>NW_012153507.1:2973846-2980469 GCF_000956105.1 Propithecus coquereli
CCATCAGAGGTTTCTTCTGGCCTAAGATAAGGTAAGGCAAGTCTAGAAAAAAAAGGAAAAAAAAATTGAAAGACAACAAATATATAAAATTAATAAATTCATAATCCACTAAAAACATTTTTAAAAATCTTATTGGTCTCCATTAGAAATTGGCAGCACATGAACTTAATCTCTTAATTTTCATAACCAAAGGGAAAGAGTCAAGCATTTGGCATTCCTTTCCTCTATCCATTGTATTTTGGGGCAGCCAAATAGTCAGTGAGAAAAGTTGTTCTTTATGTAAAGAATTCAGCTAATAAATGCCGAAGGAAAGATAGGAGCGAAAAATTGTTATTTTTCAATCCTTAATGAAATAGTAGAGGCAGAACTTGGTCATCAATGAATGTTAAATCCATTAGGTGAAAAGTTCATAGGGGACTTGATAATGACAAAAAAACCCTGAACCCATGGCTCGATCTTGTCATCACCAAAAATAGGAAGTCTGGATATTATCTGACTCATAATAGGACATGATAGAATGCACATAGTGTCATTTATTCTTTTTCTTTCTTCCCAAATTAAACCTGAATCTCATTCTCTAAATCTTACTACTGTTTTACAGGAATTTGGAATTAAAGAGTGTTTCTCAAGTTTTTCTCCATTATATCCCACCTAAGGAGCCTTTTTAGGCAGTTTTTCCTAGTTGCCCTGCCCATAAAATTTTAATACTCTGTATGTTCTATGCATCTGCCTTTGTACTGTGGCCCTTTGGACTTTCTTCCTTGTGGGTGTATATCACCACCACGGAGAATGCATGAATCATTGGGACAAGTTAAATGACATCACAAGAAAGGGATCAACCAAATACATAATCTGTAATTATTTTTTCAATATTTTTGATAAAAGCCAAAAAGAGAAGGGCACCGATTAAAAAATACAAGACATTCGAGAAATATGACTTTGAAATATAATGTATGGTTGTATGAAATTTTTGGATTCATGATTGAAACAAATCAACAATGAACAGATGTCTTTGTGACAATTAGGGAAATTTTAATGAGGACTGAGTATTAGATGATGTTAATAAATTATTGTCATTTTGGTGAGGTGTGATAATGACATGATGGATTGGGGAAATGCTCTTATCAGTAGATATGTATACTGGAGTCTTTACAAGGAAAATGGCATGATATCTGAGATTTGCTTCAATAAACTCCAGAAAAAGAAGTAGCATGAGATGTAGATGAAACAAATTTGGAAAAATATTGAAAATGCCATGATCTGGAGTGATGGATAAATGAGGGTTAATTAAAATTTTCTTTTCTTTTGGGTGCATTTGAAAATTTCCATAAAAAATATTTGTACAGCATCTAAGTATCTCACAATTTGTTATAGAATTCAATAATGATGATTCATTTAAACTATAGGGGAATTATACCAGTTTTTAAAATTTGAACCACTTGTATTTAAAAAAAAAATCTTTCTACATGGTGGAGAAATAAAATGTAAAAAAAGAAAAAGCCCACTCATCTTGGCAACAAATTGATAGGACTGACATTGACAAAATTCCATAGCCAAATTGTTTTTCATTTATGGTCATATGGATTTACAATTTTTGCATTCCTAAAGAGTCATAATTGTGACTCTAGCTTCTTTCTTCTGTGTCAATTTTCTCTTTCTTTTGGATGTGGGGATGCATCAGTTTTCCCAACTGAAAAATTGGGAATTCTTATATGTCCAAAGTTTGGCTGAGAAATGCCATGGCCTCAGATCAAAACAGCCAGCCAAACGATGTTTTACCTTCACTACTGATGTGTTTGGCAGTGAAACCATTGCACTCATTTCAAACATATTGATTTGTATATTGGATGCCAAAAAATAAATTTGTTTTAACATTCTTATGATAAAATTAAATAATGCTGTTGCTATTATGTAATATAGGCTCTAGTTGTTGATTTAATAAAAATTCTCAGGAGAATGGATGATTGGCATAGTAAATGTATCAATAGAATTAATATTTGGCAGGGGTCAGTGTAGTTAAATGCCCAGTCTTTATTCTAGTCAAAGTTGAAGAAAGGATGTTACTTTTTGCCCCTTTTGTATTCAGTAACATTCACCTTTCTTGATTGTTTCCTATCAGAAGAACAAGAAATGTCATTAGAGTATTATTAGGTGTTTATTATTGCTAATGGTGGAGTTGTCATTTTACAGCAATTTCTAGCTATCCCTCAAATACTTTCCAGTGAAGTTAGAAGATATTAATGACAGAATTTTCTAAAGCTAAAAGTGAAATATATATCTTAAATAAGCAGGGAGTTTGACATGACTGAAGATCTAGTACTAAGCCAAGGTTGATTTTAAAATATGCATATCACTAACAGATCAATAACAAACACTTGCCCAATTCAAAAACAAATTGTTGAACTCTGTTAAGTTCTGTCAGTATTTTACAGGTTGATATTTTTCTTTCACATTTATTGTCCAGTTAAATTCTATATAGTAAGTACATAGTTGTGAATAGGTATTAAGAACGGCAGTTTATCAAACTAATTTCATATTAGTTTGTGAAATATAAGCATTTCTATTATTTACCCTTATTATAATGACTACATTTTGACAAAAAGAGAATTCCCAGGAAGATGAAAAGAAAAAAATGTTTTTCTCCTAGCAAAACCAAATTGCAAATAAAATAATTACTTTTAAGCAATGGTATTTATAGTGATCTTTTTGAGTTTCTAATAAAAAAAATCTCAAAATACTTAATCCTCATTTACTCTTAACAAAAATACAATTTTTCAGCTAAGCAACAAGTTTCTAAATTGTGGAGCTGATTTATAACAAATAAGAAAAACAGATCTTTTTAAATATAAATGTAAAATTGAAATTGTAGCAAAAGAATGTCACACATTTCAACTGTACTCAGCACCTCTCATGGATTAAGACTTGACTCCCGTGTAATCTTGATGAGGCACTGGATGTGTTTCCAGGGAAGAGGGTTAGAATCTGAGTTAGAGTCTGTTGGGCATGTGTGATATACAGATTTCTCTGACTGAAGTAAAATATGCAAGTCCCAATATAGCCAATTGTATATATAAAATATATGATTCAGGATTTTTTTCAATTAAGTGAGCCATTCATTATAAATTTGGGAACAATTATTCAATATTGAAATTAAAACTTTAAAAGTCATAAATTCGAACTTACTCTGTGACACATGAATCTTTATAATTCAATCTTTGAATTATTTAGCTCTTGTATGTTTTCAAGATTGTGTTGAGTGGTGGAAAATAAGAAGTTAGTTTGTGTAAATATTTATGATTTATCCTGTCTCAAGAAGTTAACCAAAAGAGAGCATATTTTAATCACTTATCAGATATAATGATTTGTAAATATTTTCTCACATTCTAGTGCTTGTCTTCTTACTCTCTTGATAGTGGTTTTTCATGCAGAAAATTTTAAAATTTTTATGAAGCCCAGTTTGTCTATTTTTTTTTGCCACATATGCCTTGGTGTCACTGCCCAATCTGATGTTATAAAGCTTTTGGTCTGGGCCGGGCGTGATGGCTCACGCCTGTAATCCTAGCTCTCTGGGAGGCCGAGGCAGGTGGATTGTTTGAGCTCAGGAGTTCGAGACCAGCCTGAGCAAGAGCGAGACCCCGTCTCTTTTTTGTTTGAGATATAATAAACTTTTGATTCAAAATCGGAAAAAAAAAAAAAAGCTTTTGGTCTGTTTTATATTAAGAATTTTATTGGAGGGGAGGAGCCAAGATGGCAGATGAGAAAAGCCACCAGTCAGAATGTCTCTGCAAAAAAGATGAATTATAGAAGAAAGAGAAAAAAAAAGAATAAGCTAGCAGAGAAACATAGATCGAGTGAGGGTCAGAAGGAAGGGTGCCCGAAACTACAGGAGATTCCAAGGGAAGATGTTGCGGAGGAGAACTGGAAGGAGAAAGGTCCCGAGAGGCTCAGAAACCAGTGACAAGGGTAGGTGGAGCGGTTAACTTCCCCCTCCCTTGCATCTCGGACTGCTGGTGGCTCCTGAGCGGCTGGAGAGACCTGCCGACACCAGCCCAGAGACGGCTGCCGCCAGTGAACAGTGGCCTCTTGCGGACTCAACGCCGGGCTCCAAGCCCCTTCGGGGCACCTCCCCGGGTGCAGACCCAAGCCTAGCGGCAGACGCCATAGTGCTCCATTCTCTCCTTCCCCCTCCCTACCCGTGCGTGTCCAGAGAGACAATTTAGCCATCACACAGAGGCATTTCCAAGGAATGGGACCTTTCCTTTTGGGGCCCTACAGCAGACTGAGGGGTGCTCAGACTGTGAGCTCCCTACCCGCCATTCCTCTCAGACGCTACTTGCCTGGGGACTCCAGGAGAGTGGGGCAAATCCCGAGGTGGAGTGAAATAGATCCAGCTTGGGCACCCTGTAGATGGATTCAACACCAGTACCTCTCCCCCTGGCAGAATCAGGGAGTGATCTCCAGGGCCCAGGGGACAGGCCTGCAGACCAGACCCATACACCCAGGTCAGGATCCCACCGTCCCGGGGCACAGAAGAGAGATCTGTGAAAGAGTCTACTGAGGAGTGTGCACCTTCAGGGGCAGATCAGCCTGCCAGAGCGGCAACCCTCCTCCTAAAAGAGGGCTGTGCACCCAGCTCAGGCTACAATCCTGAGTAGGGAACCTCCTGGCCCACATCACAGCCAGGGGAGATCCATCGGCCTGTGTTTCTGCTTGCTGGCAGAGGCCTGGGAGAGGGCACAAAGAGGGGGAGAGTGCAGGGGAGCGAGACCTGCTCCAGAGTGTGGGTCTTGGACAGCCCCAGCCGCTAAGCCCAGACTTTCAGCTGAGTGGAGCCATTTCAGCTCCTCCTGGCAGCTTTGAACAGAAACAAAGAGTAGACCTTTGACCCTGCTAACAGCAGTTGTGGAGCCTGAGGGCAGACTTACCCAACCCAGCCCAACCCAGACTCACTCCCCCCACTGAGGTGGAGAATAAGGACACATCTGGAAATCCCAGGGCCCCACCCACCACCCGAGGCACTAGAGGGCCTCTCTAGAGGAATAAGAGCTAGCTACAGGACCCAAAAACACCACTGCAGCTCGCTCCTCCATGTAAATGCCACCTACTGACAGGGAGGTCATCCTGCACACCCTTTTACTGCATCTACTGATTCATCATAAAGGGTGTGGTCGAATCTCACCCACAAACACCACCTACTGGCTCACAGACGAAACAGGGCATGTCATTATCCAAATGAAAATCTAAAGGGAAGAAGGAACAACTGATCCAGATGGGAAGGAACCAGCGAAAGAACTCTGGAAGTATGAAGACTCAAACGGAAAGCACACCCCCAAAGAGGAACAACAGTTCCCCAGCAATGGACATTAACCTAACTCAGAACACTAAAATGACAGAAGAAGAATTTCAAACATGGATTGTAAGAAAACTGAATGATATGCAAGAAAAAATGGATAACCAACACAAAGAAACCACAAAAAAAATCCAGGACTTGGAAGAAAAATTCACTAAAGAAATTGAAATAGTAAAGAAAAATCAAACCGATCTCCTGGAAATAAAGGACTTATACAGGGAACTACAAAACACCGTGGAAAGCTTCAAGAACAGGGTAGATCAAACAGAAGAAAGAATCTCAGAGATTGAAGACAACTTCCAATTAAATAAGTCAGTCACAGAGATCGAGCAGAAAATGAAAAGAAAAGAAATAAGCCTACAAGAAATGTGGGATTATGTGGAAAAACTGAACCTGAGGGTGATAGGGATTATGAAAGGTAAAGAAGAAAACACTCAAGGGCTGGATAAGCTATTTGAAGAATTAATAGAGGAGAATATTCCAGGCCTTGCTAAAAATCTAGATATACAGGTACAAGAAGCTCAACGGACCCCAGGGAGATTCAATGCAAATAGGAAGACACGTCACGCAGTCATCAGATTGACCGAAATCGCCACTAAAGAGGCCCTTCTACCAGCTGTAAGGCGAAAGAAACATGTAACATACAAAGGAAAGCCCATCAGAATAACTGCAGATTTCTCAACTGAAACCCTACAAGCAAGAAGAGACTGGGGCCCCATTCTCACTCTTCTGAAACAGAATAATGCCCAGCCTAGAATCTTATACCCTGCAAAACTAAGTTTTGTATGTGAAGGAGAAATAAAGACATTTTCAGATAAGCAAAGACTGAGGGAATTCACCCAGACAAGACCAGCTCTCCAAGAAGTACTCAAAACAGAATTACACAAGGATCAGCACAATAAACACTCTAAAATGTGAAACCACTCAAAAGTAAGAGATCAAAGGCTAGATTCCTCAATGGCTCAAGAGAGAAAACAAAGCAACAAAATGCAACCCAACAGAATGAACAGTAATTCACCCCACTTATCGGTTCTCTCAATAAATGTGAATGGTTTGAACTCCCCTCTCAAGAGACATAGGCTGGCCGAATGGATAAAAAAAAAACAAGCCAAGCCAAGCCAAGCATCTGCTATCTCCAGGAAACGCATCTAACCTGCAAGGATGCATTTAGACTCAAAGTAAAGGGGTGGAAATCAATATTTCAAGCAAATGGAAGCCAAAAGAAGGCTGATGTGGCAGTTTTGATCTCAGACAACTTGGTTTTTAAATCAAC
>NW_012153507.1:2984084-2989016 GCF_000956105.1 Propithecus coquereli
GGATCGTGGAGGGGACGGGTATATGCATACACAAAAAATGTAATGCGCACCACCCGAAGGATGGACATATTTGAAACTCGGACTTGGAGGGGGGCAAGGGCAACATACGTAACCTAAAACATCTGTACCCCCATAATATGCTGATACAAAAAAAAAAGATTTCCTTAGAGAACTATGAAGCATGATATGTTGCTAGAACATACACATAGACTCTTTTCTATGTAATTAGAAATGTGGATCTTAGGAGAAAGATGACCACTGAAGATGTAGATGTGAGAAGTATTGGTGAGTGGAGGATGATTGGGTCATGGGAATGAGAAAGAACTACCTGCACTGAAAGTCAGGAGGATTGAGTTTTACACCTGGTTCTTCTAGTCACCATGTAGGTTCTGAGCAAGTCAACTGCCCTCTGGGCTTCACCTTTATATGTCTACAAAATGGCCTTGTCTACTTCACAGGGTTATGATAGCAATCACTTAGGTTGGCAAATTTGAAAGTTCTTTATAAAATTCAAAGTATAATTCAGACATCAGAGTGCTGTCAAAACTGCAGGAGGTTTTCAGTCTAGGTCCAGTTGCTCATCACACAAAGATCCAATTATTGAGGCAACAAGGATTGCCAAGGAAAAAATGAATTTTTAATATGACAGAGTCATGTCAGGAGAATGAGAGAGACTGCCTCAGATCCATCTCCCCGACTAATGGAGATCATGCACTTTTTAAGCAAGGGACACGTGCCTTGGGGCAGGTGCAGAGGGACGGTAAGTCCTGGCCTCAGGAAGTCTGCTCAGGGACCTTCAGAATCTCAGCTCCTTTGTCTTGCAAAAAAATCCATCATTTCTGGGAAACAACTCAAAAAGTAGTTAGTTAAGGGAGAGGGTTATAAAAAACACATAGGGGTATTTGAAATTTGTTCAAGGAGCCAGTTACAAGAGATCTCAAAATAGTAAATATTTGCCAGTCACAAGATAAATTATCCATTTACTGTGTTTATTAGGAATTACATACAAATGAATATACTTTTTCATTTTACTTTTCAGTTACATTTACACCCTTTAAACTTACTTATGTTTCTCTACATACATGATATCTGTATTGTGCCTTGTAACATCCAGGACATTATATTGTACAACAGAGGAGGGGTATTGTGAAATCCAAACCGAAAACACAATAAATCCCAAGAGCAAAAGCCCTTGGGAAGCTTTCAATTAAGTTGGAGCACCAACATATGCACAGAAGTATGTTAAAAAGGAGGTAGTGCAGAACTAGAAAAGGAGGATGTATGTCTTGGGAGAATGCAGAGTAGAAAACAGTCAAGTGGTGGAGAGTTTTAAATGAAAGTATTTAGTCAGTGAATTATGTTCAGTCCAAATTGTAAAAGGGGGTGTGAGGCATGAATTCCTAGAGAGAAGGAATGAAGGTGCTCTAGGCATTTGTTACAGTCTATTTATTCAGGTAATAGCCATGCTAATGACGACTGCTGTTACCCATAATCACTAAAGTCTGCCAGCAGTTCCCCAACAGGGTGTGCACAGAAATCACTTGAGGAGCTCAAGTCTATCACCAGAAGATTCTGATTCAGGGGGTCATACTCAGGAGTATGTATTCTTTTAACCCTCCTAGGTGATTTTGATGTGACCCACTTTTTGGTTAAATAGTACTAGGACACTGATTTCCAAAGTTGTTTGTACCTTAAAATTACTCGAGGATTTAAAAATTCCAAAATCCAACCTATACTGCAGACCAACTAAACCGTAATATCTGGAGGTGAGAGGATAAGACATGGTAATCAATATTTTTTAAGCTCCTCAGGTGATTTCAATGCATAGATAAGTTTGGAAACAACTGCAATTTCGCTTATCCCTCAATCCACTCCCTAGAAGTAGGAGAAAGTCTTATACAAGTAAAGAAAATAATGGATTCCAAAAACACATGTATACTAAAGTGCTAAACAAAGAACCTTCCATTTGGAAAGGGGCAAACATTTCTCCATTCCCACTGTCCTTACTGTATTTCAATATCTTGGCTCTTCCAACTCTTAAAAGAAAAAAATCTGTGTTGCTCTTCCTTCACTGCTTCCATATAGGCAATGCTACAGAAGTGGCCTGGGAATTCATCTCTCAAGGGAGTTGTTATCCTTCCCCTCCTTCCTCTAAACAAACAATCAGAAAGAGAATGGAGGGCAAGGGAAAGGAGTTATGGAGCATTCGGGGCCAAAGACTTAAATAATTTTGACTATATATGAAAATGATAGATTATTTAATAAAGATAAGTTCTTCAACATATAATATAAGAAATTGGCCAGATATGGATGTACCTGACTCTAGCCACTTTCAGATAGGATTATCCACCAAATTTACACTATGAAACAGATGAGTTGAGGTCTTATTACATCACAAGTTTCTTTTATTTTCCATTCCTTTGGGAAATGTCAGGTTTTGCCTCTCCTGTAAAACATTCACTAGAAAAATACTGTATTTTCCATGCCTTTAGTGGGACATTATTTTTTTTGTGATTTCAGTTTCCTCTGAAGTGATGAGTTAGCACCAAATTCAGGGACAGGGTCACTCAGAGCCTAAATAATTCTCTGTCCAAAGGATTCTGAAAGTCACAGCACATGGGAGATAGTGTTTCTTGAATCTGTTATGACGCCAGTCTTATAGTCCTGAGGGTCTAGTGTTAGGGAAATACTCATGGCATCAACAGAGGAAAGACTGCCTTACCCTATCTTCTCATCATCTTTTGGGTGTGAACAGACTTGGACTTGAGAAAGAATTCAACAAGGATGGCTTCTACCTTTAAAGTTAAGGCTACCCTCTATAGTGCTTGCCTCATATTCAAACAGTTCCAAGAATAGTTTGTGAACCTTATAGCCAGCCACCATTGAGGAAGCAAATGTTCTTCCATTGGGAGGTGACAGGTGGGGACACCATTCTCAGCCATATCTGAGGTTTGTCATCTTCCACCAGTGCCCTATCCTTGGTTGTTGGAGAACTGTATGATGTGAGGCTCCTGGTATATCAGAATAAAGGAGGCTGGCAGTGGAGGGACAGGACAGCACAGTCTGTCACAGTAGATCACACAGGATAAGCTGGCCCCACTCAATCCTGAGGGTCAGGAACACAGTTTGGAGTTTGAAATCCAGGGAAGATATTCTTGTGACATAAGAGAAACCCTACATGTGATGTTCTGCAGGATTTAGGAGTCAACAGAAGAAATACTCAGAATTGCCATGGCCACAAAAGAGAGAAACCAATATTGTTAAGTCAAGGCACATAAAAAAGCTGGGCTTTTACTAACTAAAAGGAACAAATGTGGGCGCCTGTGATTCAGGAATGATAAATGCAAGTTTGGTTGTTCAAGGTAGTAGGTTCAGGCTGGTTTTGAGGGTTCTGCATGAGCGGGTTCTTTCCACTAAGCTTATTTAGAGGTTCAATGGGACTCAACAATGAACTTTACTTGAATGGGGTAGGAACAGTGGCCCATCCCATTAGGAGGTCAATAAAAATGCATATGCTGTTTCCCTAAGTAAGAAGATAATTATGCTATGGAATCTCAGGATTGAAAGGAACCTTAAAGATTATCTATTATAAGGACTTTTTTTTTTTTTTTTTTTTATTTCAGCAAATTATGGGTGTACATACGTTTAGGTTACGTGTGTTGCCCTTGGTTCCCCCCGCACCGAAGTCCGTGTTTCAAATTATTATAAGGACTTTTGAGGCCAGAGACAGATGCTAGCCTAAGTTCATTCACTCATTCAATCATCTACTCATTTATTTATTTAACAAATATGAGATGAAGACCTGGAGATTGTACTCCTGATGCCATCCTAGTCTTATAATCTGACTGGACCCTCCTGCTGGGAAGAGAAACTTAATCGGCGCCCTCGGCTGCCTGCAAGCTGCCTTAAGCCAATAGTCTCAATTATGATGACTTACAGGACAACGAAAGTCCAGAAAAGGCAAGTGGCCACTGTTCATGATGGTATACCTAGAGTTACTTGGCTACACTGGCACAGTGAGGTCGCACTGAAGGACAAATGAAGAAAGCTAGTATTAATTAACATGCAGGGAGAGGGGAAGTCCAAAAAGAGAGCATTAGAGAAAATTGGCTGCAGAGACCAAAAAAGTTGCAGATACTCCTCAACTTACAATGGAGTTACATCTCAATAATACATCCCAATAAATCCATCATTCCAATAAACCCATCATAAGTTCAAAATATTGTAAGCTGAAAATGTGTTCAATACACAAACCTACCAAACATCATAGCTTAGCCTTAAATGTGCTCAGAGTACTCACATTAGCCTAAAGGTGGGCAAACTCATCTCCAACAAAGCCTAACTTATATTAAAGTGTTTAATATCACTTGTAATTTATTGAATGCTGTACTAACAGTGAAAAACAGAATGGTTGTATGGGTACTCAAAGTGTGATTTCTACTGAATTCCTATTGCTTCCACACCATCATAAAATGCAAAGTAAGTCCAACCATCCTACATTGGGGACCATCTGTATATTTATTGAGCAATCACCTGAGAGCAGGTGTGGTGGGGGAAATGAAGGCACAAGAAGAGTCACTTTAGAAGTGGTGATCTTTGGCAAAATAGGCCTTGGAGGCAGGATTATCCTGCAGGACTAGAGAGTACTAATATTTAGACATGCTCTGCTGAATGCCAATAACTTCAAGGAGAAAGAATGAATTGGGAAAATAACCAGGCGGGAAAATAGGACACTTATAAAGGAAAGAAAAATCAGGCCTAAACCAGACTTGTTCATAATGTTAGATGCCAAAAAACAAAGAGTAATATCTTTAGAATTTTAAGGTATTAAAGGTTGTATACATATGATCTATAGCCAGTGAAGTTGTCATTCATGTATGAAAGCAACAGGAAGATACTGTCAATGAAATAACATGTTATAATATGGTATGG
>NW_012153507.1:2989066-3034607 GCF_000956105.1 Propithecus coquereli
TTGGACTCATTGAGGCAGAATGTGGGGTAGATGGTTCCAGGCAGAGGGAAGAGCATGTACAGAGGCCTGGAGGCAAAAGAGAGCACAGCTAGAGCAACTAGAAGGAATACAGAAATACAGCATAAATAAGAATGATTGTGGAGAATGAGAATAATATAAGTAATAAAAATATCAATTTAATAAATATATATCAAACTTTGTCCCCTATGGAGACTACATTCATTTATTCTCCTGGGGATCTTTCCAACTCCCTGACATGCACTGCTGGAATAAGGCCTAAGTTCCAACCTTTCTCCCTCCGTTTTCAGCTGGGAAGGTCCTTCCTTCTCTTTCTAAGTCTCTCAAGGTCGGGTTGCCAGATTCAACACCAAAAACAGCAAAAACTACAGGACTCCAGTTATATTTGAATTTCAAATAGACAAAAAATAATTTTTAGCGTAGATATGTCCTATTCTACCTTTGAATATATTTATACTAAAAAAATTGTTCATTGCTTAATTGAAATCCAAATTTAACTGAATGTTATATTTTACGTGGTGATCCTGGTTCAAGATCTCTCTCTCTCATCTCCCATACAAGTACTAACCAGGCCCGACCCTGCTTAGCATCTGAGATCAGACGAGATCAGGTACATTCAGGGTGGTATGGCCATAGACTCCCTCTCTCATCTCTATCTCTGTCTCTGTCTCTCCCAACCCTCCTGTCTCTCTAGGATACTTAGCAAAATTGACTTAAGCTTTCAGAATTAGAAGTGAACTAGAGAAGAAACTGTTTGCAGGCAAATTCGGCTTTCCTTCAACCCTGAAGTTGTGTAAGCACAGAACCTGTTTCATGGTTAATAGGAGAAGCAGAAAGGGGAAAACACAGATGAAGACTTAAATTAATACCTTAAAAAAATCCTTTCTCATAACCTTGACTTTCTATTGTGGAAATTATCTATGTAAGAAATATATTTGTGGGAGAAAAAGTCTTTCAAATTTTGTCCTTCAATGCACACCAAGGATTTTTAATAACAAGCAATAGTGGCACAGAATTTGAATAAAACATATATTTTTCCAGTCATTAAGTAAATTATTCAGTCTCTGTTTGGTGCTGACTTGATCCATGTTTCTTACTTCTTCGCACCAGCTTTCAGTGAGAAATAACCAGATGCTCTTTTAAAAACATATTCCTAAAACTCTATGATTTAAAAAAGGCAATAGATAAATTTTCTTTGGAATAGCACTGAAAAAAAAAAAAGGATTTTATTTCTAAAGAGGCCAATAGTGAGAGAAATTCTGATCAGTTTTCACTAATGACTGAGTCAGAGGGTGGGACCTTAGAGGAATTCCTCAGCCAGTGCTTGAAATGTCACAGCCACCGCAGCACTCCAAGTCCCCGATCCTCGCCTTGTGAATGCAGATTTTGTTCTTGAGGGAATCTGGATATAAATCTGTCACGACAGCGTGACAAATAATCCAAAGCACAATTCCCCTACCAGTGGGTGCATAACACATCTTTCACGTGTAAGCACAAAGCACTCATAACCTGACTCCCTGAATTGTTTCATCTACCACGTTTCTCCCGTGTGGTATGACTGTCTTTGAGTCGGCTAGTAACTTCAGTGTGTGCCTCTTTTAAATTTAATGTATACAACACGGAGCTGTTGAACTCCTTGATTCCAAAACCTGTTCTTTCCCCAGGCTTTCTCATTGCAATTAAGGAGCCCAGTCTCTACCACGTTGCTAAAATCATACAATCTGAGAGTCATCCTTGATTCTTGTCTTTGCCTCATGCCTCACAACCAATCCTTGAACAAATCCTATCAATTCTGTCTCCAAAATATGTATTTGATCACCTCTGTGGCCATATTTTCACACCTGGATTACAGCAAGAACATCCTACATGGTCTCTCTGCTTCCATTCTTGCTTCTTTGTTACCCATTTTCCATACAGAAGCCAGAATAGAGTTTTAAAAATGTAAATCAGATTATGTTACTTCCTTGTATACAACTGTTTCAGGGCTTCCCTCACTTTTAGAATAAAATCTAAGCTCCTACAAGTCCTTTATCATCTGGCATCTGAGGACCTCTCCAACCTGATCACATGTCCTTGTTCTCCTTCCAGGCTATTCTCCCATCTCATTAGCCTTCCTTCTTATCTTCAAATACAGCAAGCTCTTTCCACAACAGAAACTTTACACTCACCATTTTCTCTGCCTAGAATGTGTTTATTCATATTTTTCAGTGATTTCTTATTCTTATTCTTAGTTCAAAAATCTCCTCCTTTAAAGGCTTTCCTGATCAGCTGTCTTAAATTTCATCCCCACCTCACGCCCTTTTGGTACTCCCCTGTTATACACTTTCCCATTTCCCCACAGCGCTTAGCAACAATCTGTAATCTGCTTGCTTTTTCTGTCTTATCATCACTGCATTCCCAACTCTTAGCATAGCATAAATCACAAAATAGGTGCTGAGTAAATATTTGTTAAATGTGTAAACTCCTTAATGCCTTGTATATTGTCCTGCAAATGATGAGCCATAGGAATGGCAACACTGCTGACTACAGCATATCTGGGAGAATTAGTGTTCCCCACCTGATTCCTATAGATGTGATAGTATTAAATGTGAGACTTCCCAGATGACTCTAGAATTAATAGTTATATTTTCTTTCAGGCCATGGCTAAGCAACATTTTTGTTTTTTGCCAGGAGAAAAAGCCAACAGCTGTCAACATCTGTTGTCAGCAAAGTTGGATAGGGAGGTTCTCTAAAGACCTTACCTATGACTGGAACTATAATTCTCATTTTAGGGTGTCTAGCAGCCACTGAATTATATCTCATAAACTTCCTGATTCCTAGAGGCATTTCTATAAGGTTTTTGGTCCCAAACTTACAAGATCTGCAATTTTCTAGATGTATGTAGAGTAAGCTTCTAATTGGAATATCAATTTTTAAATCTCAATAACTATTTATTTTAGATTCAGAAAAGTGTTATCATAAAGAATTGAGACTCAGATAACAATATCTAAGTAAATTACAAAGACTATCTTATGATTTGAACTAATTTTTATTGCATTTATCATCTATTAGCTCACAAAATATAGCAGTTTATTAACAGTTATACCAGAGAATAAGATTGTAGTCTACATATAATTTTGACTTCAGTTATACTTATAGATTATTTTTAAAGTTTCTAAGAATTAATAAGCAAAAAATGATAAATAATTTATGTGTAGTATTTTCTATGTCTTTTTTATACCTTCATCCAGATATTTATTAAATACTTAATAAGCCATTATCATATCCCAGACCCTAGACTAGATGTGGGGATCTGGTGGTAAGTAAGGTAGTTGGTGTCTACTTTCTCCTGGAGCTTACAGTCTAGCAGAGAGGACACAGTGCCGTATAACCTTATGCAATTCGATTCATCTACTAAATGGGAGGATATGGAGTATTGTGTGGGGAAGAGGTAATGTTATCAGTAAAGACTTTCTGGAAGAAATGACAAATAAGCCAGAACAAAAGGGTCTATTGGACTCATTGAGGCAGAATGTGGGGTAGATGGTTCCAGGCAGAGGGAAGAGCATGTACAGAGGCCTGGAGGCAAAAGAGAGCACAGCTAGAGCAACTAGAAGGAATACAGAAATACAGCATAAATGAGAGGAAATTACAAAGTAATATTTGAAGGGTCTGTATGATGCAGGCTCTAATGAGTCTAGCTAAAAGAGTCTGGACTTATTCTAAAGAGAGTGTGATACCATTGGGAATAATGTGATCAGGTTTATGCTTTAGCAGCTCTTCTCTGAATGCATTGTTGCAAATGGATGGGAAGAAGAGAAGACACTAGGTGAGGAAGTTGCCAAAAATAAAACCACTTTTAGTCAAAAATATAATGGGGTAAATTAAAATTAAATATAAATGCAATGACAACTCCAGACAGATGGTAAGGTTCACAGAGCCAAACTTGGATTCAAATGCATAAAAAACACAAAATTTGATCTAATCAAATGCAAGATGTATGCTAAATTCATGTTCTACTAAAATGTAAGACACTTAAATAAGGAAATAGAAAAGTAGAGCAAGTGAAACCACATTAGCACAATTACTCAGGGCCCATCCCATGCAGCCATATGACATTCATCTTCTCCTAATATGAAGATCCAAATGGTCACTGCAATGATGCCTCATACCCAGGAAGGTGATGGCAGAGTGTCTATGGTGTTTCTCAAGCAGCACCAGTGCAGAGTAATTCCACATGATACATAAACTCATTATAATCCTATTGTTCTTCAGAGAATTCAGGGTGAAACTATTTGATACCAAACAATCACTTAAGGGTGCTATATCATGGCAAACTTTTGTGTCCTTTTTGTGAACAATGTCACCAACCATGCAGACCTTCACCTAGAGTACTGATGACAAAGTGTTAGAATGTCCTGGTTCAAAATGTACATAATTTATTATTTCCTTAAAAATCTTACAACGGCATATCTTAAAAATGTTCAGAGACAACTGTTTTGACTTTTTCCTTTTACCAGTTTATTCAGCCTTCTCTGAAGAAAGGAGAAATACTTCATATACACCTCCAAACCTGCACAGATAGGCAGGGCAAACTTTTAACCGTATGAATTGAAATAAATTGTTAAGCGCATGTTCAGTTCCAGATTTTGAAGCAAAAATAACTTTGAACATTTTGGGGCTAGAATTAACAAATATTATAGAATTTCCTTCCCACATTTGAAATTTTAATTTCATAGTATTTTCAGTCCTCTGGGCTGAAACGAGGACCAGATAATATTTTAGCAAAAAAGGTGTTTTGTTTTCACGCTTTCATCATGCAAAAATAACCCAACTAATTTAGCCCTAACTTTCAAAAAATATTCAGTTTCATGCAGAAATCAACTATGTAGATCTCAGGCCAAAAGGAATATTTATCAGAAAACTCTGAAGCAAAGATTTTTATAAAAATATACTCCTCCATAAAGTTTTATTTTCAGTCATCTTTGACATGATGTAAATGAATTACTGCATTATTGCCTACCAGTTATCTCGTATCCCTCATCTGCCAGGAGTTTGTAAGATTTTTGTAAAAATTTTGATCATTTTCAACTATAAACCCCTGGGGTCGAGCTTAAATATTGTGATTTTATAATAAATATGAAAATAATAGCAGAGTACATTTGTGGTGCTCCCAAAATGCCAGAGACAGTGTTAAAGGCTATATACCCATCATTTCTTTAATTGTACCATAATCTGAGGAGGGAAATATAATTGTTATCCTCAATTTCTAGCTAAAGAAAATAACCAGTAATAGGATTAAATAATTTACACTAAGCTTCTATATTAGTGTGTGGTGGAGCCAAGAGTCCCTTGCCCCATGCCTTTCTGACTCTGTTCTCCACTTAAAAGTGGTGCCC
The DNA here is from genome assembly GCF_000956105.1 of Propithecus coquereli. NCBI lineage: Eukaryota > Metazoa > Chordata > Mammalia > Primates > Indriidae > Propithecus > Propithecus coquereli. The sequence continues at coordinate 2,994,463 of NW_012153507.1, forward strand.
TCCTTTAGAAACAGCCTCTGCATAGCCCTAATCATTACAATCAGAAGACATTTCTCTAAAAGACATATACAAATGGCCAACAGGTTTGTGAAAACATGCTCAATATCACTAATTATCAGAGAAATGCAAATCAAAACTACAATGAAATATCACCTCACACCTGACAGAATGGCTATTTAAAAAAAAAAAAAAGATAACAAAGTCCACAAGGAATTGGAAAGACTGAAACCCTCGCACAGTGTTGGTGGGAATGCAAAATGGTGCAGGTGCTAAGGAAATTCCTCAAAAAATTAAAAATAGAATTGTCACGTCATCCAGCAATCTCACTTCTGGGTATTTATCCCAAAGAATTGAAATTAAGATATCAAAGTTATATTAGCACTCCCATGTTTATTATAGCACTATTCACAAGAGCCGAGCTGTGGAGACAACTCAAATGTCCATCTATGGATGAATTGATAAAGAAGATGTGGTATATGCACACTATGGAATAGTATTTAGCCTCAAAGATGGAAGAAAATTCTACAATATGTGACAATGTTGATGAACCTTGAGGACATAATTCTAAGTGAATTAAGCTGGTCACAGAAAGACAAATACTTCATGATTCCACCATTTATATGAGGTATCTAAAATCATCAAATTGATAGACTCAGTCAAATAATGGAATGGTGACTGCTAAGGGCTGGAGGAAAGTGGAAATGGGGGGTTGCCAATCAATTGGCATAAAGTTCCAGTCAAGCAAGAAGTGTAAATTCTAACAATCTACTGTATGACATTATGTCTTTTAGCAGCAATAATGTATTGTACACTTAAAAATTTAAGAGGATAGAGGTCATGTTAAGTGTTCTTACCATAATAAAATAAAATAAAATAAAATACAAAAATAGTTAAAGTGAGCAAGAAGAATAACAAGGATAATAAATAATATCATTTATTATAATAGGTATAGATGAACAGCTGAATGCTCAAACCTGTTAAATTGATAGCCATTAAAATGATCCATTGTGTTAAGTTCTAGTTTGGATTAAATCAACAAATCCATAGATTTTTAAAAAGCAAATTATGTTATTTATGGTATTTTAATACTGGCAATAAAATATAAGCTCAATTACAGCAATATATCATCTTAGTTATCAAGATACCTTAGCCAAGGCCGGGCACGGTGGCTCACGCCTGTAATCCTAGCACTCTGGGAGGCCGAGGCCGGAGGATTGCTTGAGCTCAGGAGTTCGAGACCAGCCTGAGCAAGAGCAAGACCCCGTCTCTACTATAAATAGAAAGAAATTAGCCAAACAACTAAACACAGAAAATATTAGCTGGGCATGGTGGCATGTGCCTGTAGTCCCAGCTACTTGGGAGGGTGAGGCAGGAGGATGACTTGAGCCCAGAAGTGAGAGGTTGCTGTGAGCTAGGCTGACGCCATGGCACTCCAGCCCGGGCAACAGAGTGAGACTCTGTCTCAAAAAAAAAATTAAAAAAAAAAATGTGAGAGAAGAATGTTAATAAATTTCCATTAAAAAAAAAAAAAAAGATACCTTAGCCCAAATCGCAAGCCAGCTGTGACCATTCTAAAGACTTTGGTTTAGCAAAGGAAACATGCTTTATTCAGTTTCCCTTAGCTTTTTTCACTTAACCACCTATTCTGAGCACCTCCTCTCCTAGGCTACTGGCATTGTTTTAAGTGATGGAAAGAGGGACACGAATCCTGACCTTAAGAGACTTACATCCTACACATAGAGTTCTATGAATATAACACATAAGAGAATTACAGGAGTATAGATTGCTAATAATAAAGTTATGTATAAAGCCAAGGGAATGCGAAGGGGAAACCACGTAATCTTTCACAGAGCATGGCCTACAGGGCCTATGTGACTTGCTCCCCAGTTGCACCCTTACTTTAGCTCTTTCCACACTTCCTCTTGCTTACTTTGCTCCTACCACACTTGGGTCATGTATCTGTTTCTTAAAACTCTGAGCTCAGGAACTTTATATTTGCTCTTACCTCTGCCTAGACACTCTTCGGCCAGCAATGTGCCTAGCCAGCTCCTTCTCATCTTTCGGGAAGGAGCTCTAAAGCTACCTGCTCAGGTAGGCTATCCCTGACCCCACTTCCTAAAGGGGTTCTTCTTCCATCATTCTCTGTCATAGAACTTTGTTTTTGTTTCTTTTATAGCACTTAAAACAAACTGATAATACAATGTAGTAAGTTTCATTTTGTACATTTTGAGTAAGAGATAATTGAGAGTGATTAAGTATTCATCAGAGATAAGTGAGTAGGTTTAGAAATATCAAAGACTTGATCATCAAGGAACATATCCAGGTAAAATTGGAAGGTCCAGGTACTGCAAAGGGTTCTCCTATGCACATGTTCTGGAAGCCAATCCCCATTCTAGATTCGGATGAGAGTTGGAAGGCAACTGAGAAGTCACTGACAGCTAGTTGTAATCCAGTAGGTTTGAGTTGAGTACCAGAATCTGCTTTCTCAAAGTTTCCCAAAGATTCTTCTGATGCCCAGCCTCCTTCTGAACATGATTATCTCTTTGACAACATCCCTGCAGGATCATTATCTCGTCCCTGCTCTGACATTTCTAGTGATTGATAACTCAGATTCTACATGCATGAAATCTTGACATTCTTCCAAAATATAACCTAAATTATCCCTCCCATAACTTACAACCCCCTAAATTACACTCTCAAATTTAAGCCTACACCTCAGCACTTCCTAAGTCTTTCATTTCACTTGATAGCACATATTAAAAATAGCTATAATCTTCCCTACTACACTTTCTGTTCTTCAGGTTAAAAATATTCACTTCCTTCCACTTTTCTTCCTTCTAAGAAACAAATATTTGAGTTACTACTGTATACTGGAGACACTGGACTAGACATGAAAATCACACGGTTTTTATTTCCTTTGTAATTCTAGAATTTTGTATGATCCTGTATCTGCAATCTGCCTTATGCACACTATCTTGAGAGTATATTGTCCCGGAATGAGGACACCACACATCTAATCATGTGCTCTGTTAGCTCGTTAGCTTGAGCAGTCACATTACCTCATTGCCTAAACTTGTCTGTCATTCTCATATCTTCATCATGAGTTTGCCATATTTGGATGCTACTTCTACAGACTGGTGATTTTCTTTAAACATTCTCACTTTTGTACCTAAATATTTTTTAAAAAGAAGTTTTAATTTCATTGTCATAAATGAAACACCAGTATCACTTTCTATAAACTATAACATAAATACAAAGAAAACGTTATTAAAATTCAAAATTAAAATTAGCTCTACATGTCAATACATATAATTAATATTTCAAATGCCTACATTAAAAGATTTCCTCAGTGAAAGGAATGGAACTATTTTTACTAGTCATTGATTTTATAAGGAAGAGAGGTACTAATAAATCAATAAGGAAATAGCATTTTTAGTTTTGATATTATCTCCTTGAATTTTTATTCATATACTTCTCTAGACAAGAGGGTGGCAGTAACATTAGCTGCAATGTAATTTAAACTATTAGTAGCAATAGGTAGCTTTTTGATCAATGGGAAGGAGGTGCTAGGCCAAAAGCTTGGTCATCATTGAACTCCATCTTCACTCTTGCTCTGGGAGACAAGAGCATAAGAACCTGTGAAATGGAAACAGCTCCTGAGGATGGATGTCTGGGCTGATGCGTTAGCCTCCATTCTACCCCCAGCCCACCCTCCCAAAAACCTTACTAAGACCACAGTAAAAGAACAAGGAAGAGAAGAGTTTGTGGAAACCAAGACAATGGCAAGGAGACAAGAACAACAATTGACAATAGATGGAAAGGTTGTAACTGATTTAACAGATCTGAAAAGCTGAGTCCTAAATTAGCTATGGGACAAGCCAAGAAGCAGCCTAAATTACATTGTACTGAAAAATTCTCAGAAGGCTCAGAAACCAGGTGACATAAAATATTTTTAAAGAAAATTTTAAGAAATGGCTAAAGCTTTAAAGAATGGTTAAAAGTTTATTTAGGAAGCAAGTAGAACCCCAAGATACGTTCCTTACCAACTGGCAGGTGACTGGAAATTTATTCTCTGGGAAGAGTAAAACTTTAGTTCACTAGACCAAGGGGTGCTAAGCTCAGTGAAGGTCAGAAGTGCCTCACTAAAATCAGAGGCACTGGGGAGAGTTTTCATCCTGAATGTTGAATCACCAGCTGTGTTCTCCACCCAGGTCCCAAAATGCTAGCAGCCATGATTACATTATCCAAGAAAAACACTGGAAGGAACTTCTCTGAAGAATCCAACTCTAACCAGCTCAAGAGGAAAGGCCTATATTGACATCTGTATCACCACCACCCCCAAATTTCCAGGATGAAAATTCTCACCAGTGCTTTTGATTTTAGTGTGGCTCTCCTGACCTTAACAGGGCTTAGCACCACCCATCTGGTGAGCCTCACTTTTGACTCCTTTCAGAGAATAATCTTCCACTCATCTGTCAGTTGGTGAATGGGATATATTGGAGTTCCAATTGCTTCCTAAGTAAACTTTTTACAATTATTTAAACTTTTAGCTCTCAAAACTGCTTTTAACAATGCCTACTCACACATGCAGAGGTCCCATTTAGCTTTTTGTTTGCCTACTCTGATATCAGTAGACATATGAGAAAAGCTAATCTATTGTAAGAGGGAGACCAAAGCGAACATATAATCAAAATAAAGCAACCATTGCTCTGAGCACCGAACATTAAAAAATAGCGATATGGTCCTTTTAAACCCTTAGTTTTGCAGCTAATAATCACTAATCATTGATCAGGTGTCTACTGTTGGGGTTTGTGACCAATTGTGAGACGAACTGAATCAGATAGAAGGAGTCATGATGTGAGCCATTTTACTAAAAAACTTAGGTTAGAGGGTATGACTTGATCTGGCTAAAGGGTTTTGCAACCACTGTCTATGCTAGCTGCCCGCTCACGCACCCCCAGTCCGGGCATTAGAAGACCATCTAGGGAAAAATTTACATCTGTAGAGAAGGCAAAATGCACTCACCCAGGATTGCTGCCTCAAAATGTCTGAGATAGAAGGAGAGAGATTCCCCAGCAATCATGGCCTTTTCGTTGAGTAGTTCTTCCCAATAACGGTGTTGAGGTGGGAATGAAGGTACCAATGGCTGACATCTACCAATCTAGTAGCACCTTCTTCCTCCATAGACAGAAATGAGCAAAAGGGAGAAGCAGAGGCCAGCAGGCTACTTTAGTGGAGGTATCTCCACACAAAAACATGAGGAATGGGAAATAATTTTTCCCCTATAATATCTGCTATGTTCTGGTGTCTTTTCTTTTCTACCTATCATTATTCAATTGACATTTATTTAACTTATTTTTACCTAATTATGTTTGGCAAATTTTTCCAAGGCGTTGATATATTTTCAAAATCTGAATGTTATAATGACCAACTTACCCACCACATTTTTGATCTACAAATTTAATATCTTATTCTTACTACATATATATCTAAATAAATAAAATGATATTATGGGATATGGCTAAGGACAGGATCCTATCCCTTCATGGTAACAGGGATATGTCACGTAATTCTTTTGGGTTTGGTTTTTTGACCAGTTGCAAATCTTGCCTAAACACAGCTCAGTCCAAATGTCTTACCACCAAGATAAATTGTCATTTTATCAGCAAGGAAATAAGAGATTTGTTAAAATATTGTTCTGAAATTCATATATTTGATGTCCACTGAAAATTTTTCACTCATTTGTATTATAAGCATTTTTTTTAAAAAGAAACGGATAAAAGAAAATGGATTTGTGTAAATGATTTGTTCTAGGTGAACCCTTTCTAGCTAGTAATGAGCACCACTTCCTTTTCCTAGTGCTAAGAAAATAGCCTTTTAAAAAACTTTTCTGGAATTTCATCAGTGACAAGGTCATACTCATTTACCTGTAGTTTTCATATGTTGCCTTTTTCTCCTTTTTGAAAATCATAGAAAGCATTCCTATTTCTGATTGTCTAGCAAGTGTCTGCCAAAGGTCATCGACTGAGGCTCTGCAGTCACGTCTATAACTTATTTCTGTTTCATAGGATGAAATTCACCCAGCCTAGAAATTTGGATTCTTTTAAAAAATCCCAGTACTTCCCTATTGTCTTCTCACATTTACCTCTTCATCATTTTTACCCTTTCCAGTTTGCAAGTCATTCTCTTTGAAGAAAAAGACAAAAGCAAAATACTTGTGTAGTTTTGCTTTCTCTGTGTCAGCTGTCAACTCAATCTCTTTCCTCAGTAATAGAATGATGTATCTGTGTAGAGTCTCAAAATTCCTTTTTGCTCAGCATTTGTCTTTAAAAAACATCTAGGAGAAGAGAAAGAAAATGGAGCAGAATTCTTTGTATCCTGAATGTATGCAATCATTTACTTGCTTGTCCATTGAGTCATTCATGGGACAGTGATTAGGCACCCGTTTGCCTGGTGTCAGATATTGTGCTGAATATAGATGATAGAGCGTTAAGACTGATATCACGTCACTCCTGGCCTCAAAAGACTTCATGGTTTAGTCACTCTGTGTATGCTAGGGTTGAGGGAGTGGGAGGGCTGGGGAAATGTAGATTAGGAAAGTAAAACTGCAAAGAGAATGTAGAGTATTATATCCTCCAACTGGATGCCAAAGAAAGGAAATGTTGCCAAGGCTAATGCTTGTGATGGGGACGCTGCGCAGAAGGGTCCTACAAAGCTTTCCAGGACAATCAACCTTTGAGCTGCATCTTGAAAGAGGAATAGGAGATTGCATTCTGGACAAGAGGAGGAAAGTCAGAGCAGATGAAGAGATGATAAATGGTTAAAGAAAGCACAACCTGTTTAAAACTCTTCAAGTCATTAGACCTGGCATCTCATTAAGTTGAGAGGTAATGAGAAGGCATGTCCTTCCTTAGCAATACTTTCTTTAAAAGTACAGTTTTCAGATAGCCAGTTTAGATTTCCTCAAGTGTTTTTTTTCTTTTTTTTATTTCACTTTCATGAATGCTTGTTGAGAGCTTGTATATGAGAAGTGATTTAAAACTTCATGCTGGTCTTGTCTTGTTCACAGCAAATTTATAACTCCTGAAAAGCAATGTCTTTCTTCAAAGGCTTGGCACAGTGAAAATCTTCTGTCCTGGAGTGTCCTCATTTCAGGTGGTTTGTTATCTCTTATACTAATATACTTGTCCCACGGTTTACGTACCAAAAGCCTTTATATGAGGAAATACTAGAATTATTGAAATCCTGGCCTTTAAATAACTTAGAAAACAGAGAAAAATAAATAATGAAAAGCAGAGTTCATAGCACAAACCAACACAGTACTTCCATAATTATTTTTTCATATTTCATCTTAGTCTAAAAAGAGTCTTTTGGTGGTTCCAGATTATTATTTAGAGAATATCATAGTCCCAGGCAGATGACAGAAATTTTCTCCCCCAACTTCCTACTAAAACACACAGAAAGACATTGAAACATGTACACATATACACATTTCTAACGAAAACTAGCACTAAGACTCAACCTATTGCCAGAATTTTAGTGGAATTTTTATCAAAACGAACCTAATGAAAAATACTTTAAAATTATAAACCATAGTTTATCCTCATATTTTGCTGCTGCAGAGGACATAGGTAGCTTCCTCATGTCATCTTCCTTTCTTTTTCACAGGTGCTTCATTATTTCCTTTCAGAAACCTAAGTCTTCACCAAAGAAAATAAATAAATAAAAATAAAACCTCCCCAACTTGGCATTGTTAATTTGAGGTGTTCAGTTTGAAATTTCACCCTAGGTTTTCTTTCCACATGAGTCACAGACAACAATTCCTAGGTAACAACTCTCCAGGAGAGGGGCAGGGCACAGTGTTTGACCTTCTGGTAACTGTGTAAACCAATCTCCAGGACACTCCTCCCATGAGTACAAAATGATGTCACATTAATTTTAGTGTTTACATTGCAGTGACTTGAGGGCCTTTATTGGGTATCAATAAAGTCTTCCCCTCAGTAATTTTCCTAGCAGCATTGTCCTGGAAATATTTCTTGGACCCCCAATGAGGGTATATATAATAGGTATTCACAAACAACTATCATCCCTAAGTGGCATATGTTATGTTCCTTGTGTCTGCTACAACAGTGTCTAGCTGAGGTCATCAATCTTTAATCCACCTAGAGAAGTCCCACAGATGGTACTGTTCATGTGCCAGTCACAGATTGCCGGTGTCTATGTCAAAGATCTCCACGTCCTCAAACCCTCCTGAGAACCAGCAGGTCTTGTATGGAGGTGATAAAATGCATCTCTATCAATGTCTCAGCCATATTTAATTACTTCGGTTCCTAAGCACCTGAGATCATGGCCTGACTATTATAAAATTCTTTCCTCAGCATCTATGCTTTGCTCCGCTCTTTTTCTCATATAGGCAACTTTCAGCCTTCCCCACTCACAAGATAACATTTTCCCTACACCTTGCCTTCCCACCCAAAATCACCCATATCCACAGGAACAAGCAAATGAGCAACAGCTCTGACAAGATCCATTTTTTTTAATTGACAAAAATTATACATATTTATACTGTGTAACATGATGTTTTGATGTATGTATACATTGTAGAAGGGCTAAACAAGTTATTTAACATATGTATTACCTCATGTACTTATTTTTTGTGGTGAGAACACAAAATCTACTCTTCTAGAAATTTTAAAATATACAATATATTGTGATCAACTGTAATCATCATTATGAACAATAGATCTCTTTAACTTATTCCTGTAACTGAAATTTTGTGTCTTTAAGATAGTATCTCCCTATTTCCCTCATCTTCTCCCAGCCTCTGGTTCCAGCATTTTACTCTCAGTTTCTATGACTTTGACTTTTTACACTCCACATATAAGTGAGATCACGTGGTATTTGTTTCTTTCTTATTTCACTTAACACAATGTTCTCCAGGTTCATCCATGTTGTCACAAATTACAGAATTTCTTTCTTTTTTGAAGGGTGAATAGTATTATATCATCTATATATATCATTTTCTTTATTCATCTGTTGATTTCATATTTTGGCTTTTGTGAATGATGCATTAAAATGGGAGTGATGATATCTCTTTGACATACTGATTTCATATGCTTTGGATATATACTCAGTAGTAGGATTGATGGATCATCTGGTAGTTCTATTTTTAAGTTTTTGAGCAACCTCCATACTATTTTCCGTCATAACTGTACTAATTTACACTCCCACCAACAGTCTACAAGACTTCCCTTTTTTTCACCACCTTGTCAACGCTTGTTATGGTTTGTCTTTTTGATAGTAGCCATTTTTACAGGTGTGAGGTAATATCTCATTGTGGCTTTAATTTGCATTTCCTTCATAATTAATGATGTTGAGTATTTTTTCATATACCTGTTGGCCATTTGTATAGCAAGTTCTATTTTAGATTATTCTCTACAAAGAAACAACTCTCTCTACCTCTACCCAACCTCTTCCCTCCACAAAGGCCCAAATCGACCATATAACAACACATACACACTCTTAAACAAATTCAACTTGCCACTGCTACATTACCAATTAGAATACTTAATATCATCAATAGTAAAATTTTAGTTTTCCTCAAGAATATTCATGGGTATATAACAGATTATTATCCAAATAGGGGATATAACTGCATCTGCCATCCCACACGCCCTTCTTGCAATGTGATTTTGACACTTTTCCCATTAAGATTCAGGGTCTACATTCCCACTCCTTCAATTTGGATGGGTTTGTGACTATAGCAGAAGTGATGCTTATGATTTCCAAGCATAGTGTACAAAAGATAACATTGCTTTTGTCTGATTTTCTTGGGATGTTTGATCCTATAACCCAGCCTTGTGAGAAATCCCAAGAGGCTCCTGGAGGGGCCCATGGAGAGAGGAACCAAGATCCCTGGTACATATCTCGGCTGAGCTCCCAGCACCTACCTGGCCTGACCCCCAGTCAACCTACCTCACCTGACACAACAAGCAGCGGAGATGAACCATACCTGCTGAGCTTTGTTTTCTGAACTCAAAATTGCAAATTTGTGAGCAAAATATATGATTGTTACCATTTGAAGCCATGACATTTGGGGATCATATGTTATGTAACAATAGATAACTGGAATATAATTTGGTACCTGGAAGTAGGGTCCTTCTGTAACAAAAGTCCTAAAATGTGTGGTATTGCCTTTGGCTTCAGGCAGCAAGTGTAAGCTGCAAGGCCTTGAGGATAATTAATGAAAGCTCAAGGGCTTAGAAGAGAGCATTAGCAGAAGTCTAAAGAGACTAGAGGAGGCTGTCCAAGAGGGTTTAAAGAAAAGTGGGGAAAATGTTGGACACTGGAAGATAGAGGGCCTTTCATACATAGTGACAGGAAATTTGACAAAACTGTTGCCTGAATTATAGTGAAAAACAAGAAATTTGTATATGATCTAACTATGGAGATTAAAAAAAAAAAGCGTTGAAGTTGCCACCTGAGTTTTTCAAGCTTTCTAGACTAAAATGCTAGAGGTAAGAGAAAAGCTAGGAAAATAACTGATGAGATTTTAGGTAAAATTTGAGGAAATATAAATGATCCAAGACCTTCAGTGGTTCCAAAATAAAACTATTTCTCATTCTCATCCTTTCCTGATTGGCAAACTATTCTCAAATTAAGAAATTGTTTATAGTCAAAAAGCAAATCAAACATAGTCTATAAGATCATTTGTTATAATCTAGAAAGATTTAAGGTGATGCCTTAGAATCACCCCTTACCTCCGTGTGAGACTTTCCCCATCTGCTGGCCTCACCTTCAAGGCATTCAGATTTTATTACATATCTAAATGTACTCAACCTTTCCTGAACACATACTGAGTGTACTGCTCTGGGAAAACTCTGTACCAACTAATTTGTGACTTGACTTTCAATAAGATAGGCATGGAGTCATACAGGGGCATAATAGATGCTCACAAATTCTGATGAAGATGACTTATCTTGTCATCATCTTGAACTGTTCCTGCCAAGCCCTATCCAAGCTGTAGATTTAGCAGGTTTCTTGCTTTTTTTTTTTGTTCTTTGTTTTTAGTTTGAGATTGTTTATTATGCAACAATTAGATGAGTGAAAAAAAGATATTAGCTTTATGTTTGGATTGGATGCTTTCTGATAATTTCCCTAATAAAAATTCCCACAGAAGTGGATAATAGCAATGGTAATAAAAATAGTTACAATGTATCAAACTACCCATCACAGTATCATATAACTAACATTAGAGAAATAGGTATATTGTATTAATAGATAAATTGTTTGACTATTGTGAAATTTTTTGAAGTGCTGTTGTATAATAATTTAAAAGCATTCTAGTCATCAAGTGCATGGGAAAAAAAGACACCACAATATTTTTGTACATATGATTACATCTATGAGAAAACAAATATTCCAAAAAAAAAAAAAAACCAAATACTGTGCATGGATAAAATAGTGGAAATGTATTCAGGAAATTCCCCTCAATGATGAGACTATGGATGGTTTTGTTAATCTTTCCTCTATCTTTCAATAATTTTCAACAATTCTAAAATATATTATTACGTGCACAATAGAAACACACAATATGCCAACTTTTATAAAAACTCAATGATTTGCTGTAACTTCAAGACAAAGCAAATTATGGCTTTTAGTTGTCATTTCAAGATTTCAAGGCAAATAAAACATGACATGTTTGTTTTACTTTCTTGAAAACATTTTAAAAATATGCATGGATGAAACTGATCCTTCCTTTTATTTCCCAAACTTTCTTTGGACAAAATTTTGAAATTTTCCTACCAATATGTGAACTCCACAGGGGCCGAAATAGACCTTATTCATCTCCCTACATATATATATATATATATATAATTAGCACATGCTACAAAATGATCTTTCAAGAAATATTGTTGCTTGAATACATTATTTTGTTGACTCCTCATCTCACAACAACTATATGTGTCTTGAAGTACCTGGGGAGATACATGTATTTTTTTCTCTGACTAGGCTCTTGAAGAGCTGCTCTTCTATGACGGTTTTGACTCCCTTCCCTGTATAGATAATTCATCAATCTCTATTTTTATCCCTCTCTTCTTTCAGTCCTACATTTCTCAGTACTCTGCTAATATCTTCATGGGGCATGTTTATACATTGACTACTTCATTATTTCTCAAAATTTCATGTTTATTTTCTCATCCCTATAATATGCAAAAAGTTTTTCTCACGTTTTCATATTTGCTATTCAGTTATAACCAGAATACTCTGAAATCATTTTTCTGCTTCTCCCAGCTTATCACTGTTTTCTTTATTCTTCCCCCAGTACTGGGGGTAAAAATGATAAAATGATCGGTTTTGTGTAAATCAACAACTCAGGTACTCAACTCCAGCATAGAGTAGGCATTTAGACAAATCTTAGTTCATTTCACCCTTCTCTTTTTAGTCCATTGCTCTTGTTATGGGAAACAAGCACAGACTACTTTCCTTCTATTCTTTTCATGTGGTAGGTCTAAATCCCTATGGACACAGCATCTTTCTCCTCTATCCCTTTGCCACCATAACTCTTCACCATAAATCCCCACTGACACTATTTTTTTCTTTTTGTCACTAATGAAGATGATTGATCTGAAGCTGTAAATTTTCCAGTAGCCAACCATATTGACTTCCCTGATACTTCGTAATCAGGCAAGCAAACGTGCCCTTCAGTTAAAAAAACAAAAACAAAAAAACACACACACAAAGAAAATATTTTTGAAAATTAGAAAAAAAAGGATTCTGGGGAAATCAGTAATCTGGTGTTGCAACAGGAAAAACTAACATGTAAAGATCTTATAATTTACTTTATTCGTTGACAATTTTGTTCTAATTTTTGTGTGTGTTCGTATATTTGCTTGTTTTTCCAGGTCAGGAGGAAAGAGAAGATATGATCAAATTGAGAAAAATAGATCCATTTGAAAATATCTGACAATATCAATATTCTCATCTTGCATATTGCAGATGTGTATGATATGTGACTCTTTACTGGTAAACAGAATTGATTATAAAGTAAATGGAGTGCTCAACGATACATTGCACTTAGGCATGTATTACACTTAAGAGTATGTATAGAACAGAAACTTCACAAAATAGAATATGCAAGGCAATGCCATAGTTTGTAAATAAATGTGGAACATGTTAAATCTTGCTCAGGTACTCAGGGGCAAAGTAAACAGAAAACGATTATCATATTTACATATTAAGTTATCAAAAAATTTAAATTATATGACAAATGGAGACAAGGAGACATGAAATTATTACCCTTCATTCTTTGTTGGTGGCATTATCAATTGCCACCAAAATTGCCACCAATTGCCTTCCAAAATTTTGGAAGATAGTTTGGTAATATATTTTGCCAAAAAATATTTTCAGCCTTTGAGCCAATAATTGCATTTATGGAAATTATTTTTGTAAAGAAATACTGAAACAGAAAAGTAAGCATTTTTATGATAGTAAAAGAAAAATATAATAGCTGAAATTACTGCCTTCAAGTACTCAATGAAAATTATACTACCGGTAAAAATTATTAATATAAATACCATACTATGAAAAATATGGAATATGGAAAGTGATATGACATATTATGATACTTTTATTCTATTTCTTCTTGTAAAGAAGAAGCTTTTAGAATACCAAAAAGTATAAAACACAGAAAAATATAAAAATTAAAAACAAAATTACTTAAAATCACACTATCCTAACATAAATTCTATTAACATTATAGTGTATTTTGTTCCAGGAAAATATGTATAAATTGGTAATCAAATGGGTACACAGATATATAAATAGATACAGTTACATAAATACATAATATAACTATAATTGTAGAGTTTGTAGCTTGCTGTTTATTGCATAATATTGATGCTAAGTGAGACAAGGACAATATGAAGAAAATACTGAAATATATCAACATTGGAATGCAGTAGTTAAATGTGGTTAATTTTTATCTCAACTTTGCAAGAATTTTCTTTGTCTGTTTTTGTTTTTGAATAATGAGGATGTGATAAGTATATGGAATTTTGACTGCCCAGGATCATATACCCTTCCTTCTTGGGAGGACACTCCAAAATAAGTAGGAGGTAGGGTCTCCAACAACAGAAGCTGAAAAGGGATAGTTGGAACCTTTCCCAGCTGCCTGGCACCTAGTCCTCAGGTACGGAACCCAGACAGAGCCCCTTAGACATTCTTGCTCATGACTCTTGAGTCTTGGAGAGTAAAGTTACGGTGACAGCCAGGTGATTTTAAGTGACTGTGGAAGTCAGAGATGTGGCCTTGTGTCTAGAGACAATAATACCAGTAGCTATAAATTAATCGGACCTTCCCTGGGGAATCTTCACTATGCCATACTTCCCCTGGATGAGCTTCAAGGGACATGAACTAATAAAACCATACACCAAATATATTCCATGCATGTGTGCATTTTTCTTTGAGGAGAATCCCTAGATTCCCTCAGATAGGCAAAAGATTCCACAATCCAGGACAGGCTAAGAGCCATTGACATAGATCAGCATTAACAAAGTGCCCTACCTATTTCCGAGTTTCATCTGTTCCTTACAAGGTATCTCCACCAGACTTTATCATCTCATTGGCAGAGATTTTAATGAATCAATATTTTTTTTAGTGAACTAATGAGTCAAAGGAATGAATTCATTTGTTTGATTGCTTAAAAATATGTATTGCCATCTTCTACCTGTTGGGCATGGTTTGGTAGACAGGATACAAGTGAGAGATCATCAAGGACACTACAGGTCAGGGATGGGGACAATGAATAAAGCCACTGGAGTCTTCTCCTGGAAAAATGGCAACCTAGATCTCTTGAAAATCTCTCACTACAAAACATCTAAAAAATCAGATAAAATACATACAACATCCTCTTCACTAAAGGAACAACCTTCCAAGATAGTAATGGAAATCCTCTGGGTACTAGAAAGAAATTCGGATCTAGCAGATAGGTGAATATTATAGCTACCACCAACTACGGGCACCTAGTGTTAAAGTGTCAAGCTTTAACTTTAGAGTTCACATGCAAAAAGAGGGAGGAAACTTCTGTGGTCAATGGAAATCCAATATTGGTTTAATTCTGCCCTTTCCTGCAGTTACCAATATTGGATTCCTGGTGGCTGCAAAAGTCTCTTTCCATCTGGTGAAGTTGAGCACATCATTCAAAGTCTTTATATCTCAACTCCTCTACTATTGAAATTATAATAGCAATACTTCTATTATTTGTGCAGATATATAAAAACAATCTAATGTATGTTACATTGCCATATCCACATATGGACAGAATTTTTATATCAGACCACCTTGTGGATCTTGTATGGGCTACCTTTGTGTCAGGTACTCACCCCAGATCCAAACAGCATCCTGGCATTTCATGCATAAGGGATCACCTGGGATCCCTTCCCTCAGCAGGATTAAATGGGTGGAAACTCCTTAGAAAAAAGCGTAAAGGAATTCTGAGGCTTTTTCATTCCAGCTAAGATGGTGGATGAGAAAAAACCCCAGTCAGAGTGTCTCTACAAGAAAGATCTATTTTAGAAGAAAGGTTAAGCCTAATACATTCTTGAATCACAGCTTTCAAACTCTAGTAAAACAATGAAAAGAAAAGACTTTACATGCAATATTGAATGTATTACATAACCAGAAGCATATTTTAATATGTTAAAATGTGACTTAGAAAACTAACCCTGATAAGCTGGGAAATGAGTGATGTGTCAGTAGCTCATTGATATGAAAGCATATGAGCAAAGGGCAAAATATGTGACAAGAGACTGAGTGGCAAGACTACCTGAGATATAGATTTATTTTCTTTTAGAGGAGAGAGAAAGGGAAAAACAATATATTAATGTAACATAAATAATATATTAATTGATTTATACTAATAATCATAATGCAGAATCATCTATTAAATTTATAAATGTCACAAAATTTGGGTGGTTTGCAAGCACTAGATACAACTGAAAATATGTTTATGAATATAGAGAGGTTATGGCTTTGAATAGGAAATATCAAAATAAGTTTAGGCTTTGAAAAATGTAAGTAATGCATCTTGGATGAAAAATTCACAGATAATCAGGGAAATGGAGCTACTATACTTGGAAAATAGTAGTGTTGAATGAGACCTGGGAATGATAGTAATAGAAAATTAGTATGAGATTGCATGGGATGATGTAGTGGTTTATAAAAACTGTTTGAGCAGCACATGCAGAGATAACACATCATGAGTCAGACAAGTGTGTCCATTTATGAAAACCTCAGTAGCAGCAGGATGTCATCATACTGGAGTGAATGCAGAGAGGGGCTACAAAAATGACTGAGAGGCTGGCAGGGCTGATGTGAGGTAAGATTAAAAAGAACTAAATATGTATGACATATCCAAATGTAGACTCTATAGCCACAAAATGAGGTGCTCACAACACAGAGGAAAGAAAGAAAACTTTCCAAGGAAGTTTAAGCAAAGGTTGTTGGGAACACTCTGAGGAAAACTAAAAAAGGAGAAGTCAAGGTGAAATAAGGGCTCCCTAGTGGGTTAAGTGGAGAAAATAAGCATATTACTTCGGTTCTCTAGACTTCTTTTGCAAAGTGAGAAAAATACTAGAATCTTCTAGTTCTTCAGTTTCCACATCTTTAAAATCGGGATTAATGATCCCTTTTTAGCAAACTTAATAGTTTCAATTGATGAGATCATTTCCAGCCATATTCATTGATGTTTTATTTTTATAAAACATTTAACACGATGCTTAGCATTTAGTATAACAGGATATAGATTTTATTTAAATAACTGAATAAAGTTGATCTAAGAAGTGTGAAATATAATTAAGCTTAATGAAATGTATTAAGGGTTAAACAGGAACATGTAACATGCAAATTTGAATTTATTGTAGTAAATGACATCAAAAAGCTTGCAGTCTCATGACTGAGTAGACATGTATTCAAGTGCACAAGCAAAATACGTGAAAGTCTTTTTTCGAGGATGAAATGAGAGAGGTGGCATTGGAATCGAGCCTTAAAGGGTAGTAGGAAGGCAACAAGAATGGATTGGGCGGGGTTTGAGGATTGAGGAGTGAAGAAGATCAGTAAATGACATTTGGGGAAAATACTAAACCCATGGCCAAAAGCATGAGTGGCCTGGTGTGGCTGTAACAAGAAACAGAAAAGACATTTTGACCATGTGTTATCAAGTGTCCATCTATTTGGAAATATTCCATTTAATCAATTAAATTCTAGTTTATATTTTTAAATTTATTTTTATGAGCCTATAGATATTTCATTTCAGTCATCTTTATTAAACCAAGAGCCAAGATGGCCAATTCTACTTTATATCAGACAAGAAAGAGTCACGTTTATTTTAGGCTTATAAAAAATAGATAATTATGTATGAGGAAATCTATATCCTGAAAAATAATAATGTTAACAGAATGCTAATTTCACCTGTACACCTTGACCCCATGATATCAATTATTTTGTATGGTTAGAATCATTGACAGCAATATTGAGGACTAAGATTAAGTTTTAAAAATAAATGACTATTATCAACAAATTTTGGACTATCTATTTTAGAGTAGAGATTAAAAATTTAAAAAGACACTTAATATTAGTTATATAATCTTTACTATATGTCAGTGCAGTGCTGTACTTTTTATGTCTCAAAACCTACAGGACAGGTATAGTCATCAATTTTGTAAATGAGGAAATTGGAGTTAAGAAAGTTTAACTAGCTCAAGGGCACACAACTGGTAATCAGTAAAGTAAGAGTTTAAACTCAGGCTTATAAATTTCAAAGTCCAAGCACCTTCCAACTAACAATGCTCTCTACCAGTGTGTAGTAAAGAACTCTGTAATAAACATTCAATATCATTGTCATTAAAGAGGGGGAAGCATTAATACTTTAAAGTTATCTCTCATCATATCTCAGAAATTCTCATTTACTATTATAGTACTATAGTTATAAACCAATTTGATTTTGTTTTTCCTGCCTTAGTTGGAAGAGTAATCTCTGGGAAAATATCTCTTTGGAAGGACATCTTTTAATTTACTTAATAAACTAATCAAGATCGTCAAGTATCAAAATTATTATACAAACCAATGCATAATTTGAGAACATATATGTTCAAAAGATATCAAATTCATGATAAAAATGTAAGGAATTGGTCTATAAACTTGTATTAGTCTGTTTTGCACTTTTATAAAGGAATATCTGAGGCTGGGTAATTTATAATGAAAAGAGATTTATTTGGCTCACAGTTCTGTAGACTGTACAAGAAGCATAGTGCCAGAATCTGCTTTTGGTGAGCTTCGGGGAGCTTCCAATCAAGGTGGAAGGTGAAGGGGGAGCAGGTGTGTAACACGATGAGAGAAGGAGCAGAGAGAGGGAGAGGTGGCACCCTTTATACAACCAGCTCTTGCATGAAGTGATGGAGGGAGAACCCACTCATTACCATGGGAAGGACATCAAGACATTCATGAGCCTCCATGACCTGAACACCTCCCACTCAGCCCCGTCTCCAACATTGGAGATCAAATTTCAGCATGAGATTTGGAGGAGCCAAATATCCAAACTACATAAAAACTATTGGGTGGTATTTACACAGAAGTGCATATCAAATTAAGTGAATTCTTAAAGAAGGTAGTTGGGAGACTGATACATTAACTACATGAAAAGTGGTTAATTATTCTTCTTTTTCCAAAGACGCTTTGCTAAGTGGCTAGACTAAATAAGACAACAACAAAATAGATTTTTCCTCTTTTTTTACATTTCTAGGAGTGTCTATGTGCTGGGCTATGAGTCAATATCCTAGCACTGTGGCTTCTCACCTCTAGATCTTTGGCAAATTATTGCAGCCTCTTTGTGCATGTGTGTGCTTCTTCATTTGTAAAATAGGGACAATTTCAATATCCAAGTCAAAGAGTTACTTTGAGTATTAAAGTAAATTAATTAGTCCATATAAATATTTGGTCCACATGAGTGAAAATGAAAGAAATCGTTGATATGGTAGAAAGAAATGAAGAGGATGGCATGGGAGCAGCTGCAGGAGCAGGGGCCAGGCCGGAGGGTGCTCTGCAGACCGTACTAAGAATATATTCTTATCCTAAAGGCACTGAGAAGCTGCTGAATTATTTTAGGCAAGCGTATGACACAATCAGATCTGTAACAGAGAATAATGTTGAAGTTAAACAAAGAGGTTATAATCAGGAATTATTTACTTTCTCATTCTAGAACAGATTAAGGTAACTACTTAATCATTTTGTCATTTTGAAGTGGGATCATGGTCAAGTTCTGGTAGAGCACCTCTGTTCCATAACTCCTAAAGTAGAAAGGCTCATCAATGCATAGTATAATGAAAAGAGTGATCAAGAAAATGTTAGTAATGGACTTATTTTAAAAAGTCAAGTTGGAAGGGAGAGAGAAACAGTGCTATCTCAAGCTATTACACCTGCAATTGATGCTCAGGTATGGTCTATGTAGTATTCTTACATAAAAATGATGCCATGTAATACCTCATTTTGATACATATGAAAAGAGAGAGAGAGAATGAAATTAGGAAATGGAAAAAGATACTGCATACATATACATATAAATATTTTAGGGTATCTTAATATCCTGAATCTATTATTTGCATATCCATAAATTAAAAATACATAATTAATGAAAATTTGAGGGAAATGTAATTTGTTCATGTTTTAAATAGATATAAATATGTGGATAGATAATGAGACAGATAAACAGCAAAAGAACATAACGAAGATATTAGAAGTGAATTGCATTGAGATAATTTTTCTCTAAAAAATAATTATTTGGGTTTTCTCCTGAATTTAAAGGCAATTCAGAGGAAGAAAGGGTTTCAGGGCAGCCAGAAATCAGCCAAATCCATAAAGAGCCAAGTATAGTTCCAATCTATCATCTGCAGCACTCTAGTGCTGAGCCCTACCTTTGCCAAGACAGTTGAGAATAAAATGTGCTCAGACCTCCTGATTTCTTTACAATGTTTTACATTCTGCTTTGGCTGTTGTTCATTTAGGTTAAATTGTCACTTTCTCTTCAAAACAAGAAAACATTATTTATCAACTTAAAAATGTTCTAGAGAAATTTAACGAATGCAAATGATTCTAAAATCTAAATTATAAAGTTGGTTAAGAATCTAGGTAGTGTATTTTGAAATACCATGTTATCTAATTATCTGAAATATCCATGAAAGATGTCTTTCCTTCTTTCTCCTTTCTTCTTTCCTCCCTCTTACCCTCCCTCCTTCCCTCTCTCTTTCTTTCTTTCTCTTCTTCCTTCCTTCTTTCCTCTCTCGTTTGTGTCCTTCCTTGCTTTCTTTTCATTCCTTCCTTCTTGCTTTCTCTATCTGTCCCTCCCCTCTCTCCCCTTCTCTTTCCTTTTTTCATCTGAACTAGTTAAATGGTTATTTGGTTGTTGGTTGCTTCCTATCCAATGGTCACAATGCAATAGAACCCGAGTTCTCATAAACAAATAAAAGTTACTTTGTCATTGAGAGATTTTCCAACTTACATTTTTTACAGCTATTTTTAGTTAGCACATTGCTCAGTTTTGTGTCACCAATTTAGAGAGGACAAGAGACTAACCTTAAACCACTGCTTTTGTCTAATATTACAGTCTAGACCTTTGGTCTCTACTAATGATTATACTAAGGAAACTAATCATAGAAGACAACTCTAGAAAACATCTTAGAAACTGGATATTTCCCTTATGGGAACATCTAATATTTCTGTAGAAGGCATATCATACTTTTCTGGTACTTCATAGATGATAGTGATTATAGAGTTTTCAATATTTTTTTAGTTTGTTCCTTCCTTCAATATTAATTCACTCACAAAACTATTGTGTGCTAGCTATACACAAAATCAAAGATGCCCCTAAGCTTAAAGAATTTACAATCTAGTCACTTACACTTTTCAAAAACTATAAAACGTAGCTCTTAACATCTCAACCTGAGGTTGAAATGCTTTAATAATTTAAATTAATACTGTTGGAATCCTGGATAAAAGCCTCTGAATCTAAGTTCAGGATCTTTCCATGATTCCATGTTTTTGACATAATCTTTGCAAGGAAATATAAGCCTCTATCCATCAACCCTTCTGTCTTAGTCTGTTTATACTGCTACAATAGAATATCACAGACTAGGTAATTTATAATGAATAGAAATGTATTGGTTCACAGTTCTGGAGACTGGAAAGACCAAGATCAAGGTGCCAGTAGGTTTGGTGTCTGGTTAGAGTTCAGTCCCACTCCCAAAATGGCACCTTAAATGCTGCATTTTCCAGAAGGAAGGAACACGGTTCCTCACATGGCTGAATAGCAGAAGAACCAAGAGCGAGCCCATTCCAGAAAGAAAGCCTTTTATTAAGGCATTAAACCCACCCAGGGTGGAGGCCTCATGGCCTAATCCCCTCTTAAGGGCTCCACCTCTTAATAGCATTATATTGGCAATTGAACTTCCACGTGAGTTTTGAAGGGAACAAATATTCAAACCATAGCATCCTTTTAGTAAGCACCATTACCTATTGACAATAGCATGGTCTCTGGAGTCAGGTGGATCTGAGCTAGGACTACAGCTCTGCCTTCTAATACCTGTATGGATATGAGCAAATTACTTACCTTCTCTAATAACCCCATTGGTGATAGAAACTGGTCATACCTGCCTTACCAGGTTGTGGAGATCAATAAATGAGAAGGTAGATATGAGACAAGTGTGAAGTGATTGAGACACTCACCATGAGTGTGACATCTAAGAAAGGATGGCACCAATAACATAAATAATATTTTCAGACAATACTTTTTAAAAAATTCGGATTGGCAAATTATGATCCATGGGCCAGCTGTCTGTTTTTATTAAATTAAAAAGTTTTTACCAGAAACATGTTTGGGGCAAGGGTAAGGCAAGTGAGTCAGGGCTATTCTTGCAAGTGCAGGGTTAAATCCTGCCTCCATTTAAAATTTTGATTTTTGTTTCATCGTTGTAGGAGAGAGAATTTCTAAAACAGTCCCCCAAATAGTCCCTTTCCTACTCCTCAGAACCTGTGAATATGATGAGATGTTACTCTCATGATCATGTTATATTATATGGCACAGTTGATGATCTCATGAACCCTTAAAAGCAGAGAGTTTTCTCTGGCTGATGACAAAAGCAAAAATCAGAAGAAGTAAGGGAGGTTTGAAGTGTGTTAAGAATTCAACTTGCCATGGCTGCCATTGAGGAAGGAATGACAGTGACCAGCAGACAGTAAGGAAATGGGACCTCAGTCCCACAACCACAAAAATCTGGATTGTGCTATTAATAAGAATGAGTTTGGAAGAAAATGCAAGCTACAATTTGATTTCCACCTTCTAAGATCCTAAGCAGACCCAGCCATGCCATCACACATCTCTGACATACAGAAACCATGAGATAACAAAAGGGCATTTTTTTAAACCACTAAGTTGGTAGCAATTTTTACGCAACAGTAGAATCAATAGAATCAATACAATCATGAATATTTTCCATTAATCTATTTCTGGATTGCATTAAAATATCATTTATCTTAATTACAGAGGTTTTTCTTTGTACCTCCTTAAATATTTTACCTGAGTCAATTGCTTCCTTTACCTCCCAATAGTCCTGGTCTTAAAATGCTTGGCATAACATAGATACAAAAGCGCATGTTCTTATCATTATCCCTTTAGCTGACAGTGTCCTCCAATTCTTGTCTTATTGATTGGGAATCACCTTTATCTTCCCCACTTCTTCAGTTTCTCTTCCCCATCTCTTCCCACACAATGGCCATTTCCATGCCTTCTTGCCTACATCAGATCCACCTAGTCCCGGGCCCACACAGGTGATTGTTAGGGCAATATCAGAAGGCTGTCACCAGCTATCATGCCACGTAATTGTCTTCTTTAAAAGGCCTATGATTTGTAAATAATTTAAAAGTATTTTTCTCCTATGTATATAGGGATAATTTTTCATCATTTGATATGACACTTTGGATTTGGATTAATACTAAAATTTATTCCTATAGATTTCACCTTTTTCCAAATTTATTTTTAAAAACCCTTTTGCCAAATGTAGGGGATGAGTGTGAAAAACATGAGTTTGGATATGGGGAGATAAGAATAAAAAAGAAAATGGCTAATAAACTTGCTCTCTTGTCAGGAAAGTTCGTGTCTGAATTGTTACAGTAGCTCTTTCTTGTTCAGGAGTCACTACTTTATTACAAAAGGAAGAGAAGGGAAGTAGCTATACGAATCATACATAACCACCCATATTAATGACTGTTTTCACTACGATTAAATCATAGATATTTTATATCTATAGAAACTGGTCATTTTTACTGCGCATGTTGATTCATAGTTGCATAACTAATCATGACAACTTTATTAATTGCTTATTATCAAGGGTTTTCTCTTTTATTAGAGAACAAGTGACTTCCTTCCCTAGCTCTGGTGTGCGTATATATCTCTGTGTGATAGAGATTAATGTATAAAGCTTTGCAGGAAACTGCCTCATTGATTTTGTTGCCTTTATATTTGTCTTCCTTAGATGACTTCCACTAACATAGATAGAGGATGTATAGCCCATTTCATTGGGACACCCAGGGCCCCGCCTATGGTAGGTAGAGTTCTGGTTTGAGTTCAGGAAGCTGAGTAAATAAGAGGTTAAAAGGATATTTTTATAGAAATTAATGCATTATATCATTGCTATTTTTAAGGTCTCCACTACACTGCCTCTTTGATGGGGGCACTTTTTTTTTTTTATTTCAGCATGTTATGGGGGTACAGATGATGAGGTTACGTATGATGCCCTTACCCTCCCTCCCCCCAAGTCCAAGCGATGGGGGCACTTTTATATAGTATTAGTCCTTGCTTGTGTTTTGTATACTAATTAGAAAATGCATTACCAGTACCGATATAATAATGTGCTCCAGAATATTATTTAATGTTGTAATGAGTTGTACAGAAGTTCTATTTCTTGAAACTATGAGTTTGAATATTCTATGCTGTATTTTCAAACTCTTCAAATCTCATGTTAACCAATCCATAGCTCTACTGTATAACCTGGAATATTTTTAACTCCTGTTTTTTCCCCCATTACTAATACTTAAATTGATTTCTGGGATTTTTATGCAATAGTAAATTCTACTCTTAAACATAACTTAATCTAGCAGCATCAGAGCTAATGATGAATAAATGTAAATTACCTCAGTACATGGTACCTCCTTTAAGAGAAAACCCCCAAAAAAGTCTTTCTTGAAGAAAAGTATCACATCAGTACCTTAGAGTTTTCTGCGCTGTGATAGTGCATTGAATACAAGAAAGCTGATGGGGTAGTTTTAAAAAATGTCCTGACAGAGTCAAGGTGATGGCCATTTTTAGCTGCCCTGCTTTCCATCACCTCTTTCAGCCAAGCATACTCCATCATATGCAACAGCCTCATGAATTTATGCATCAAGCTGTGCAGCCAGTCGTGCCGAGGGCGCTGGTGACAAGTGAAATTGCTGTGCGCCTCATTTAGCTGTTTATTGCGCCTGAGTACGTGTTGCAGCTGTCATCCCACGATGGGATGATAGTGCTCGTTAATAGACAAGACAGGCAAATAATGATGGAGGCCACAGCAAGAGATGCTCATCTGCCAATGGGCTCTGAGCAATATCACAAACATCCACAAAGTTTTCCATCAAAAGCAGCCCTGTAAGGGAATAGAGAGGGCAGGGCTGTTCTTCACGGGACTAACAATGGAGATTAAACTTTTGAAAAAAGTATAGCCCAGGAGATAGTATAACTTAGGGCTGGCATTTGGTCTTCTACACTATGCTTCCCTTTTAAAAGAATCACAAGAAAATGACCAAACACAGAATCTGGATTTGCTTCTGAGACTCACGTTGACTGTATTCCTACCACACACCATGGAATTAACCTTAACCCAGCGGAACAGTTGGCCTTATTCTGCTGACAACCACAGCCCCAGGAATTTGTGAATGTTATTTTTCAACTGTTTGAAGACCTGTTTCATACATTTAGGATTTTGGATTGCTATCTTTCAATTCTTTTCAGTAATTCAGTGGAAAGTAATTTGAAATAGAAATATTCTATCTTTAGATTTGAATGGAATTTTCTTTTGTATAAAATTGAATTATACTCAAGCATTCACATCTTGGCACATAGCAAAGATGCTCTTAATAAAATCTCTTGCAGATGAAAGTCTTTTAAACAACAGACTTTCATTTCCTTCTTTCCTTGAATATGTGGTGCTTAATCTTATGGGTATTTTACAGTTGGTGATTGGTAAGTGCCTAAGGTATAGGATTAAATGTGAGCCTTTATGATTTTACCAACAGGTCATTCATTTGTAAGAATATGGAACTTAAAGTGTTAATTAACCTGTTTGGTGTGAGGGAATGAAGCAAATCTGGCAAGCCTTTTCAGACTTCTATATACAAAAGTAATACCCAAGAAAACGTAAATCGTGTGCTTGTTAACTGGACATTATTTTGAGTCCAACATATAGAAGCAAATATCAAGGTCCAAATTGTCAGCTTGGGATGGAAATAATTACAGATGTTTTATAATTTAACAGAAATATGGTAAAACCAATAAGCACACAAAATTAGAAATGAAATATAGGAATAATCCATTAAACACATACACAGTATTTGGAAAATGACCTTCTTAGATATAATAATACGTGGTTATGGTCTTTTTAATAATGTTCACCTTACAATGGGGAAAGATTGCCAAAAATTTGACAGAGACATTATTATTAATAAGCCCACCAAGAATCACGGAAAGTACTAACCATGACAACACAGAGAGAACACCCTCGTCAAGATCACAAAGCTATCATGATGAAAGAAACCTTAAAAATCCTTTGGTTAATCTTATCAATTTTAGGATGAAGAAACCAAATCCCAGAGAGGCCAAGCGACCTAGTGAGGTCTGCAGTGAGTCACCTGTAGCAACTGTAGTAGACCCAGGTCCCTGGAGCCCTACTGTCCTCCAGAGCTGCTTCACCTTTAACATTTCTCACGTCCTTGCTGTGACTGACCGTCCAGGCTTAGTTTTCTCTATTCATTAACATTAATCTTATTTTTATTTATATATTTCTTCAAAAGATCACTTCAATTTGTTTACTTACACATGCATATTTATTTATATATGCTTATTTATTTTTTAAAGAGAGGAAGGGGAAGAAGAGGTATTAACAATATGGTTAAAATAATAAGGATAGCATAATGAAAAGAGAAAATTATAACAAAAAAGCTCAGGCTAAAGATAATTGTTAGATTTGAATATAAAATTTACCACTGATTTAAAAGGGTTGATTCATTCTTAAATGTGATCGTTGTCTTTGGGCCAAAAATTACTTCAGTGAGAATGAATCTTCAGTTTTATGATAGAAATAAATGAGAAAATATAAGTTAACTTGCAAAAAAACAGTTTTATTATGTGCATTTTAAGAACATACATATTCTGTAAAGTGGGACACATTATTTAAAGGTCTCTTCCTTCTTTAATACATTCATATCTGTGAACCTTCTGTTACTCAAAATGTATCACAAAAATCATTAAAAACAAGTTTCCACTGGGTATCATGATCCAGAAATATCTATTTGCCACAGAAGTCTAATGAACACTTAGTATACAGGGCTATGTGTATTCTACAATTAATTTGGATGCATACTAGGTATCATTATACAGGAGGTACAGAATTGCATTTGGATTACACATTATAGTGTGATTTAGCTCAGGGTCTTAATGTAAAATCCCATAGACTAACATGTAATAACTTTATATACTTTATTTCCTTTTTCTTGTTTTGTGCTTACTATGGAATAATACAGTGAGAGCTATGTTAGTCTGTTCCTTTGCTCTTTCAAAAATAATGATAACAATATCTTGTTTTTGGCATTTACAGAACTAATGGTCAGCAAATTTGAATATGTTGACTCCTTTTTCTTAATGAAATGGAGAAGAGATGTGTGTTACACACACATACAAAGTTTTATTAATGTTTCATAAAATGGTTGCTACAATCAAAGGAACTGCTCTGAAAATTAAATTACTGGGCTGACTCTGAAAATCAGCATAATATGCTCTGTTTAATTCAGTCATGCTAAGATGTTAGATTCCCCTTCATTCTCTCAGCTTTCTTTCTCCTTCACCTGGGGGCATCTGCTGATGAGTCTCTTCTAGAGGTTGTTTAATGACTATTTTACAGGAACTGTCAGCTTTCTAAAGCCCAGTGGCATTGGGCGTCACTGTATTACCAGCCTTTTTACACAATTTGCCTGACTGTAAATCTCGAGGTTTAAAAGTACAAGAAAAGCTCCTATTTGATTTAATGACTGGCTGATGGGGGTCGATTAATCTTTCTATGCTCAGATGTTTTACTCATAAAGGTCATCTATTGTTTGTTTATACTCACTTTCCTGATTTTAGAAACACAAGAAATAAGAAGACCATTTTGAGAAGAGCAGAGAGTAGCCTCAAGAAAATCCCTGTCATATGCACTCTGGGATTTGGACTCAAATCCTAATTATACAGTAAGTGAAATGAGCACAGCCTTTATATTAACCTAATGTAAAGCTGCAAAACCATGATACCTGCTCAATTTGGTTAAAGAAATTGCAGATGGTGGCCGTTTTTGTTTTTGTTTTTTGAGGAGAGACTTATTTATTTCCATTTTAAAAAGCAGGGATATTGGTCATGTAAGTGAAACATTTTTCTCCCCTCTTCACTCTCTCTCTGAAAAACCAAACAGGAATCTTTTTAGCAATCATCTTGTTTTACTTGGGACATTGACTCTATTCAAGTTTAGGGGATCTATTTCATCAAAACAATTGCAAATTTTCCCTTTTTTAAAAATCAACCTATTGTAATATTAATATATAATAAAATACATAATACAAATTCTTGCTTCTTGAATTTTAACATGAGTACTCAGGACATCCACCAAAATATTTTGGTCAGTTTTAATTTTTGTAGTGTTTTAGGAATAAGGGACAACTCTTATGATCAAAAAGTACATGAAGCAAAGCTAGTTAACAAAGAGAATGACTTAAGATCACACAAAAGTAGCAAGCAGAAGACGATATCAAAGAAATATTCAACAAGTTTGTAACATTCTCCTTTTAAAAGTTAAGACCACAGAGTAAAGTTATTCTTCAGCCAATCAAAATATTATCTAACCATGGGCTCCTCCAAACAAAGGAAAAGAATAATCATTCTGGAAGCTGTTACTGAATGAAGAATTCTTATTACAAGTGGCTATAAGACAATAAGACCCAGGAGAAGGTGGGCACACATAGTGAGCAACAATGGTTATAAATCCCCCCTCTGCTTTCAAGAGTGAGAATAATATAAACACTGAAGAAAAATAAGGTGACATAGGTTTTCATCGGACAATAACGTTCAGACATGCAGAACTGAGGCATCTGGATATTAACCTTGCAAAATCCCTAGAGGTAGGAATTTTGCTATTGCCAAGCCATTCAAGGTATCAAAAGGCCACTTAATGAAATTTTAGACTGTTTGCTTTGTTTGAATCTCAAGTCCACATTCTACTATCAAATGGTCACAGAACAACCATACACACAAATAAAACATTGAGCAAAATTCTGGCAAGTTTTTCTGGTAAGTATTCTTTGATAGGCATTTCTAATGGCAGATGTAGGGGAAGGAATAGGTGGCCTCTGATAGCACTGGTATAACATAAAATAGCTGCTCTGAAGATGTATCTCAAATGACAACTCTTCCTGGGACATTCCAGGGCTTCTTTTACGGTATAGTTCCTTCCTTGGGTTTTTACTACATTGAATTGCATTCATTTTTTTTTTTATATATACAATAATCTTTCTCTAGAGATTTGTCTTCACAAGGGCAGGGCCTGTTTTGCATCCCAAACATCCCAGTACCTAGGGCAGTGTCAGACCTATGGTAAGCACTCAATAAATATTGTTTGAATTAAGTAACCAAATTATAGTGTTTTTCACATTTAGCAGAGGCCTCACTAAAGCATTTTAAATACTACTACATTCCCTGTTAGAATTCAGACTGCCTCCTATTGCTAAGCTTGAAGGAGCACTGAGATTGGACATGGAGATGAAAGCTCTAGTCTCAGCTCTGTCACTCTGCGACTACCAAGCAAGGCTCTTAAACTTGAGATTCTTCCATTTCTTATCAGTAAAATTCAGGATTGGATTTATCGCTGAGATCCTTGACAGCCGTGACACTCTGATTCTTAGATCCCTGCTATTCTCATTTGTAGTCAGCCATTTTCTGTCAGTCTACTTGCAACTCTAAATTGTTACTAATATCTAATATTTACCGAGCATCTATTTGTCACATTACCTCCTCTAATACCCACAACAATCCTATGAATTAAGTTTTTACAAATAGTAAAATCTTGACTTACAAAAGTGAGCTATTTGTCTAAGTAACTGTGTTAGCCATAAGAGGCATAAAAAAGACTCAAACCTTGGTCTTCCAACGATTTATCCTCTTTTCCATCATGCTGCCAAGTTCTATCTGTGGCTCATTCTTTTCTGGGACTTGTAACAGGATAACATTGTAATGTTTTAAATAGAATTCCTGAAGAAGACAACAGGGCCCTCTGAGAAAAGACCGACTGATTGTAAGTCAGTGCCTCTGAGTTGTTTTGTCATCAGAGGTGCTGAGGTTCCTCTGATCCTCCATATCTCTTCTCATCCTCTGGTGTCCAAAGTCACACATTTTCAAGACAGCTAGCCAATGGACTCTGGCCATGAAATAGAGCTCGGCAATTTATTCACACAAGGACTGAACTTGTGACCTTGGCATCATTTTTACCACACCCCAAGCGATTGAATTAAATAGCCAAACCAAGTCTGATAAGCACCACAGGAAATAAAATTCAAAAGCTGTGTAAGTATTTATCATTTAGTCCCCTTATATTTCAATTATTTACTTTGGACTTGCACTTTGTAAAGCAATGCACAAGGAACTGCAGAGTAAATGCATAATCTGGACCTCTAGAGATTAAAGTGTAAGGGGAGAGGAGAATAAATGTGTGGGTCACCGCACGTTCTAAGAAAGAACAAGCCAAATGCCATGAAGTGCAAAGCCAGAAGAACCCTCATCTGGATGTGACATATCAGAAAGAGCTTTGTGAGGTGCCCCTGACGGCCTCTCCCTCCTCCTTTCTGTATCTACGGAGTCCTCTTATTATCAGGAATAGCCCCAAGTTACCACTTCAAAAGGACCCTTTGGCAGCCCATTGGCTCTCATACGTCCTTGGATCTCCAGTCCTTGCAATGGCCCTGGCTTGATCTTATTCCTGTCTGTACTGTGATCTTATTTTCTTCTAACCACAGCCAATCCAGGGGATTTCCAGCGTGATGCCTAATTTTATGTGTCAACTTGACTAGGCTAAGGAATGCCCCGGTAGCTGGTAAAACATCCTTTCTGGGTGTGTCTATGAGGGTGTTTCTGGAGGACATTAGCATTTGCATAGGCAAACTGAATAAAGAAGATCCATGTCACCAATATGGGCAGGCAACATACAAGCCATTGAGCGCCTGAACAGGACCAAAAGGAAGAGGAAGGGTGAATTCACTTGCTCTGTGATTGAGCTGAGATATCCATCTTCTGCTCAAGGTTATCAGCTGTCCTGATTCTGGGGTATTTAGACTCAG
Organism: Propithecus coquereli; assembly: GCF_000956105.1. Taxonomy (NCBI): domain Eukaryota; kingdom Metazoa; phylum Chordata; class Mammalia; order Primates; family Indriidae; genus Propithecus; species Propithecus coquereli. Next base: position 3,025,171 of record NW_012153507.1, read on the forward strand.
ACTGGTACTTACACCATAAGCCTTTTGGTTCTCAGGCCTTTGGACTTGAACTGAATTACCTCACTGCCTTTCCTGGTTCTCCAGCTTACAGATAGTAGATTGTGGGACTGCTCAGCTTCCATAATTGAGCCAATTCCTATTATATATATCCTATTGATTCTATTTCTCTGGAAAGCCCTGACTAAGACACTCAGTTTACTCTTTCTTTTAGATTCCCATTTACTGGTTTCTTAGTCCCCTGAGTCCTGCCTGGGCCTTGTGGTCTTTGATTTTGATTTTATCCTCTGATCTTCTTTGAATGCACTTCCCCTGCACTGTACTGATGCTCCTACTGCAGGTGATATCTGGGTTCCTTAAAGCCTTTGCTCCACACCTTTTTCCCCAGCTTCCAGAGGAGCCCAAAGATTTCAAACTTAATCCTCTGGGATGCTACAGCACTCACTGCCTTGGAACAGGGTTTCCAGAATCAATAGCAGTTTGAAGAGACTAGCTTAACACTTTATTTTAAATGGAGTACACCCAGCTAAAGAGTCTACCCAAGGTCAGATTGACCAGTAAGCAGAGACTTCCAGATAGACTTTGACCTTCATCTAATGGGCGAGGAACTATCTGAGGGAACAGTACCAGGGCATGGTTTTCTACCCTCACAAATCTCCAACCTGTCCTTCTCTGCTGGCTTTTCTGAGGGTTTCCTCCAACGCTGAGCTTCTGTCAGACTCTGTGTCTACCATGCTGAGTTTATGGGAGAATGTGATGGTGTGTTTTATTGCTTTTATTGTATACAAATCCAGTGATTTCTTTTCAACAATTTACTCCATAAAATCAGTTATATTTTGAACCACCTAAAGAAATATCTTTCAGTGTATAAGGTTTTAGAAAAGAAGATTACTTTCTAACATTGTTCAGTAAAAAGTAATTAATACAACAGCCTCTCAGTCAATGCCAGCTCTTAAAGTAGTATCCCCAGCAAGCTACAAGTAATATTTAAGATTAACTTCAACTTGGCTCTTACCATATGTGTCCAAATTCTTAAGAGTATTTTCAATCTTTTAGTATAGGCTGGCTTGAATAATCTGTCTTAATATACGTTATATTTAGGATTCAATTTAGTCATGTCATGCTCCCGCATATGCTTAAATATTTCTTTTCTAAGATTTCTATGAAATAATGCTGACTTTAAAGGTCTATAATGGTTAAAAAAGAATAAAATTTCTACCAGTAATTGCATATCAAACATAACATAATTGAACCCCAGTTTGGTGGAATATTGTTCTCTATTGCTTGGCAATAGAATTTGGGGACCTACTGAAGTTCCACTTCACGTTTCCTCCCATAAAGTTTCAATGAGCTTAACAGATTGTCTCTTTAGATCGATAATGACGATTGGAAGAGGAAATTTGGACAGCAAAAGTGGTGGCTTCTTAGGCTTACTGCCAGATTTTGAAAACCACTGTAACAAGTCATTTCTGCCAAGTAAGTAAAATCTGAATGCTGGCTAAAATGTTAAAAAAAAAAAAATAGAATGAAACCCATGCTGACTAATAGGCGTTAATGTGTGAATAATAATTAGTGCAATTAAGTGACTGGCGCTGTGCGGGTGAAATTTTCAGAATACAAAACATTAATGTAGGGGTTTATATACACATAAACAAAGCTTTAAAATGGGCTAATATAAGCTGCGAGGTATCTTGGAAATATTTAATAGTCTGTATAACAATTGTGGAATTCTCATTACAGGTATGTTAGTGATACATATAGAAATTCTGCATATATAAATCATTATTATGACCCTAGAGAATCCTCAAAGATGTGTGTGTGTGTGTGTGTGTGTGTGTTTCATATATCCCTGTATAAGGAAAATAAGTTTTGAAGTCTGATAAAGGATTTAGTTAACACTAAACTAATGTATATAAAGTGAGAAAATTTTCATGTCTATGAAATCACATTACCTAGCCATCTACTCGGGTAGCTATTTCTCTCTCTCTACTGCCTGCCCAAAACCCCACCATACGTCCATTCTTGTATTCTTTAAATCCGTCTATATAAATGTCTGTTTCTCTCTCTTTCTCTCTGTCTCCCCTCCCCCCATCATTTATCGAAATATATAGGACTATTTTTCTCAGTAAATAGTACAGAATTATAGCTGAGAACCACCATGGGCTTAGTTCATCTAACATGGAGAATAAATTATTATTCTCTCTTAGAAATACTGCTGTGTCAAGGTCAGGGTTGAGGTCATTTACATGGCAATGCAGAGGACAGTGTATAATTTACTAGCCAGAATCACTCACAGCTGATGGGGGGTGGGAATCTTTCCATCAGAAATCCATACTCATTTAGCTTTCATAAACAAATGCTTGTAAAAGTATAAAAAAATACTGTGTCGTGAGCTTAATTAAGAAGCATCAAATTACCCACTTCTTTTGTTCACCTTTGGAAAATATATTTAGTAGCTGATGATTAGCGACCTGTGTGTTTATGCAACAGGAATAAGGAACTCTAAATCAACGTATTCTAATGTGCTGTCCTTTGCAAATGAAGATAACATTATTGATTCACAATCAACGAGCATGCATTTATTTCTTCTTTCTTTTGGGGGATTAAAGTATCTATGACAAGTGGACTATCATCCTCAGTTTCCTACTTTGTCTAATTTTTGACAAACAGCATTCATCTAATAAACAGCTGCCTAGAATAAAACAAGTAGCCCTTGATTGTGAAACAGAGAAAACACAGTATAAAATTTTTCTTGGTTTACTTTACCAAGTGTCCTGGAGAGTTGTAAAATCATTCAAATGCAAATTTCAGTGTTTCAAAATGTTTTTATTTGATGATCCCATTCACCACTATCGCTTGCTATATATTCTCCCTGCATTCCCTGTACAGCTAGGAATGTGTGCCTGAAATAAAGAGAGGGGAAAAGATCACCAGGAAAGAATCTAGAATATGTTAAAATCAAACACTGTAGAGGTGGAATTCTTCTGGGCCTGCAAGCACAAATAAAATCATGGTCTGAACTCTGTACGCACAACTTAATATTTAAGCCCAGCCTCACCATTTCGTTCTAATTTCAAAACATTGTGAAAAGTCCCCCTTTCCAGTCTGACAGACCCTCCTTCTCTGTTCTCTATCCTGTATCCTTCCATCTCTCCTTCGACATAGACATTCTTTCAATAAACACTGCTCTCAGCAAAAAAGATTTAAAGACGGATTGAATGAGGACCCAAATTCTCTAGTAGGAAATATTGACAAAATAGATAATTACATATAATCATATATTTACGGACAGTGCTGCAAGTACACATGGAAAAGACACAATCCATGCTGTAGGTAGAAGGCAAGAGAGAATTAAGCAGATAGAAAAAAGCTCTCTGGAGGATCTGTTTCCATTTACTCCTGAGTTTCAAAGCTCCCTGTAATCTGTAAACATAACCAAGTTTTTCCCATGCTGAAAGAAAGAAATCTTTTTCTTAACCTAGTGTTTCTCTCCAGCGAACATCCAGCCCCCTCCTCTTGCTCCCTCAGCCAGCTTGCTCCTCCACGTGGTTTACCCTGCCTCTGCTTTCTCACCTCAACCCACTGCTTTCAACTTCAGCACATTTTTCTCCATTTGATTGTCACTTTTGACCTCTTTCCTTTGTGAAACTCTCTATTCCCAGAAATTCCACAGTGTGCCTTATCCCAGGTTTTCTTCTTATCTTTCTCTCAATTCCAAATCCTTTCTTTTGTTCCCATTTTAAAAACTGGTGTTCTTGAGTCCTCTGCTGGTGTATTGCTCTTTGTATTATCCATAGCGAAGTGTGTTTGCATGTATATGTGGAGGGGGAAGTTCTCTCATCCATTGTCTTGATTCCAAATACAAGCCTCTAACTCCTTGGTTCTCCTCTGAGTTTCAGAATTGAATACATAAGTGTCATGAGAAATATCTACTTGGTTGAGCTAGAAACACTTCTGCATTTCCAACATGGTCCAAAACCTCTCTCATCATCTCCTCAGCCTACTCCATCCGTGTCAAAACTTACTGCTCCTCATAGCACTTCTAACTCAGAGCCCTAAGGGTCTTGCCAAAATTCTCTTCCTTTCTTCCTTCACTTGTAGACCATCACCAAGTCCTTTTTTGTTTGTTTTAAAGCAAACTATGTTTATTTTAATTTTATTTTCAATTGACAAATAACTGTATATATTTATGGGGTACAATGTGATGTTGGCCAAAAGGTACCAAGCTCTTTTAAGTTTACCTCCTAAACATTTTTCAGTTGTATTCCTCTTTGGCCCAGTTAGTGCCTTTTTGCTTCCTGAGGCTTCTCCTGTCTCAAAATAGGTAGGATTCAAGGAAAATTTAGCATAAACCGAAAGAAGCTGGAGCTTCTAGTCCCTAAGATTCTGGGAAGTGTTTGACAATGTGCTTAAATAGTCATACACTTTAGCAAATTTTCTACATCAGATATTTTAACCACAATCAGTTAAATTTGCTGTCTCTTTCCAGATTGACTTCTTCTCCATCATACTTTTCACATTGGGTAGTAAGAGGAGGATGTGTTGGGAATTACATCAGTTAGGGTTTATGGGATGTATTTAGTGTGAAGAGTTGCTAGCCCTCCAGAACTAGGAATGGCTTCCAAGAATACTCTTCATTGACACTGTGCCAACTTACCCAGAATGGTAAAACAAAGTAGCTGATGCAGTGTCTAGGTCATGAAGTGTCTATGTACTATGGCTCTCGAAGCAGAAGCACATGTACTATTAAAAGACAAACTAGATTGGAAATATTAAATATATGGGCACAAAATCTAGTTTTTGAAAAAATTCTTCCAATCATCAAACATGTGAAAGTATAACTGGAAGATTCATCTCTCCTTGATCCATAGTCTAAAAAGAAGTGGTGTCCTATCAGGAATATGCTTGAAAATACAGCAAATATAATTATAAATCTAACATGGGTTTTTTTCATTCTTTTTTGTGGGAACTAATATGAAATAAAATTTATCAATCTTTTTGTATTTTTAGTGCCAAATCTTGTAGTAGTGCTTTTTTGTAGAATCTCATCGCTACATACTGAATCACTTCTTAGTCTATCTGACCTACCTTGTCCTGAAAAAGTATGTCAGTTCCAATAGAAATGACAAGCAAAACTGCCACCAATGAAGTAACAGCCTGAGAAAATAAGTGTTCCAGTGATAAAACTCCTACACATGTTAATGTCAGCACGTAAGTATATAAGTCAGTATATAAGTATATAAGCACAGCTGCTCCTTGATCGATGATGGAGTTATGTCTCTATAAACGCATCTTAAGTTGAAAATATTGTTAAGTCAAAAATACTTTTAATACATCTTGCCACCAAACATCATAGCTTAGCCCAGCCTACCTTAAATGTGCTCAGAATACTTACATTAGCCTACAGTTGGGTAAAATCATCTAAGACAAAGCCTATTTCATAATAGAATGTTGAATATATCTCATGTAATTTATTGAGCACTGTCCTGAAAGTGAAAAACAGAAGGATTCTATGGGTAACTGAAAGTACAGTTTCTACTCAATATATAATAATTTTCACACCATCATAAAGTCAAAAAATTGTTACCTTGAACCATCATAAGTTGGGGAACATCTATATATACATAAGTATATACGATATCTAAGGATGTGTAAGTATATAAGTATATATTATTAATATCAGTAGTATAAAAGTACTATGACTGTACACTTAAGTCACTCAATACATTTGAGTTCTTGTCTATGCTTTAAATTGGTACTCTTTTTCCTAAAGAAGACCCTCAACCTTGCTGGAGTTAATTATCCCCACTTTACAGATATGTAAACTGAAGCACATGTAATTTAAATAACTTTTCCAAGGCCAATTGTGTGGCAGTGATAATGGTCTGAGATTCAAATCCAATTCTCTTAATTCTAAAATCCAAATTGTTTTTACTACGCTGCAATAATTCCATATATAATTAAGCACAAAATAAAAATATATATTTAAAACACAGTTTCTTCACCCTTAACCAAGGGTCAATACCACTTCATGACAAAATGATGCTATCAGAAAAGAACTTTGGTGATTTTTTTTTACATTTTTTTCACTTAAAATGCTTTGTAAATTGAAATGAGTTGTAGATATTATTAGTACCTACTGATGTTCACCATATGTTTTCTTAATACTTTGCTAATGCAAATTTCAAGGATTATACTACTTAGATCTTAGCAAATTTTATTAAGCACATTAATGGGAATTATATTTTTAAATTTGTTTGTAAATCTTCAAAATTATCAATGTGTGAAGGCAATCTGTTCTTCACACTTTACCCCTGAAAGTTGATATTAGCCCTTCTGAAAGCAGCTAAAAGGACTGAGATAATAAAAAATGAGAAAAATGAATCCCTGGAATAATAATTAAAATGGCACCCAACTGAAGGATCATGACAAAACATGGCATGACAGGTAGTGAAAATCAAAAACCAAAATTAATCAAAATATGAAATAAGTACCAATAATTAAATCCCCGTAACAAAAGTTAAAGATAGTGACTGCTTTAATGATGAAAGAAGCCTTAAAGGTATGAATATGGTACCTCATAATAGTACCTGCTACTTGGTGGCAGTCAATTTACAAATATTCATGGAGAAGGAATGTAGAAAGTATTTCTTACATCTTGAAAGCTAAATCTAAATAAAAGCAAATTAATAAGTAAATCTGATGATAGTTTTCTCTTCAGCATTATATAAATTTAAATTTTAAATTTCATTTTTATATGGATTATAGAATAACATTTTTGGGGAAAAAATCAAGAGATGATTTTACCTTAGCATTAAGTAGTAAAACATTTGAAGTGGAAAGTATAAGAAAGGAAGAAAAATGGTTCAGTAGTTTGACCTTTACAGGTTTTTTCTTCATCTCTAGAAATACCTCGCTAAAATATTTATCAAGAGAAGGATTTGAAAACATGAAGTTGATAATTTGTTTTTAAAGAGAGTCAATACTGACTGCATGGAATAGAAATGGGTATCACTGATGAAAATATCCGATAGCCAAAAGCAGAGGCATCAAGAAATCTGCAGTAAAACTGAATGAAGAAAATAAATAGACTCAAAAGGTAATGTGGCCTTTTAAAATAAACAAAATTGATTTTAAACCAATATCTATTCCAATAAAACTTTATTGGTAAGAAAGCAAAAATACATAAATCCAAGGGGATATTTTAAACTTTCTCCTAAGCTCAAGTGGATGTATTCCCAAATCTTTATGCCATCTAAGATCATAATGAGTCCATGGCCAGTAAAATATATGAGATTGTAGTGGGAGAATGACTTCTTCAAAAGATGGAGAGTATTCACTAAGAGAAAAAGAACCTTAAATAATAGGCTTAAAATTCTTCAAAGGATCTATATTTGATAGCAAAAGCAAATGTACTGATGAAATTAGCAATGGTTTACATTATGGTAATTATTAATACGCTCCTGCATTAACTCTAATCTCAAATGTAAAAAAAATTCTGCCTTCTATATTATAAGATTAAGATTCTCATTTGAACATCTTAATCTGAATATAGTCGAGAATTTCAGTGATGTGAGTGCTGTTCTCAGCTGCTCTATCATTGAAGGCTGAAATGAAATGTGCCACACCTCTAGTCAGATATAAATGTTACATAAAAAATTACTTTAGGTGGAAGTTGATTTTTCCAGGCTTTTAGGAGAAATAACATTCAAGATACTCCGCAGAGAAATCTGAAGGAAGAGACAATAGTGAGAAAGAACAAGTGACAGAAACTAGGAAAAATTTGTCTTTCAATTATAAAAAAAGAAAATAGAAGGTAAAAAGGAAGAAAGCATTATTCTTTACAATATTATGCTTGTTGTTACTCTTGGGTTACCATGGTCTGTTCCAAAGCTGAGAAGGCACAAAAAGTTAAATGGCATATTCATTATATAGAATGGGAGTCAAGAATAGAAAATGGCAAAAAAAAAAAAAAAAATTAAATGGTGGAACTATGGTTGATTTTCCTACATTTCATAATTGTTTAATAATGAAAATGTGTTACTTTATCATAAAAACATTTAAAATTAAGATAAAAAAGAAACAAGAAGGTAATTATACTGAAAATGAATCTGGTGCCTCCCACATCTAGTTCACAAAGCATTGTAGTATTTCTTTTTTGTAGTTAAGTGAAGTTGGGCCTACAGATCTTAAAAAACTGAATTAGAATGAGTAAAAATTAGACTTTAGTGACAGTTGTCACAAAGATCAATGGTTCAGAAACAATTAAAGTTCACCAAATCTCCCATTTCTTTTAAGAACCTCACCTACCCATCTTAAGTGAAGAACCTTGCATGCATTATTGGAACAATAAATTATATGGTCTCCTTTTTACCTCTTAACTTAATCAAATGTCTCAGGGTATTAATTTATCAAATAGTTTTTTCTAATAATAAAAAAAATTACAGATTATTTCAAAACCATTATATTATATTCTAGATTTGGTACAGGTAACAATCACTTAATTTCCCCTCTCCCATACATACAATATAACTACACGTACTCGGAATTATGATCATCCTCCTTTAATACAGAGTAAATAATCCCAATCATTTTGCATTGTCCTTTTACCATTTGTTTTCTAGCACTCCTATTATTTCCATTTTTCCTCTTTGTGCCCTTGTCAACTGATTAAAATATAGAGTCCACAAGTAGACAAAATGATAGATTTTGAAGGCTTACTCAGTATTGAATATAGAGAAAGTCACTGTGCAAAGCCCTTAATTCTATGTTCTTATTTATATATATTTAAGACCAATAATCAATGACCTACAGATGTGTAAGTATATAAGTATATATTATTAATATCAGTAGTATAAAAGTACTATGACTGTACACTTAAGTCACTCAATACATTTGAGTTCTTGTCTATGCTTTAAATTGGTACTCTTTTTCCTAAAGAAGACCCTCAACCTTGCTGGAGTTAATTATCCCCACTTTACAGATATGTAAACTGAAGCACATGTAATTTAAATAACTTTTCCAAGGCCAATTGTGTGGCAGTGATAATGGTCTGAGATTCAAATCCAATTCTCTTAATTCTAAAATCCAAATTGTTTTTACTACGCTGCAATAATTCCATATATAATTAAGCACAAAATAAAAATATATATTTAAAACACAGTTTCTTCACCCTTAACCAAGGGTCAATACCACTTCATGACAAAATGATGCTATCAGAAAAGAACTTTGGTGATTTTTTTTTACATTTTTTTCACTTAAAATGCTTTGTAAATTGAAATGAGTTGTAGATATTATTAGTACCTACTGATGTTCACCATATGTTTTCTTAATACTTTGCTAATGCAAATTTCAAGGATTATACTACTTAGATCTTAGCAAATTTTATTAAGCACATTAATGGGAATTATATTTTTAAATTTGTTTGTAAATCTTCAAAA
>NW_012153507.1:3036923-3041425 GCF_000956105.1 Propithecus coquereli
CAATAATCAATGACCTACAGGCATTGCTGACTCATGGGTAGTTCTCAGGCCTTTTTAAGCCATAGTGCTCGTGTCAATCATGCCCAATTTTATATTTGCAAAGTCATTGTGAAATTTCTTATATTTTAGAATTTAATGTCATTCTCTGCCTACCAACAACTCAAATTATAATTCTGTTCTTCAGCTATATTCACTTTGATATCGATAACAGATCTATGCTCTCAGTTATAATAAAATATAATAAATTCAAAATCTCTGGGACTCTCCTTGAAGGACCTCCTGTTTAGTAATGAGTTATTATTCTTTATTTAATCTCTAGAAACTCAAAACATGTTTTTAATATTTGGAAATAATATGAGTGAAGCAAAAAATTTCTAATGTGTGGATGGTTCTGTCTAGACCCATCAAACAATGGAGATACAAGTTTATCTTTATTGTTTGATATTCCACATTATCACTCTTCATGTGATAGATTCTGCTTTTACCAAAAACAATATGAAATATTACAAAACAATTTATTAGTGTAATATTGCCATATTATGGAATATTTACAATTCATCTGAATGAGCTCTAACTTAATTTTATAGTAATATATTATTTAAAATTCCACGAAAGCTTATAGAGGGTAAAGTCTTAATTTTAGTGAATTCAAAAATAATATGAAATTGATTTATTGCTATATTCACCAAAACCTGAGTCTCCAAAATATCCTGGTAGCAAGTGAAACAAGATGTCTTTTAGAAACTTTAAGGAAACAAACAAGGAAAGATTCTTTAGGCTCTTTTGAGTGTGGAAGTGGGGAAGTAGTTAATGGGAATGGAATAGCTGACTATTCACAGGTGCAATGAAGTGCCTCAAAATGCAAAGCAAAATTACATATAGCTGTCGAATGCTGACTTACTACTGCATATGCTCTTGAGTTTTCACAGTTTTTCTCATGAGTTGTGACAAGATGACAACAAAACTACTGCCTTAATTACAGGAAGATTGGAAGGTGTGTAACAGCCCCTCAAGATGACTGAAGAAATTTCACATGCAATATAAACCTCAAGACTAGCATTTAAATATGTCTAGATAAAAATTTTAAAGCTACATGGAGACTACAATCTTGATACCCTTATCTGCTCTTTGATATACGCTGCTGTTTATGTTTTGAACCAGAAACCTACTATCCTTTTTTTAGCGAAATATATTTTCTGAAAATTAGTTACAACCCTTGTTGGAAACCTTTGTTTCCCCACAAAATTATTTAACACAAAAATCATGGATGATAAAAAGCGATGCAGTTCTAATAATGTATTATTTCATCTAGTGATGTTATTTTTACAAGTTGTTAGGCGGATCTCACACATGAGAAAAGTTCTCCCAGAGCCAATTTGCAGCGTCCCACGGCACTCAGTATTTGAAGATGCTGTTTCTGATCATGATTGCTCTTCAAACGAGGGCAGAGGAAGAAACTGATGTATAGCACTTTTCACATATAAAGATGGCTCTTTGGTTTCCAGGATTTTTAGAGTTGTCAGCTGCCCAGATGTTTTGTTTAAAAAGACCAGGTCACCTCTGACTGCTGCATGCCAAACTGTGCTGGCTGCTCCATGGTCACAATCTGTGCTAGGTGGTTGGAAGTTGAGAAAACTTACAGTGTTTCTTTTTTCCGGGTTTTTTTTTTTTTTTTTTTTTGCCTGCTTTTGCTTCTCTTCGGTTCATTGTACAGCAGCGGCTTGGGAATCTGGCTGTCATTTATTCTCCACAGATCTGTAGCCTAGGAGGGTTGTGCTGTGATGAGCACAGCACTTTTGTGCTGGTAGACTGGCTGAGTTTTAGCCCTCATTTTGAATAAGCCTGTCTTGCCAGTTAGTGTAAATGGTGCTGATATCTGGGCCAGTGAATCGAGCAATAAGGTTCTAATGGAAGTCTAGGTTCTAATGAAAGCAAGGTTCTAACCAGGGCCGTAAAATACTGCATAGGGACCATCACTGTCCTCTAAATACTAAATCACCCATTGTTACTGGGGGTTCAAATACATGCCAGGGGAAACTGGATAGACCTATTATTAGTAGTGGAGCAAAACTGAAATCACAAACACATATCTCAAAAGAAAGTGGATCACTGGTGTGTTCTGTGTGTATTCAAAAGGCAATGGATTTTATCTCTAACTCTTCTACATGTAATCAGAGACATAATAAAATTTTAAAGAAAATAGCCATAGCACCAAACTGAAGGTGGTTTTGGGCTCTGCTGAGGAAACTTAAGGGGAAGACTTTTATAGGGTGAACATTAAAGTAAAGCAAAGAAAATATTTGATTGATTACAGTTATATAGTTGCCTTATTTGATCTTCCTGCTAGAAAGTACCTAGTTATATAATGAGTTGGTTGGCTGCTTGTGAGTGGCTGAGCTTAAGTGTGTGTGTGTGTTTGTGTGTGTGTGTATGTGTGCATTTTAATATTGGCATTTACAAAAATACCCCAAGTTAAGTTTCACTTATGTTTGCAAATTAAGCAAGCCATGACATAGCTGGCTTTGTCTGCTCAGAAATTGAGAGAATACAACACATGAGGGATATTATCAATATGACTAACAGGAGGAGACTACCAAGAGTTTGAAAAATACGCCAAAGTAGAGATTTTCTGGATCCAAGATTTAAGCAATTAAATAAATCAATGGAAGAAGCATTGCAAAATTGATGAAAATTTTGCATCTGATCTTTAAGATATTTTAAAGTTGGGTAATATTTCTGACTTCTCCTGTGTCTGTTATCTCCTACTAGGCGCTGTGCTCTAATAATTTAGAATCCTCAATATGGTTACATTGTCCCATTTTCCATTCAGAAGTTGAGTGAGAAGTATTTAAAAATATCAAATATACACTGATTCCATATCTTTGCAATTGTGAATTGTGTTGTGATAAACATCCGGGAGCAGGTGTCTTTTTTTATAAAATGGCTTCTTTTCCTTTGGGTAGAAACCTAGTAGTGGAATTGCTGGATTGAATGGTAGGGGAAGGGGGATGAGGGATAAATATATACCTATCAAGTATAGTGTACACTATTCTGATGAGGGGTATACTAAAAGCCCCAACTTTAGCATTATACAATTTATCCATGTAACAAAAAATATTTGTGGCCCCTAAATCTATTGAAATAAAAAGGAAAAAACACCAAATATATAGAATTGGAACAGAATAGAGAATCCAGAAATAAATCCATGCATTTACAGTCAACTCATTTTTGACAAAGTTGTCAAGAACGTACTGTGGGGAAAGGACAGTCTCTTCAATAAATGGTGCTGAGAAAACTGGATATCCATATGCAGAAGGATTAAACTAGACTCCTGTCTCTCACCATACACAAAAATCAAATCAAAATGGATTAAAGACTTAAATGTATGAACTGAAACTATGAAACTACTAGAAGAAAACATTGAGGAAATGCTTCAGGACATTGGTCTGGACAAAGATTTCTTGACTAAGACCTCAAAAGCACTGGCAACCAGAGAAAAAAATGGACAAATGGGATCACATCAAGCTAAAAAAGCTTTTTCACAGAAAAGAAAACAATCAACAAAATGAAGAGACATGCATAGAATGGGAAAAAATATTTGCAAACTATTCAAGTGACAAGGGATTGATAATCAGAATACACAAGTAACTCAAACAAATCAATAGCAAAAAACCAACCAACCAACACACAAATAATCCAATTAAAATGAGCAAAAGATATGAATAGAAATTTCTCAAAAGAAGACATGCAAATTGCCACCAGGTATACAAAAAATGCTCAACATCACTAATCATCAGAAAAATGCAAATCAAAACTGCAATGAGATATCATCTTATCCCAGCTAAAATAACTTTTATTAAAAAGACAAAAATGATGGATGCTTATGAGGATGTGGAGAAAGTGGAATGCTTGTACAATGATGGTGAAAATGCAAACTAGCACATCCACTATGGAAAACAGTGTGGAGGTTCCTCAAAAAACTTAAAAGAGAACTACCATATGATCCAGAATCCCACTACTGAGTATCTATCCAAAAGAAAGGAAATCAATATGTTTATTGCAGCACTATTCACAATGTCAAGATATGGTATCAACCCAGTGTTCAACAAGAGATGAGTGGATATAAAAAATGTGGTACATATAAGCCATGGAATGTTATTCAGCTACAGAAAAGAATGAAATCCTGACATTTGCAACACATTTGCAACACATGGATGGAACTGGTGAACATCATGTTAAGTGAAATAAGACAGGCATAGAAAAACATATTAAATGTTGTCACTCATATGTGGGAGCTAAAATCATTGATCTCATGGAGGTAGAGAATAAAATAATGGCTACCAGAGGCTCAGAAGGGTAATGACGAGTGGGGAGATTAAAAAAGGGTCAGGTCATAGATAAAAAATATAATTAGATAGTAGGAATATGATCCAGTGTTTGGTGGCACAATAGGATGACTATAACAATAATATATTGTATATTTCAAAATAACTAGAGGAGTA
>NW_012153507.1:3041475-3109702 GCF_000956105.1 Propithecus coquereli
GTTACAAAAATATAGCTAGATAGAAGGAGTAAGATCTAGTGTTTGGTGGCACAATAGGATGACTATAACAATAATATATTGTATATTTCAAAATAACTAGAGGAGTAGATTTGAAATGTCCCCAATACACACACACACAAAAGTAAATGTTTAAGTTGATATATATCCCAATTACGCTGATTTTATCATTACACATTACATGCATGTATCAAAACATACGTACCCCATAAATATGTACAATTATTATATACCCATAAAATTTTAAAATAAATGAAAATACTAAATATAATAATAGCTAAAATATACTGAATATCTGTCGTAAGCTAGGCACCATGCAGACTTTTTATTTGCATAGGCCACCTCTAATTTTCACTGTGTTATACCCATTGCACACATGAAGTTAAATGATTGATCCAAAGTCACACTGCTAATAATTGGGTAAGCTGAAATTGAAAGCTAAATCTCTTTTCTTTCCTGGTCTACATTTTTTTCGTCACTCTAGACAACCACTACCAAAGTAGCATTGCCTCTACTCTAGGGCTTTTTAGAAGATTTGTTGATAGTTTCAGAGTTTCCCTACCCTTTAGTGGCTCAGCAAGAGTCTGTGGGTGTTTCTCCTGGAAACTCTGCTCACCCGTGGTCACAACATCAAGCTTGTCTACTCCTCTTTATGTGGCTCTTTCTCAGGAGAATCCTTGCTTTCAAATTTCTGAATGCCTACTTCACAAGGGAGAGCTTCTCGAGGGCACGGCCTGTACCTTTGTTCTCTTTATTCCTAGTATCCAGGACAGTATCCAGCATATCCTATGTACTCCTCGGGCACTTTTTGAATGTATAAATGAATTGACTGAATTGAATTAAATCGAATTGAGACATGACTCATGGACATATAAGGCAAGGAGAGAAAGCAATGCAAAGAATATTAGTTCCAGTGTCAGAAAGACCTACATGCTCAATGCCAGCTTGAGCACTACCTTGAACAAGTTACTATACCTTTCTGATTCTCTGTTATCACAGATATAATAAACGAACAACAATTCTCTCATAAGATGAATGTGAAGATTAAATTAAAAGCGAGGAAAAAAAATCTAGCATAGTCCCTGGCATATTTCTGGCTCCTCTCCTGAGTAAACTTTGTGCCACTCTCCTGGATTACACTGTTAAAATCTTAGTACTTTTTAGAGACTTTATGAAGTCCAAAGTGCAAAACAGAAGGGAGGTGTGTAAAGCAGGAATGGCCTGAAAGAACTGACCATGGCAGGCTTATTTTCTTCTCTCCTAATTGGTTCTTTTTCCTCCATCACTGATCTTGCTCCATGCCCACGTCCCTTTTCTCAGTCTATCCAACCATTGAGCTTTCCCAGGCAGCCCGTCTCCTTCTTTCTCATGCCAAAGGGCCAAGTTTTGATATTTCTACTTCTCAAAATCTATCTTAAATTAATCTCTTCTTTCTGTCCCCTCTGATTTGACTTTATTCCAGGCCCCATTTTTCTCTCTCCTGGTCAACTATAACAAACAGCCTCCTGGAATGCCTGATTTTGCTAGGTTTTCAACACAAAACAAACACAGGAAAAAACCATCAAATTTCTCTCCTCAAAATGTTGTGAGTGTACAGCATCCAAATCTACTGACTTTTCTTGTGTAATACTGATTCCATAAGCTATCCCCATATATCAGTGGAATAATCTTAGTTTTATTTTTGTCATAAAAAAAATTTTGCTGGGCAACATTGCCCACTTTTTAACTCAGTACCTATGTCACCATATCCTTGAGTTACATTGTGCTCAGGAAAAGAGGAAGAAAGTCTCCTGATTTTCCTTTTTCCTGTTCAAAATGAATTCCCCCTCATTCCAGATCTCGGACTTCAGAGTCTCCATTGCAAGTGCCCAGCAGTCCACAATAGTATAGCTGGGAAACATTATTCTTTGAATAAGCTTACATGGACCAGCCTTAAAACCAACAATGATTTATGACATTGATTCTTTGGGAAAGGGCATTCTGGGTCCCACATGACCATCTAACAAATGAATTTTTGTAACACAATCCATTCATAAGTTGGAGGCTGCCTTTATTTGGAAGAAAATAGTAAATCAAGAATTCTTATCCCTAACTTTAGCATTGCTAGAAAGGACAGAATTGTATAGTAATTGTTTAATCGATGAGCAGAAAAGGAATGTTTTATTTAAAGGAGAACTTTGGAATCATTTTCTTTGACTCTGAGCAGTCTGCCTAATAAGAAAATTCTGGAAATCTTTTTTTTTTTTTCTACATTTGCTTTTCCTTTCCTTCACCAACACTCAGTAAGATTTCACTCTAGGCCTGAGAATATTATTTGCTTCTCTGTAGGCTCTAGTGGTAATAAAGCATTACTCATTTCTCTGCTTTATTTCTTTGAGACACAGAGCAAACATGCAGTAAGTGGTAGCTCTGTTTCAACTGTATGAAACAAGTGAACAAAGATCACGGCCCCCATCTCATCATGGAGGAGTAGAATGATGGAAGAACAACAAAAGACAATAAATTAAAAGAAGAAATTTGTATCTCCTGAAAATTTTTATCATAATTCCTTTAAAAATATTTTAGAACAATTTATTCTGTTTTGTGGAGACACCCTCAATCTAGGAGCTCTTAATAAATTTTAATGAGAAACAGAAGTTACTGTTATATATAATTATGCACTGAGATTATTCAATTATATAAGATCTCTTTTGTCCTGTTGTTTGATTTTCCTTTTTAAAACATTACATTAATGCATCAGATTTTGCTGTGAAATTATTTGCAGTTTTCACCAAATGCTTTCCATGAGGAAAATGGGGATTTTCTTCACTACTGAAAATGCCAAGAATATTATGGTTTTCTCCAGATGAGGAAAACTAGAAAATTCTTTCTCCGAGAAACATAACGCAAACTGATTAAGTCAAAGAGGTGTTATAACCCCCGTGAGAAAGCCACATTCTTTACTTTTAAAGTAGTCCCAACAAAAATCTAGGTCCCATAGCTAGTAACACCATGATCCATCATCATGTTTTAGTTACTTGCAAGTCCGCAGCAGTTTATCAGAATTTACACTTACTAACCATGTAAACACAAATGAAAGTCCCGATTACTGTGACTAATCTTGAATATTCTGGCTGTTTTAAATGATAAAAAGTAGGATAATAAAAGAGTATGTATCTTTTTTAAATTGATTGAAGATATTTTATGCATGCTACTTTTCAAACTGTTATAACAGCAACCTCAGATAAAGTCCATTTTAAAGGATTTAAGAGTTTAAAATATAGTACCCATTTTCCTTTAATAAACATTTTGATGATGAAAATGCATGAAACATATCTCCAGATTCAATCATTAGAATTTATTTAATGGTACTGAAGGATTGATATAATGGAATGTTAAGATTTGAGTTCTGGTGTAAGATAGCTTGCCTGAGTTCAAGTCCTAGCTCTTCCTCACATGGGCTGTGGGATGGTGAACAAGATACTGACCTCTTTACAAACCTCTGCTTTTTCATCTATAACTTATAAATAAAAACTGCCCTATATGGTTGTTGGGATGATTAATATGCTAAATGAACTCAGTACCTTGCACATGGGAATATACACTGATATTACCTTAAGGTAGTAAGTTGCATTTTGGGGTGTTTGGATATTATATTTAACAATTTTTCCTAAAATAAAACAAAATGAAAAGTATTAACATATCTTTGTCTGTGGTTGGAGAAGTTATGATTTTAGCTCTTGACTATGAGATGATTATGGCAGGAAATTCTGCATTCTGCTTTTCACTTTTAAACAACTCAATTTTTAAAAATCAATTGATACCTAAAATATGTTGAGTTTTTCTAACCTAAGGTTAATATTTGCTAATTATATCCATAATTTTGTTTCAGTATTTACAAATAAATAAATACAGGAATTTATACCAAAGGGAAAAATAGAACAAAATAAAATTCTTGCACAGTATATTTCACCTTGGTCTGGCAAACTTAAACTGTTTAATAATCCAGTCAAACTGGTTTGAATCCCTGAGTTGTGCCCTAAGTATGAGACAATAAGTTTAACAGAACATTGTGAAAATGCACATTTTTCCATGCTCCTGATTTTCATCTGTTCTTTATAGGAACAAATGGTCCAGCAGCCGCTCCTGAGGTTGGCTGTCCTCAAACTAACTCAGCGATGCAGTCTCACATTTCTGAGTTTAGCAATCTGGAGACATATGGGGAACGTGTGAGCCGGTCAGCAATCAGCAGTGCTTGATTCGGTTGCAGAATATCAATGAAGGGAAAGAATAAGCTAATGTTCCTTCCACGAGAGAAATGTCTGGAATATTATGTCTCCCTCAGCCTACCCAGTGACAGCTGACTTGTGCCCATAAACTTTGGTGCACGGACCTATTAGTTCAGCTACTTCAATAAGCTTTATTTTCAATAGTGTACCCAAGCTGTGACTTTGCCATAATTTTCCCCACAGGTATTCACATTTGGAGTGATCTACTATGTGTACCGACATTGGCACACTCCATAACACAATCTTGAAATCGCCATATACAATTTACTAAGAGCCGTGTCGCTGCGTTCTAAAGATGATCCTACTGGTAAGTGACTTTGAGTGCTGAACATTCTTTATTCCTGACAGGAAAAGACATTTACCCTCTGAAATGTCTAGATTTTGTGTAAAAAGATAGAATGGGATGGAAAAAAAGAGCGAGAGAAAAAGAGTGTGCACACAGAGAGCTTGTCCCTGTTTGCATTTTCGTCCTGTGTATACTGGTTTGATCCCCTACTTCATGTCGCTCGCCAGGCTGACAGCAATTCTAGCAGACAGACATGGAGTTAGAGGGACTTTGATTCATCCCCTCCCCCTAACTCCCTGCCTGTCACTGTCTGCTCCTGAGTAAGCAAAGTGAATATGGTCAGAAAGGCCTGTGGTTGTTGGAACTGTGTTTTCCAATCTCGGGGCAGTGACCTTCTCATCAACAATCCAAGCAAGCATTCTATGAATTATGCTGCTTTTTACTCACAAGTTTTGCTCTTCACCAGAGAAGCACTTAGCCAAAATAAGGCAATTCACCATGGAAGAGTGTGTGTGTGTGTGTGTGTGTGTGTGTGTGTGTGTGTGTGTGTGTATGTGTAGATAGATTGAGCAATAGATTCAGAATGTAGAGGATTTTTTAAGTCTTCATCCCTATTTTAAAAATATTAATTTCTCCTTCCTCCGTAGCTCTTCCAAAAAGTGTTCTGTGATGTGATCACAAATACTTATGTGCATAAATTCCCATTATCGTAATAGGAGCACTGCAGTGACGCTTTTTCTGAAAATAAATTACTCTGTAGAATATATTAGAAGGACTAAACTCAAACAAGCTAAATTGTGTGTTCTCCCATCCTGTAAGTTAAGCATTTGAAGATACAAAATCATTGCATCTTTCATTTTACATATATTTTATTTTCTTGTTTTATTTGCTTCTTACATGGTTCATCTATTCTCTTTCTCTTTCTTTCTCTCTCTCTTAAGATATTTCAATTATTAAATTGAAATTTCAAATATTAAATTTCTTTCTTTCAGTTGCCTTTATCATTCTGTTTAGCTGCATCTCTCTTTTCAACACATTGTAGTCCATGTCAATAACCTTGGCTGACTTCAAACACATGAATATGTATGTTCTCAAAGGAAGAGAGGTGCCCACCGGGGCACATTTACCCCAGGCAGTCTAAGGGCAGAAACAGGCTGAAAGTATGAGGTCTGTGTCTTGATATTGCCTAGCCTTGAATAAGTCACTAACTTCCCTTTCTTTCTCTTCATTTCTAAAACCAGGACAAGACCAACTTTCCTACAAATTTTCCAAGGATGGTGTTAACACAGACGAAATAATCTATAAGTAAGCACTATAAGAATAAACACTATAAGTAAGTGTTAGGAGAAGAAAGACTGTTAAATTCAAGGTGATTCTAGTAAACTATTCTTACCCTAGAATTTCTGGTATATGTTTGTTAACAACTTTTCTTTATATTTGTAGGTTAGTTTAAAAAATTAAACTACTGGGGAAATTATCACAATTATCCTGTATTCAAAAGGACCATGGTTTTCCAATGACTGAGTTGCAGCAGCGTTTTTCCTTAGGGATGAAGGTTACTGAGGATATTAAAATCACCTTTAAAATGACCCAGAGGTACGAAGGCCTCTCCTGCTCCCACCCCGTTGATAACCACCACTGTCATTGATTCAAGGGTAGACAGTCAGCTAATTAAGAATTACCTTTGATGACATCTGGATTAATTAAAAAATGTATAAAATCTTACTTGATATGTTTCAGAAACTGAGCTTTAAGGAGTTTTCTTTTGAATTCAATATAAGCTTGAGTTTGTGAGTCAAATGGATACATTAAAATATCTTTATGTTAAGGTCAAAATTGTTTAAGACTATGCTTAGCATGAAAGGCATAAGCCAGACTAGCCCCTTCATGAATATATCATACAAATGCTTTTCATGATCCTATGCATCTTGTCTTCTCTGAGGCCAGCTTCACTCAGCTTTTTACTGATTTATAAAAGAGACCCTCACATATAAAAGTTGATGTTGGATCAAGTAAAGAGGTTGATAACAATTGCGTTCATTGTTCGATGCTTATGTTACTTTTTAAAATGTATTTTCTCCATTGTTATCTATTAGGAATGCTAATCTTTTACACCGATTCCAGCATTTATATTGGCCATTTTCATATCCTGGCTGGCTGGAAAGCACCTGCGTACTGGACTTTTCAATGACACACAGATAAAAAAGCAAACTCCCTCAAGCCAAGCAGAAAAGGATTTAAAACTCAGTGTGCATCCCTGTTGGGGCAAGAGAGCCTATTGCAGAAACAAAGAGTGAAGAGAAAATTCTATCCTTGGAAGCGTCACAATGACACAACCACAGCTTTTCATGTAATAGCTCAAATGTTCCCACTACAGCCATTAACAATGTAATGAAACAAATCACTTGCTATCTGTCACAATTATTATAGATGGTATCCAACTGGTCTAACTTGGGATATAAAAATCACATCACAAAGTGGATCCATTTTAGAAAATAGCAAAGTTTGAGGGGGAGGGATGACACTTATTTCCCATAAACAATATAGTCAGGCATTTGATCTATCTAAACCAATAGATTACTGCCTTGATATATATTTCCCCTGCAATTTTCTCCTTTATTTTATTAGGCCTGGTGAAGAATTTCTGGCTGCCTGTACGAATGAGAGAAGTAGTTTAGGACCACAGAGAAAGTAACGGTGAGATAAATATAGTAAACCAATGTTGGCTTCACTCATTCTTTGCTCTGCATGTAACTATTTTTGCTTTCCTTGGTTTTCATTTTCCCATGGGGTTTCTCGAGTCTTACCACCTTCAGAAATAACCAGAAATATTAATAGGAGCAACAATTATCAAAGTATTCAAGTAATAATAATAATGGAGACCTGTATTGAAGGTAAATAATGCTCTATATTAAACAAGATATGTGACCAGTAGCTGTCCGATATCTGTCAGAAGTCAGCTCTGTTTTAAAAGTATGTCCATGAGTTTAAACATCTTCTGTTCTTGAAAGGGAAAGAATTAATGCAGAGGGTGCTGACTTTAAACTGATTCATGGGACAAAATATAATAATAATTATAACTATCACTTCCTGAATACCTGTTGTGCACCAGATAAACACACATACATGACTTGAATCTTTACTGCATTCCTGTGGTCTTATAAATCCCCTTTTATAAAACCTCATTTATAAGTGTGGAAAGTGAGGTTCACAAAGGCTAAGAGATCTTTGCAAGAGCAACGAGCCAGTAAATTGCCAGAACTGGAATTAGAATACAGGAGTGTCTTGCTCTGGCAAGGGTCCATGCTCTAGCCATTAACCAAGTTTCCTCAAGTGGGAAAATTCTTTCATCTTCAAGAATATACATGCACATCAGTTAGCCAGCTAATATTAGTTGTAGTAGCAGTACTATTTAACACCACAAAGCTTAAAATTAAATGCTGTCCTTTTGGAAGGCAATGACACCAATGTATTCATCAACACAAATCATAACTCGCACTGACATTCTATAGGCAGTATCTAGTTATAAGAGGTTAAGCAGATCATCAAGAATTATATATATATTATCATTGAAATGAAAATATAAATTGGAAAAAAATATCATAGCAAAGTTCAACCCCTAAGAATGTATTCTACATTCCCAGCTGAAGAAACTCCACCATCCTGAACATGGAAGACACTCAGAGCTGAATGCCGTGGCTACATTCTGGGAAGCAGGAGATGAAACCTGCTGATTCTTCTGAACCGGGGAGTGCTGCTTTCCTAACAGACATACCTTATATAAAACATTTTGTCACTGACTCCTGAGCTAAATAGTACTGCCACGACTTTATGGAAGGTGGATTTCTATCCAAAGGCATATGAGTGGCTACAAAATTTTAAGCCTAAAGGTATCTACCCCTCTGTATACTTCTCATTTAAGTAGGAGGCATTCTAAGGAGGCATGCAATTTAGGACATGGCTTCACTGGTGCAGAAATAGCAAAGAAAAAATTAAATAAACGTTTGAAACACAAATGAATTTTCATTCATGGGCAATGAAAATCTAGTGAATGCATGTGATAGGAGAGGGAAGCGTTTCTTACAGAATTTGGTCAAAGATAATTTTGAAGTAACACATTGGCTTGACTGGAAGAGCGAGATGAGGCAAGACATGGAAAGCTCTCAGGGGGCAGAAACTATGGCTTTCCTATAGTCTGTAAAAAAGTGAGCACCTTGCCCTTTGCGGATCCTAATAAATATTAATAAATGGGATAAGGAAAGTGATTTCAAGGACCCAAATTAAGAAATGACTGAACTCTGAACAATGATTTGGTGCTAGAAATGGCTGATACTTAGCACATTTTGGATACTCCAAAAATAATGATTAAATAATAACCAGAAGGGTGTAGTTAATTAGCTTCCTCTCAGGAGAAATTATGTTTTAGATGTGGTTAAAGAAAGTTTTATGCTGAAAAAAGAATAACTTAAAAGAATGATAACTATTCCCTAGTGAAGCCCAGGAGATTGTTAGTGCAATGATGCTAAAGGTGGGCACCAAGATTGAAACGAGGTTCTATACGCCAACTAGTGAATGAGGAAGATCCTGACTCTAATAAAAATGGTCCATCTCACCAGGTAAACATCTAAGCAAGAAAAAAGGGAATCATTTCTCCTTCAAACACCAAACTACTAAATCATGGACTATACCCCAGCCCCTGTCCATCTTCATCATTCTCTTACTGCTTTTTCTAGCAGCACATTTTGTTTCTAATTCAAGTCTAACGAGAAAAACTGGAAAAGATTTACCAATATGAAGATAGAAATGACAGATTGTACAGCAACTCGATCCAGAAAATGAAAGAGACAAACAGGCATCAGAAACAAGAAAAAACAAACAAACAAACATGCTTTCCATAGTACACAAGAGAACTAAAAAGTTGTATATTTCATTCTGAAAATGGAATGCTGAAGTCAGGCCAGTTATTCATTAATTCTCCAATAACTCCACTCAGGTAGACATATATAGAATAAGAAAACAAAACAGAACAGTGGCTTATAGCTGTGGTCAATCACCAGTGTGTTTCAAACCTCCTGAGCTCCCCATGTTGAGTTAATAACTTCCTCTTTTGTGCCTACTATGTCTTTATGGTCTACCTTTATTATAAGACATTTTCCACATTGATTTGTTTATATTTTAGTTATGCCCATTACACTATAAGCTTTTTGAGTGCACTGACCATATCTTACTCATGTTTAACGTATCCTGGGAAATAGTTGGCTCAGTAATTGTTTGTTGAAATTAATTGAATCAAATTAAAATGATAGCACAGGTTTAAAATATTAACTAATCCCAATTTGTTGCTCCATGTTACCCACAGGACTTAATTATGATTCTTATATAGCCTTGCTATGCAGAGTGGTCCACAGAACCAACAGCAATAGCATCACCTAGGAGCTTGTTAGAAATAGAGACTGTTCTCAAACCCTGCCCCAGACCTACTGAGTCAAAAATCTACATTTTAAAAAGACTGTCAGATGATTCGCCTGCACATTTGAACTTTGAGTAGCACATTTATTGCATGTCTACTATGTGCAAAGAATAGTGCAAGGCACTAAGAATATAGTGAAAAACAAGATTTTCAGTCTTTGATCTTATAAAGCTTGCATTTCTAGCAAAGAAAGACAAA
Organism: Propithecus coquereli; assembly: GCF_000956105.1. Lineage (NCBI taxonomy): Eukaryota > Metazoa > Chordata > Mammalia > Primates > Indriidae > Propithecus > Propithecus coquereli. The sequence continues at coordinate 3,051,716 of NW_012153507.1, forward strand.
TGATAAAACTCTCTCACAATGAATTATTTAATTAAAATATGATTGCTCTATTGGAGAAGTATAGGAGCTATGAGAGACAGATCTAGCCTGGGGAATAAGGGAAGATTTTCTTGAGAAACTGATGTTTGAACTAAGATCTGAGAAAATGAGTAAGAGTTAGCTAGGGAAAAGCCCAATGGATGCAGGAAGGGCTTCTAGGAGAGGGGACGGCATATATGAAGATTCTGAGACAGAAAAAAAGTGTGGCATTTTGGAAGAACTTAAAACAGCCACTGTGACTGTAATTCAGAGAATGAGGCAGACAGTGACAAGAGATGAGACATAGCTGGAATACATCATTCAGGACTTTGAAGATAATGTCGATGATCCTGATTTTTATACTAACGGCATTGAAAAGTGCTAAGCTGGGTAATAATATGATAAAATATATTTTTAAAAAACTCTGGCTACAATATAGAAAATATAAGAAACTCAAGGAAGAGCGATGTAAGGAGTCTGCTCAGCTGGGCAGTTCTCTGATTCATGTGGTGTTAGCTGAGGAAGCTGGGGCTGGAAGATCTGCTTCCATGATATCACATGTCTACTGCCTTGGTGTTTTATGTATCAATCAATCTATTAATCTTTCCGTCTCTCTCTACAGGACATTTTATCTCCAGTGCTTTCCACATAGTTTGGGCTTTTCACAGCATGCTAGTTTTGTTCTAAGAGCAAATGCTCTGAACAATGAGAAGCAAATGCTACCGGTATTTTGAGGCTTGAACCTGGAAATTGGCACAGCGTGGATTAAAGCACTCAGAGAAGCCAGCCTATGCTCATGGGAAGGAGATTAAGATTACACCTTTCTATGAAAGAAGAAGCAAAAAATTTGAGGTCATCTTTAACCTACCATAAAGACTAAGTTGACAATTATGAGAATAATATAGCTTTTGTCAGCCCAAGATCAATATTTATTTTCTAATTTGGAGGAGATCCCCATTATGTGAATCTAAAGTCAAAGTGAGTCAAATGTGTCCATTCCCTGATACCTGGGAGGTGGTCATAGTTCCTAGTTTTGGCCAATCAAATGCTTCCAAACAGAACTCTGACTCTGAAGGAAATGATCTTGGTTTTGTTATCTGCAGTCTTACTTCCCATGGTTTCTGTTATTATAATGTTCTAAGGCCATTTCATCAGTATTCTCCAATCATCAGTGATCTACCCAATATTCTCAGATTATTCTTCTAAGTAAGTCACTCAGAGTTCCTTTCTGTTGCCTGAAACACAGAATCCTAGTCAGTGCAACAGTTTAAGTAAGAGTTAATGGTAATCTGTACTCAGTGGTGACTATGGAAAAGGAAAGAATTTAACAGATTCAGAATGTTATGTAGGTTAACTAGATTGGGAATAGTATTAGAAGAAATATGAGAATAAAGGAAAATATTGTCTACTGTATGGATGATAGTGCTATAGCCATCAAGATATGGAACTTTGGAGGAGGGTGAGATTTCAGGGATTCTCCCATGTTTTAAATTTTGAATATGTTGATGTTGAAATACCCATGAGAGATTTGAGTCAAGATATTATGCAGACAGTTTTATATACCATTTATAATTCAAATATGAGGTCTGTATTGAAATAAAGTATGGGAATAGTTGGCTTATACATCTTAAATAAAGCTATGTGTATGAGTGAGCCTGGAATGGTCCTCTGTATCTGTTCCTATCAGTAGACTTTTATTTGAATAGAGGACATTTTTCTATAACCTTTCTCTTAGGTTACTCTTGAGAAAGAATCTGCATTGATGCTTTGATGGAGTCCATTATAGGGGATCCAATTATCAGAGTCCAAGGGGCTCTTTGAGTTAGAGATTCCCAAAGCCTATCACCGCTGAGATAGCAAGTGACATATAGAGCTCAGTGCAGAAGTAAGATAAGTATCCATTCCTCGACTTTTGGCTCCCTAGATTCCAAACACCATTGTTTGTGCACAAAATTCAAGGAAGACTCTCCTTGGAAAAGTCCAAGGACTTTGAAAAGTCCTCTTGAAATTTTGAACTTCCTAATTCAAACTTACCAGTGTCTGGTAAGTACAAAATAGCAAAATATTTTATAATTCCTGACAGAGTTTTATTTTTTTGTTTTGAGTAGAAAACTTGTCTGAGAAAAAAAGTCATATACATAAGTCATAAAAAGTCATATAAACAAATTAGGTGTGCCTCATTGTAGTTAGAAGATACCAGTAGAAGTTCCGCGTAATTCCACAGAATTGCCATCCATCCAAGGCAGGGAGGCCATAACATAACACTCTATTATTTCTTCAAATTTCTATGTGTTACGAATTCAGAAAAGGGTTGACTGGACAAGGCTTGGTATCTCCTATGTCCTGGCTGTGAAGTGATTGCTGAGGCTGGAGAGCAAATGGTTAGCACATCTAGGTGCTGGCCAGGCATCTCTTTCTCTCTTAATGTAGTCTCAGAGTTTCTCCATGCGGTCTTTTTATGTGTGCTGGTTTGAGTTTCCTCACAGCATGGCAGCCTCACAAAAGTCAGACTTCAACATTGAGGCTCAGGGTTTTAGCAGGATTGTTTAACCAAATAAAGTTAAATTGCAACACCTTTTCTGACCTAGCCTTGAAAGTCCTGATAAGGATTGCATCCACTACCTTTTGCTGGTTACATCCAAGTCATGAGGCTGCCCAGATTTAAGGGGGGAAACAAAAACCCCACCTCTCAACTGGGAAGGTGTCAAAGTTACATTTCAGAATAGCACTTTGGATGGGAGATATCCCGTCTGTCTTTGGAAAATGTACTGTCATCCCTCGGTATTCACAGGGGATTGATTCCAGGACCCTTTTTGAATAACAAAATCCAGGGATGCTCAAGTCCCTGATACAAAATGGTGGAGTATTTGCATATAACCTACACACATCCTTTCATATACTTTAAATCATTTCTAGATTACTTATACCTAATATAATGTAAATGGTATGTAAATAGTTGTTATATGGTAATTTTTAATTTGTATGATTTTTTATTGTTTTGTTTCCAAATATTTCCAATATGCGGTTAGTTAATCTGTGAGTGTGGAACCTGAGGATGTGACGTACCAGCTGTGGAACAATGGTCATGTTGTTCTGAGTCCAGATACCTTATATTCGGGAGGAGGGAAAATAGAGAAGAAAACTTCCTGCTTTGAGCCTCTATAAATCCATTGTAACAAAAGAATAGCGATTAAATACATTTATCAATCAAGGATGACATAAATATCATTCTTTCTTAGCCCTCAATCTTTATTTCACCTTTGTATTTCCATATTATTAACCATTTTGAACATCTGTTTCTCATTTTTCGTGATTATAAATTCTATCTATATGCCAACAACTCTCAATTAATATCTCAAGTCTAGACTCTCTCTCAAACTCCAGACTGACAGACTGAATTGCCTGTCCAAAACTAAGTTACTGGCATCACTCCTATGAAGGGTTAAGAGATTCCTATAAAAAAAGAGTGGCAAGGTTTACATCTAAACTGCTTCTTTTCTTGATGGAATCTAAACCACAGAATGTACTTGTCTCGGATTTACTTGCTCTTTGGCCCATGGTTCTCTAAGCGTGGTCTCCACCAGTGTCAGCATAACCTGAAAACTAGAAATGCATGTTCTTGGCATCACCCAGATCTAATCAGAAATTCTGGGGATGGGGCCAGAAAGTTATATTTTAACAAATCCTTTCCAAGAGTCTGATGTGCACACAAGTTTGAGAACCACTGTTTCTGAAATGTGAGAACTATTAATTAATCTCTTCCTTAGCCTTCACCCCATGTTTCTGTTTCTCATTCCCCTTTAATCATGACCAACTTAATGCTTATGAGCAATAAAATCTCTTCTAATTTCCAGTAGGCAGAGAAGAATCCCATTCATATGCTTTTCAAGCTGCAACAGAAAAGTAAATCTTCCTCCTTTTTACCTGTCTTTGGGTAGTATTACTGGCAAGGATCTTTGACACCTCAAATTTGCTATGTTCTCAGGCTTCCCTGTCTTGGCTGGTAACAACTCCATCCTTCTGGCATCCTTGCTCTACCTGCAGACTAGACCCAGACTCCAACCACATCTCATCATCTCCACCACCACCTGCTTCACCCACAATAACTTTCACCTGGATGACCAGCAGCAGGTCCCCTGTGCCTGTCCTTGCCCTGATCAACTATTTTCCGCATAGCAACTCAAGTGTTCCTTTTGCAGCATAAACCAGATCATGTCACACTCCTACTCACAACCCTGTGAATGAGACACCTCATTTTTCTTGGAGTAAAAGCCAAAGCCTTTACTGTGGCCAATTAGGTGATACATGATCTTCCCCTTGCTTCTATTCTCTAACCTCTTCAACTTCCCTCCCTTATCCTTTGCTACAGACACACCGCTTCTTCCTCTAGTGTTACCTGCCTACGTAAGGGAAGAAAGGGAACACCTGAGGGCTTATCTGGTGCAAAGAACAAGAGGGAAGAAGTGGGCTTGGAGACAAGTTTAAACATTAATGAAAGAGACTCTAGAGTCAGAGATAAACAGGTCACATGCCAGAAGATTTCCCCAGAGTTAAATTGGTCAGGCAATGGAATAGGATGATCTTTCTGTTTTGCACTCTTCCTGTGGATTTGCTTCTATTTTGCTTTTGTTTAAACAAAACAAGTTTTGCTTAAACAAAAAATAAAGAGAGATATGTTTTTGAGAGCACTGTCCAATGAGAATCACAATTAAGTATTCATTTGATGGCCAATTATAAACCATTGACAACTAGATAAGTGAGAATGTATTGTATTGAAGGAAAACAGGTGTCCTCCAGTTTTGCATTCTGGGGGTGTAAGAAAATCCTGCTTCTCTAAATTTGGAATGGGGTGAGTTGAGGATGTGAGGATTAGGGCACTAATCTGCCATTGGTAGCTTGCTCTTTGAAAGAGCAAAAGCAAATAAAGACTTTGATCAGTGCCAGAAGCCAGAAGAGCAGAACTGCAGACCTTTCACACCTTTTGAGAGTTGCCCTTCACAGCAGGGTTCAAAGCTCCTATCTTAACTCTTGGAATCTGTTTCTTGCTGTGAGCATGAATACTCCTATACTCCTGCACTTTGTTTCCAAAAAAAATTCACTTAGACTTTAGATAGTGGTTAGTGGCACGCTCCCGCGTGCTCTCTCTCTCTCTCTCTGTCTCTGCCTCTCTTTCTCTCTTCTTACAATCTCCACCCCATCCACCCAAAGACAAAATTTCAGAGGCTAATTCAGTTCAGTTCTACTTTATATTCCAAGAATAAAATCCTCCATTCTGTTGGTACAGGCTGCGATCCTTTCCCTCTTTCCACCTGTGTGATGTATTTACTGAATGAAAGAATAAAATATATACTTTTTTTTTTTTTTTTGAGACAGAGTTTCACTGTGTTGCCCGGGCTAGAGTGCCATGGCATCAGCCTAGCTCACAGCAACCTCAAACTCCTGGGCTCAGGCGATCCTACTGCGTCAGCCTCCCGAGTAGCTGGGACTACAGGCATGCGCCACCACGCCCAGCTAATTTTTTCTATATATATATTTTTAGTTGTCCTATTAATTTCTTTCTAATTTTTAGTAGAGATGGGGTCTCGCTCTTGCTCAGGCTGGTTTCGAACTCCTGAGCTCAAACAATCCGCCCGCCTCGGCCTCCCAGAGAGCTAGGATTACAGGCGAGAGCCACCGCGCCCGGCCTACTTTTTTAAAACTTTGTTTTCACATCCTAAGGTTTAGGAGTCTGTTGAATTTCCTTCTTCAAAAACCACAGCTGTAAAAGTTTGTCCCCTATGCCTTATACCTATAGGATTTTACACAATTTCTGACCAGGAACTCCAAATTATTCAACAATGGGTAGCAAAGTTTTATGGGAATCCATTGGGTGCTAGTTGTGGTATTAGTCACAATTGTCAAAAACTAAATTCACAGTCTAGTGGGGAAGACTGACACATCAACCATGTAATAAGTAGAATCACAGGAGAGATGACTTGGAATCAGGGGTACCTGAAGAGCTCAGGGAGGGTCAGAGAAGGACATCTAGAGCAGCGGATGCCTCTACTAGAATGACCAAAGCATGACAGGGCTTGTCAGGTTGCTAAGTACCTATTTTTATATAACCTTGTGTTTCTAACTATGTGCCCTCCCAGCTTTTTATTTCTGAAATTATAGTAATTACAGGATCCATCAAGAACTAAAACGATAATTAATCTAATTTTTTGAAAAAATAAGATAAAAACACATACACTTTTAAAATATGTTGGAGCTGGAGTTTGGGGGGTTATAGGTTTGGTTCTTTATTATCTTTAAGGAAAAGAAGCTAAGCAGGGGTTTCTGACAAGCTTTGTCAGCTCACGGGGATTCCAGTGTGGTTACCTTAGGATTTGAAAACCATACTTTGAAACATGAATATACTTATCCTTTTTGTAAATAAGTGATAACAAAAAGGGCAATGTGTGCTTTGTATCTTCAACATGGCTCAGAGCTGGTGGATTTCCAATACTCTGTTTTGTTGAATGAATGACTGCCCTGTGATGCTTTGAACATTTTTTTTTTTCTTCCTGGTTGAAAAGGTTCATTTCCTCATTATTGTTTCCTTCCCCCAAACACACACACATATACACATATGCATGTACTCACACACAGTCTAAACCTTTGCTAAACTAGTTTAAATACTTGCTTTCCAATATATTTTTCCAAATGTTTCTAGCCCACATTAATTTTTCTCTTCTTGGAATTTTAGTTAGTAATTATTAGTACATCATGTTCTCCTCCACACTTCCACTACACACACACACCTCACACGCACTTACTCAGAGTCAATTTAAAAGATTATATATTAGATTTTGTTCACTAATTGTTTCATCTGTATATTTCTTGTCCCACTGATGAGATTAAGCTTCTTGAAGTCGGGAACCAATTCTTATATATATTCTCATATTCCCAACACATCTTGTTAATATGGCATTGTAGGCTTTATTAATTTCATAATGTCAACGAAAATAATTAAATTTTCATCCCATCTACAAATATTTTCAGCAAATACTCCCTCCACATGGGTACATTCCCCCAATGTCCAACTATACCTGGGCACCTGCACAAACACATACCCTTTCACTCACCCACACTTTCTCTCTCATTCTCTCTCACACACACACTCACACAAACACCACTCCCACAAATCACTTTGGTCTTCAGAGTCTTCTTGCAGAGCCTTAGCCTACACACAGGCAATGCCAAAAAACATGCACTCACATATTTTCACCTTAAACTCCTCCTTCATATTATTATAAAATTGCCTAATTGGTCCATAAAATCAGGTATGTTTAAGGTATTTTAATAACATCCCTGGCAAGGTTGATAGACTCTATCATTGGAACTTTAGAGACAGAGAAGTTCAGAGTCTGAATCAGACCATTGCAATGTAGCCCACAAAGGCTGCTACAAAGAGCTCACACCATTGTACTACAAGTTTATTATTATTTCTTTATTGTCAAGTTTCTCATATTTTAAACATCCTCATTATTTTTAATATTTGAAATTCAACATTTAACTATGAAATATGATTTCATATGAGAAAGACTATAAAATAACTTATTTTGGACACACAAATATATTTGACTACATTTTGAAAACTGTAAAGTAATATACAAATGTACAGTGTTATATCTCCAAGTTTGGCATCCCTAACAAAGTCTGTATATCAGAATTGATTGAAATAGAGCCTGTTAAATGCTATCCTTCATTTTCAATGATATATATACGAAGATATAATTGATAGGAACTATCTGTAAAGTGGTAGGTGATATGCTGACAATAAATCATAGGGTAAAATGTTCTAGTCTCCTGAAGAAGGCTGATATATTACAACTATAAATTATAGATGAATATATAATAAATGAACTAATAGCCATATATATTTACACAAAATAATTCTTTAATAGGAACTTTGTTTTGGATTGTTTTCATTAGTTAATTAAGAATTAAAAAAAAAAATCCCCCCATCCTGGTTCCATTCGGTTCTATAGCAGCAAAAATAAAATGTAGTTTTCAACTAGTTAAAATAAAAGAATGGAACATGGTTTATTCAAAGACCCCTGAATTGGTTCTGGTGACCAGTGCTATAACTCTGCATTGTATGTCTTGTTACTCACATACCAATGTTTCTATTACCAGAATTTTCTTATTTTAAGGAGAGAAAAAGTCTGATGATTTCAAGACAAAAGTAGCAAGACAAAATTCAAAGTACTATTTTCATAACGCCCATCATAATTGAAATAGTTTAAGCTGTCTTTCTCACTGGCCTGGCGTCACATGGGTGGAGCGGGAGGGCCATGTCTTTGTCATAGAAAACCCACACATGTTTCTCTGCAGTCACTTAATCTTGGAGAAGGGTGTTCAGGAGACTGAGAGAGCACTCAAACTGATAGAGGTTTCAGAATGTCCAAGGAAACAGAACATTTTACAGAAGTCTCATTGCATTCAATGTCCCAAACTATTTAAAACACCATTTGACTTATCAACATTTGATTTACAGGGACATACTAATTTCATCAAAGCACATTCATTCCTCTGCATATGTCAGCTCTCGCAACTGCTCAAATCTTTGTGATCATCTAAGTTTGCTACCACTGCTCTAATCTGAATCCAAGTGTAGAAAGGAGACTGTTCTCCTCATCCCTGTTATTCAACCAGGGAACCAATGGCATTTGTTACTTTGTTGAACCACGTAACACTTTTACTCAAAAAACATGAAATACTGGAAATCTAAGCTTACAAGGTTGAACAACAACAAGTAACTCTTCTAGTGCACCCTGCAAAGTTTGAAGGATATGCAGGCATATTAAAAAAGAACCTTATGTAACCCATGGCTTGAAACTGGAGGATGCTGCAAGTTTCTTTTTCACTATCGCTAATAGTTCCACTTCTTATTCTTACAACATCCACCTTAAAATTACAGCTGACATCGCTTTCTCTTGTTTTATTTTTCCTCCTTTTTCTGATCCTTCCACCCTTTAGGATCTCAGTTTCATCCTGCCTCCACCCTTTGAGTTTGGGTCAATTGTGCCTTGTGCCTAAAGTTCTTAAGTTCTTTTCCACACTTGTGGTCAAGGTTAGCACAGTCCATTCACCTGACTGCTTCATCCCATCTGCTATTACTCAGAGTGGATCAACTACATAACAGCCATCAAGAATAACAATTACCACTGGTAACTTGCCGTGTTATTAAGCCAAAAGACTCACTCTCTACCCTGGGTGAGGACAGGAAGAACAAGGAGGTTAAGGAGATAGAGACATCTGTCTTGCTACATTCTCTGCCAACTGAAAATACCTGAATCCTTCCAAAGTGGAGGTTCCCTGTTTTTCAAACAAGTGAGCTAGGGTTCTGTCGGTACGTCATAGACACCTGAGTAGTGTCTCTTTGGACACAGATAAGTAGTTTTTGAATAATCACATTTGTGAATTTCCCCAAAACTTCTTCAGGGAATTGTCCCTGCTTCATGGGTAGACAACATTTTTAACACAATATATTACCCAAATTCCTGTCCTAGATGGGACAAGACTGTGCAGACTTGATGTCTGCGGCTTCCAGATTATGGTCTGGGGAGGAAAGCTCCCTGCTGGAGAGGCAAAAGGAGATTGCCCCTTCCCAGGACTGAGTGTCATTGAGTCTGGACCTAAAGGATAACACTCTCTTCTCTTCATTTTTTCTCTCAAACTGTCTCTTCTGTGGAAGTCAAGATAGGGTTCCTTTCTGGTCCTACTTGAACAGCGGTGACTAATTTTAAACTGAAGATGTTATTATCATTATTCTGGATTAGCATGAATCCTTTCCCTTTGATAACAGTTTTCTATGATGAATTGCACATTCTTAATAGTTGCAGCTTTGGCTTGGAGATTGTATCATACAGTGGCAATGATCACAGACACATTCACATATCAAGGCAGCATTTGCAGCAGTCCCTCAGTTTTGTTAATCTCTTATTCCCAAATCTCACATGAGATCTCAACCCCAGACTAAAATTTAGGACACCTTATTCAGATGTCATGGTGTTCATTCTGGCACCCAGTGTTTTGCTGATTTGCCGGAGTTGCCAGCCACAGAGAATCTGAAGGTCTGCTCCTTGGTTTAGCTGCATCCTGAGTAAGGCTTTGCCAATCTGTCCCTTTGTCATTAACCCCAAGATACAGGTCAATTGGCAGTGAAGTTCCTTCTAAATATCAAGATGGATATTGTAAAACTTGTGGCCTTGTCTAACTGGATCTTTACAGGCTCTCCTGTGCCTCCTGCCCTTCCCAAGTGTACCCAGCATATTTCACACACTCACATTAGCTCTCCTGTATTGAGTAGAGATGATCTCCTTGAGAATAACGAACATTATTCTAAAATTGGGATTCCTGCCAATTGGATTTCTTTCCAAAGGCATGATTCTTCAAATTTCTCCCTTAGTCAGAATGGATCTATAAACCAAGAAGAAATTTAGCTTCTACACTGATACCTCAAGGAGCAATCTAGCTTATGTGTGTACTTAAGGAAAGAATCAGCAATCTGGTATGCGGATTCTGGTATTATCTTTAATATTTGTGAAACTCACAAATTTATGCTCTTGGGTTGGTGAACTGGGCCTTCCTTAAATCAAGGTTACCGATGAAATGGTCTTCCTAAAAACTCACAAAATGGTGGTAATTCAACCCACAGAGTACTGTTCTTCTTCAGATTCTGAACTCATGAAGAAAGAACACTAGCCTCCCCTCACTTGGACTCTATAGAAATTAAAGCATTTAATTAAAGCAATTAAAGCATCCCGCAGTCAGCTCACACGTCTTCACATTTGGGAATATGTTGGCTGAGGAGTAGAGGAGGCTGCATCAAAGGCCTCTCAGTATTTGCCTCACTATAGGTGATGTCACAAAGGATCTGTGTGGGGATGGTGGAGGATTCCTCCAACACAATAGTGAACAACACACAGTGGAGGCTGAATCCAGTTAATGCCACCACTGTGGTCAAAACCACTGGTGGAGCTTAACACAGCAAAAGTATCCACCAACTCTCACATCCCACAGTGTCTAAGAGACACCAGGTTCAACACAATGTGCCTCAGGTAAGCCACATTATGTACTTAGACTACAAATATCTATAATCTATTCAAAACTTGAAAGGGGACTGGAGCCAGGTAGAGCTCATATGTAGAATAGTTGAAAAATAATTATTATTTGAGATCTACCTATATCTTTGCTTGGCATATGTGGTAGGCAAAATTTTAAGATGGCCCCCAACATTCTCACCCTGTGGTGTACAGTTTTCATATAACTACCTTTCCTTGAGTAGAGGTAGGACCATTCAATCTGATGTGATATCACCCCTGTGAAAAGGTGAAGAGATTTAAGGTGACAAATTAGTTAATCTTGAGTTAATAAAAAGGGAGATTATTCTGAGTGAGCCAGACTTAACCAGGTGAGAGTCCCTAAAAGAGGCACTGGACCCTTCCTGAAGAGACATCCTCTCCTATTGGTCTTAAAAAAGCAGCTCCAGGAGCTGATGGCCTTAGTCCTTCAACCACAAGGAATTAAAAAGTAAAAAAATGCTGGAAATCCAAATTCCACCAACAATCTAAGTGATGTTAAGAGAAGACCCTGGGCTCAAGATGATCATACAGCCCAGCCAGCACCTTGATTGTAGCCTTGTGAGACCCTGAGCAGAGAACTCAATTAAGCAATGTGTGTGAGATAATAAATTGTGAGATAATAAATGTTCACTGTTTGAAGTAGACAAATTTGTGGTAATCTGTTATGCAGCAATAGAAAAATAACTCACCATACCTCTTTTTAATAGTTTGAACACATTTTCCTGGAGTCCCACCAGTCCCCATGAAAAAGAACTGATTGAAATTTTATAGTCCATGTTGGATGGGTTTAGAGTTTTGGATGCTGGTGTGGATTTGAACCATTTGCTTCTTGTTTTTATCTATTAAGTCTTGAAGTCTACACCTGTTACGCAGCCACCTACACTATTACCAGCTTTTTCCCTAAGAATAGGAAGGAATATTCCAAGGCTCTCCCAATTTGCTAGCATGTACCCTCCTCTCTACACTGGTAAGCAGAATGTGGATGATGCTCAATGCATAGTGGAGAAGAGAGAAGGTGGGAGATGCCCCTAATTCCCTTTATCCTCATAAAAGGTAGGGTTATAAATTCCTAATCCCAACCATTTTTAAAGTGGTGGGCAATAACTTGCCTCTATACAGTTACTGCTAGCTTGTTTGTTAAGAAAGAAATATGAACTGAAATATCATCCTGTTTCTGATTCTTGATAACCTTATCTTTCTCTTCTTTTAATTCAAATTTATTGTAACAACAGTGAAAATCCTGGAGAGCACACGTGCCTCTCAAGTTTTCTAAGTTTGGCTAGCTGAGTGAGTCTGGCCCTTCATGAGCTCCTTGTAGAACTTATTTTGATATTTTTTTTGATTTGTCTAATCTCAATTACCCTACCTTACAAAATTTTCCTAGCATTATAGTAAAGTTAGAACTCCTTTTATGGTCTCTCTGCCTGAAGATCAAGATATTGGGATACGCTTCCTCAGCAATTTCTACAAATGAAGATTGTTCTAGAATCAACAGCCTGTCTTGTCTAGGAGCTGCCTGTTTAAATGTGTACAAATGTGCCACACCAAGGTGGGATCTTCTACATTTTCCAATGTTTGCCTGCATTCTAAGTCACTGAAGCATTCTATTCTTATAACATTATCCTGGTGGGTTCAATTCATAGTTCATATTATTCTTCCCCCAGCACCTGTTCTGCCCTGTTCCCCAAACCCTGCACTTTGAGCCAAGTCAAGCATCCCTTATTCTAATGCTTTCTCCAAAGCCAGATCTCTGTTGGCTGGGATTTATCTACCAATGCTACCATATTGTTTCTGGATCTTTTTATCTATCTCTGGGAATAATCCTCTGTTCTTTAAAAATTCCCCAATGGGTATTTATCACTGTTTATGACTTTTTCTTCTTAATAATTCCTGTAGAAAATTAATTGGAATATTTTGAATAAACTTTCATTAAAAATACTATTCCATTATTAAAGTTTATATGTCCTCAGGGACTCTTCTGTGATCAAAGATGTCTCCAAATCATTCCTTTCCCAATGAGAAAATATTGCTAATACCATAAATGTATGCACTGGGTCTTCTTCCCTCCAAAGTCCATTCTGCTAATACTAATGGTGATATGGCATCATGCTACTAGTTCATTTCCGTGGTGTACTTTGTTGGGAGAATGGCGAACAGTTCAACTGTACAAAATTCAATAATCTTGAATCTTAACCTTCACAAATATAACTGTGACATCCCATCCTGCCACATCCAAAAGGGATATGAAGTCCAATCTATTCTTAGAAAGTGGAGAAAATAGTTGTATTCGTAGCCAAGAGCTCTAAAAGTCAAAAAGATGGTGCAATGTATTTCTTTCCATTGAGTTTCCTTTTAAGCTGGATGTTCCACCTTGAATGAACATCCTGAATTATCTACCTGCCCCATTGCTTTCCTTTCTCTTCTCTGCTCCCAATCCTTGTCAGCCCCCAAAATCTCAGTTGCATTTACTGTTACCCCAAGTGCTCAAGTCAACAACTTCTTTTCATCCAATCTGGCCAAGACAAACATATCTTCTCAAGCTGGTTCATCATAGAGAATCAACTCTACAAACCTCTCTTGCCCATCATAGCATATCTTTAAAATGCAATGTATTTTATATTATAATATATTTTGTTTCACAAAATATTACACAAATGACCTTTGCTCACAGAGGTAGGGATAGGAGGAATAAAGTGATTAAAATGGTTAAAGCCGTCATTCCCCCCATACTCCTCTTGTTCTGTGTATACTTTAAGTAGTGAATCTCAAAAATTAGAAAAAAAAGTCTTCACAGAGGGATAGGACAGTAAAGGTAGTCAAGCTGGGCCTGTTTCCACTCCTCCTGGGTGCCACAACACAGCCCCTGAGAAATGAACTGTAGGAAACGTCCAGCCAGCATCTGCAAACGTGTCTACCCCAATCTCACACCAGACCATAACTATTAAAACACATTTAAACAGAAACTAAAGTTTGAAAGGAGACTTGTAAAGTGGTTTTTGCCACAGGGAACATCTTTGAAACTCAGCACAGACAATTCCCAGATGGGTTGTCTGTAGATGCAATCTGGACTGGGGCTGTCTGTCACCTCCAGCTAGGAGACAATCTGGCAGCACACAAAAAGAGTATGGAGAAAAAAGGAAGATGGAAGCGGTCAATACAGCTCTTATTAAGTGACCATCATTTCCATCCAGTTCACTTGTATTTGAAAAGTTTCCTTGTTTTATTTTGTTGCTATTGTATAGTGAAGATAGAAATTCCACCTAGATGATATTGCATATGTTCAAATGGAGAACTGCACATGTCCCCTTGAATTTTATGTGAAATATAAAATGTGAGTATGTGAAATATTTTGGCAAAATACTGAATTTAATGTATATTTAAAGAATTATTTAACACACATTGCCATCAAATATTAGCAAACATCATTTGGAAAATTTAACCCAAGCCAAAGTAATTTATCAATTTAATAGGAAAAAAAAGCCAAGAAAAAGGTTTTGAAAGAATGTTAGAAAATATAGTTTCTAGATGAGAAACCTACACCCACAGAAACTGATTTGCCAATATTACATCATGAGGAGATTGCAAAACCAAAATTAGAATATGTCTTTGCCTCCCTGCCACTGCCATTTTCTACAATTTCATATACTTCCAAATGTTTGACATCAAACAATCAAAGGATTGATTTGCTTTTTAACAGGTAGCTGTGACATCGTGTAGGCGGTGTGGGAATGACATTTGCAAAGACTTAATAGGAAAGGATGAACAATCTTGACTATAAAATGGAACAATTGCAGACCTAGCTATACTTTTCAAACCCAGCAGTTCTCATATTAGTATAAGTAATGTGGTCAACCACCAATTTAAAATCAGTCGTGCTGCAGAGAAGCATATGAAAGCATGTGCCACGCACCGGGCGTAAAGATGCAAAAGGACCAGTTCCTGCCCTCAGAGAGAAACATAGCTACAGACTTCTCTCCAGTGTTGCTTATATTTTATATACTTCAGTACTAGAAATATAGATGTATAAAGTTTCCCATAAAGAACAAACTATTATCATTTTCAAATTTTCTTTGAATTTGTGTAAAATACTTGTCATAATATTCAGCTTCCAATTAAGTTTGTAACTTAAAGACATGTCACATATCCAAATTGTAAACCATTACTAAGGGGCCTAAATGTAAAGGGACTCTGTTCTTCGCTGATTATTCCCAATCTCTCTGACTTCTCAACATTGGAATGGCCCGGGGCTCAGTCCTCAGACATTTTCTTTCCTATCTACATTCATTTTCTTAGCGACCTCATCAAATCTCGTGGCTTTAAATATCACCCATATGCTGACAATTTGCTAATTTTTAACCCTAGCCTGGAACTCTCTTCTCAAACCCATGCTTATATATCCAACTGCCTATATTACATCTCCATTTCAATGCCTAAAAAGAAAATCTCAAACTTATTACCTTCAGTACTGTGGCCCTGCTCTGCTCTTATTCCAGGTGTCCTCATTTCAGTAAATGGCAATTCCATTCCTCCAGGTACTCAAGTTATTACCTTGGAGTCATTCTTGTCTCCTTTCTTTATCTTATATCCCACAAATGCTCAAGAGATCCTGGCTACATTTTAAAACCATAACCACAATTCCCATCACCTGTCCTCACCTGCCTTGCTACAACCTCAGTTCAGGTCACCATTAGCTCCTGTCTGGATGACTGCTGTACCCTCGTACCTGGTCTCCCTGCAGTCTCTTCACCAGTGCAGCAGCCAAGATGATCATCCCATTTCTCTACTCAAATCCCCCCTGTGGCTTCCCATCTTACTGAGATACAATTACCTGCATGGCCCCACATCCCACATCTGTGGCTCTTCTCTTCATTTCCTCTCTGATTCATCTTCTGCTACTTCTTGCCTCGATCACCGGACACCATTGGCGGGAGCCCCCATGTGGGAGTCCTCAGAGCCTTCGCACAGATGGCAGTTCTCTCTGCCCAGATGGTAGCAAGATTTCTTCACTTTCTTTAGGTCTTCATTCAGGTGAAAACTCCTGACATCTTATCTAAAAGTGCAACCTCTCGACCAACACACAAACACACACACACACACACACACACACACACACACACACTTCTGTCATCATCCCCTCGTTTTGTTTTCTTCTTAATTTTTAATAAATATTTTACTCATTTTTATATATACATATATTTTTAAATACATATGTATGTATATATTTACTTCCCCACTACACACTAGGAGTCGACAAGCCCAAAGACCAAATCCAGCTCCCCACTTGTTTTTGTAAGTAAAGCTTTATTGGAACACAGCTGCACCCATATGTTCATGTATTGTCTATGACCATTTTCATATGGCCCTCAAAGCCAAAAAAATGTGTATTTGCTACCTAGCCCCTTGCAGTAATAGCTTGCCAACCTCTGAGAATACAAGCTTCAGAAGGACGAGTGTTTTGTTGTTGTTGTTGTTGTTGTTGTTTGTTTAATTTATTCTCTTCTTTGTCACTAGAGTCAAATAGTCATGCCTGGCACATATGGAATATCCAATAAGAATTTGTTGCCTAGTGAATAAATGAATGAATGAAGTGTAACTGGCTCTGTGAATTAAGGAACTTGAAGGAATAACAAAGCTGAATTGGACTTCCATATGACTAGGGATCTACAGCAGACATTTACAGGGTTTTGATGACGTTCTTTTTGTTGTTTTTCAACTATAAAAGGCATTTTCTTTATATTATTTATTCTAAGTAACAATGATCATTCTCCTAGTGTTGACTTTAAATGAAATATAAAACAACCGGTAAAAGTATTATTATTATACCAATTATATTGTTATATAATCACAGTTATAACAGGGGCATTAAACAAGCCCTCTGAGAGCAGTTATACAGGACTAAAATTGCCTTAAGGTGCCAATTGAAATCACCTGTGAGACCTTCTCAGATCTGTTTGCATCTTGTTATCCACTAAGTGAAAGATAGCTAATCCATTTTGACTGCAAGATTGTAGTGGGTATCAGTCATTTAAGTCCAGTAGAAAATGTAGGATCCACTCTGGCTTTACCCTTTTAGGCAACAAAAGAACCTATTGCTCTCAATGAAAAGACAAGGTTGAGAGTATTTTGTTTGATCTCTGGTGGCACTAGAGATTTCGGTAGTGAAACCAAAACCAATGCCTCCTCCCTTTCCTACATTCACATAAACATTCACAGAAGCACTGGCACCTAAGACCCTTCTCTTTAAAGGGAGGGCCTGAGACTCTTCTGGGCAGAAATGTTCCCCTTTTTTTTATGTGACACTTCAATACTCCATTCAAAAAACATGGATTTCTGGGTTAGACTGATTGATGACAAAGATGACAAAACCTCGAGCAGTCTGTTAGCTAGAGCTGAAAAATGCGTGCAGCTAACTGCCTTAAACATTTAAAATATAACTCTCTGGCTGTAGTAAATGCTGTTGAGCTAAGATTTGGAATTAATTGTTCACTGTTCAACATGATTTGTGAGTAATTGCAGAACCATAGCAATTAAACTGTGCTTTCTACAAAACAGGCAGCACATGTTTAGAGAGACCCACATTTTTGAAGATTTGGCAAACCTCTGTAATCTATTTGGATGTACAGGTGACATCTCTCTTTGAGTCTTCAGGACTCTGGGACCTCTGGGATATGTGCTATGTCATAAACTTGAATGATGAAAAAGCAGCAGGACTCCTTCAGCCTCTAATTGGAACCACTCAATGCAGCAAAGAAACTGAGCAACTCTTTATTATTCCATTTTAATGTTTTTTTTACATTCACAAATCATTTATCAGTATCATCTGAAAATGAAAAATGATAAGTGCAGTGATATTTGGCACAATGCATCTGGTTTGTTACTCAAGAGTTGGTATGCAGGTACAAAAGTGTTAGTGATGAAGTCATACCCTGGAGAGGATGCAAAAGGGGACTTGTTTTTCAGATCTGGCTGAATTCCCAGGTTTTGGCCAATGTGAATCTACCGGAATCAGTGATAATGTTTTCTGTCATGGTTGTAAAATACTTTCAGAGAAACATAAAGTTTTTATGAGAAGAATAGTAAAAGAGATGATTTCTTGTATGCCTGTGTGTTAATATTTGTTCTTGTTGGCTCATTTGAGGATAGCAGAGGTTGAGTTGGGGAAATAAAGGCACAAAGCCTTCAGTTCCCCCTTGCCACTGCTCATTATAAATAGTAGCTTCTAGGTAATCTCAATGGCTGAAAATTCAGAGGCCCCAACAAATCCCTAAGTCACTAGGTTGAAACATTGATATTTTCTGGTTTTATCTAAGTTGGAGGACCCATTACAGTTTTCTATCCCTCCCCTTTTCCCCTTGTTTTTTCATTAGAATGATAAAATTCTTTCTTTGATAGGTTCCTAGCTTTCAAATGTTATTTATTTAGAATGGCTTAATGTAAAATGTCAGTGAAGTTTAGAGACCTTCCCAAAGAATGGGAATGTTAGGATGCTCAAACCAGATGCTGTCAAAAACTATTTTAAGTGCTCTGTTTCATCAAGTAAATGCAGTTAGTTAAATTGAATTTGGAGGATTTTCTCCTCTTTGTGATGAACAGAGAATGATTATCATACCTGTGATACTCCTGACTTCCCTTTTGTACAAGTAGAGTAGTCGTACTGATCTTGAAGTTTATTAGAGCTTTAAGCTGTCAGGTTATTACTGTCAGTTTCAAGAAAAGAAAGAGTTACTGATGTAAAATTAATTTATTGAATGGAATTGTTTTGCCCTCAGGGAATAACATCACCATTTAATTTAATTTCCCCGTCATATTGTCTCATTTGCAGAGGAAAAAATAACTTTTCTTTTTAAGATAATAAAGTGCATTATGCTGAATGGTATACTTCATCCTCACAGGTTTTACTTGTTCTAGATCATCAGTTGTCATAACAACATGATATATTGTGCAGTAACTCTTGCTTGCTGAAGTTGGGAAAATAGCACTGATTTAGATATTTACTTACAATAAAATGTTGGGAGGATTTAAAAACATTTATAAAAGTTTTTCTCTGATTGCATTTTTTATTATCAAACAAATTCATTAGGGAATGTACGAAGAATATATTTTTTAAAATACTTTAAATACGTTTTTACAAGCCTTAAAATAGCATATGTCCTGGTTGCTAGTGGTATTCTCAGTGTTTGCCCAAAGATATAACTATGTTCCTCTGGGGTTCAGAACGCAGGTGTGCTTGGCCTAGTAGGTGGTATTAGAAGGTCACAGACATAAACAGCAAAAGAGTGCCTAGCATTTAATTCACTTTTCAGAGAGAAGCATGCAGAGGCGCTAAAGGCAAATGTGGAATCTTGAGGAAAACTACTCTCTTGATGAAAGAAACACAAAGGCTCCTTTGAGCCCTGTTCCCAGAAGACATTTCTTTACAGCCAGTGGTTAAGTATCACACTAGAAAGTTCTCTTGTGTATGTAGGTCTAGGAAAATAAACAAGCCATCCTCAAGAACTTCACTCTTCTTTTAATGTGTATTCTATTTAAGCAGCATGGTTTAAAAATCTTTCTTCCTCCTCTTCAAAATGAGCCATAGCAGAAAATCAATATTCATTCAACAAACACTAATTGAGAATTTATTATGTGAGATGCATAATTCTTAAAACTACAGGTTGTAAAAAGGTGAAGAGGCACAATGTCTAATTTCAGAGAGCTTGCAATCATATGAGGAAAATAACACAATTACACAAAGAACACTGGTACAGAATAGAGGAGATGTCTTGGCCATACATGCACAGGAACATCTGTATTAGTTGCTAAAATATTGTTTACTTCTGTGCAGATTGGGAGATAGATGATCATCCAAACCTCACAAGAGCCCTCCTCTCCTCAATCCCGACCACCCAGCCCCTTTACAAGGACTTTCATTTTCCCAACTCTTTTTCAGACAACTGAAGTATTAAAAACTCACATAGCAGGGGACCATTAAGGATTCTGCCCCAGTGAAGAAACACATTCTGATTTATAAGGTCCCAAACTGATGCCAGTTTTTAAATATTTTTAATGTAATCTCTGGTAAAAAGTACCATTAGAGATTTAATAGGTTAGACCACATGAAACTGCCCTTTTTGTAGTTCAAAAACAGCCACAAATCAGCAGTTTCTATACTTCACTTTACGTAAACCAGGTGTTAAAGGCATTCACAGGAGAGAGTGATTACATCTTGCTGCACTGAGAAGGCATCTTGATTCTTCAACTTGGTGGTCCTCAAACTTCAGCATATGCCAGCAAGCCTGGGAGGCTTGTTAAGACACAGCTTGCAGTAGGGGTGGGGTGGGGTCTGAGAATTTCCATTTCTAACGAATTCCCAAGTGTTGCTCCTGCAAGTCCTAGAGTCATTCACTCTTTGAGAACACATGGAGCCTAGCTGCTTGACTACTTTCTGAGAGAAAGTGTTATTTTTATTATATAGCTCATATAAGGAAAAAACAAGTCTCAATTTAAAAAATTGCAAAGATGCTAAGCTGAAAAATCACAAAAGGGAAAATGCAAATAGACAATTAATATGAAAAAGTCAGAACCATTAGTTATCAAAGACATGTAAATTAAAGAAACAAACCACTACTTTTGAGTATTCAACAGCCAAGATGGGAAAATATTCGTAATTTTCAATGTTAAAGAAGAGAGAGAGAAATGGATGCTCTCATACACTGCTAGTGGAATTATAAATTGCTAAAACCTTTCTGAAAGATAATTTGGCAGCATATATCAAAAATTTCTATAATACTTATGCTTTTTGCTCAAATAGTTTTACTTCTAGAAATTAATGCCAAGAAATTCATCAGAGCTGTACACTAAGATTTATATAGCAGTGCTCATCAGAACACTATTTGTAATAAAAATTTGAAGTAGCCAACCTAAATATTCAACACAAAAAATCCATAGGATAGAATATTGTAAACCATTGCAAAAATTTTCTTAAAGATTATTTTAAAATGAAAAAAAATAAAGTTGGAAAGAGCACTATAGATAGAGCCAAGCTCCATTTTAACATAAACTTACACGTACATACACACATGCAATACATATGGAAATAGATGTATAGAAAAATACTAGAAGGGATTAGAACTAGAATGTTAACTAAAGTTACCTCTGGCCAATGAGATTATAGATAATTTTTCATTTTCATTCTTACACATTTCTGCATTTTTCAAATTCTCCATGATGAATTTTGTAAGTAGTGACAAACTGGTTACAAAGCTCCATAGGTTCATTGCTCTTGGGAGAGTAAACTGGTAAAGTTTTCTGGTTAAAATGTTTTTCCTCCATGACCTAGTAATAGCACTCCTAGGAATATAACCTATCAAAATAAAGTTTTCTATATCGGGAATGCTGATTGCAACAATATTTATAATAAAATTTATAACTATACTGTTATCAGTTGAGAAATGGTTAAATAAATTTTGGTTTATCCATAATATAGAATTCTAAGCAGCCATTTGAAAGAACATGCCGTTTAAGATTAATGACCTGAATAAATGGTCATTGTCTAATGTTAAGTGGAAAAAGAAAAAATATAAACTATGTACAGTATGCTCCCACTTTTTAAAAATGCTCACAAATATGCAAAGAAAAAGACTCTGAGGAGCACATCCACGTGTTAGCAGTGTTTATATTATTATGGATGATTTTTATTTTCTTATCTACATTTTATCAGTTGTCTTAAAATTCTTAAATAAACATAATATTCCTAAAACTTAACAGAAAGGGTGGACTAAAAACATGACTGTCAGCTTTTCTAGTATCAAAGCTCCTTTTCTAAAGTAATAATTGTTCTCACAGCCATTTGTGCTGCCGTTTTTTAATCCACCATTTAAAAAGTGAAATGTGAATAAAAAGAAATGATTCATTAGAAAATAAAAAGAGAAATGTCTAAAATGATTAAAAACAAGGGGCTCTTGTTTATTTGATTGACAATAAAAACCCAAGCATCACTCTCCTAGAAGAGGCCCTTGGCATAAATATCTTCTAGAGATTTGGAAAATGAGCTTCTTGGGGTTTCAGCCACTAGTTGTAGCCAGAAATCCAGAGACACAAAGCTGTGGAACTTACATAAAAGATTCACACCTTATTTATAGACCTATACATTTCTAGTTACAATCTCTCTGGAAAGCAGCCTGTAAACACTAAAGGGAGTTTAGCTGTAAGCAAAGTGGAAAGAATAGAAGATGGTAACAACCTGTTTTATCCAGTATGGCCAGCATCCCTTCTGTGAGTGAGCTGCACCTTTCCTATCTTTCACCTAATTCTCCTGGAACTGGCAATCCTAGGACCTTTCCTCTGGTAAACCGATAGGCACTTGGCCCAAGGTAAGCCAATCAGATTTTTCTCTCCTCGGATATAACATGGGTTGGAACAGGGTTGTATGATGGAATGACCTAAAGGGACACTCTGTGAATTGCCACTACTGAATTCCCTGGGATTGCTATCATTCTTTATCTATCTAAGTCTTGGTTATTTAAGTCTTCCTTCAGCTTTATAAGTTGCCCGGTATCTTTCCAATAAAGTCTTAGTTTTTAGTTGTCAGTGAACATTTCTGTTGTTTACAACCCAAGAATGCTACCTGATGTGTAGCTGAAACTCAACGTACAGAGAAGGAAGAATCAGATTGGGGAAGTGCAACAGCAGAGCCTCTGATCTGGTTAAGTTTGTCATCTGCATCTGTTAATAAATAGTAGAATATGTCTGCACACAGCCCTTAAAGGGTGGTTATGGGGATTGGCTTCTCTTACTCTGTTCACTCTTGAAGCTTCAGCCATACTGACTTCTTCCTTTTCCTCAGAAGAACCAGACTTTCTTGTCTCATATGTGGTCTTAATATTAACAAATGGTCTCCTTCTGCTCCATGATCACCACAGCTCTCTGACCACTAAAGTCTTGCTCATCTTGAAGATCCTAGTCAAATGTCATTTCCTTAGAGAAATCTTCTGTGTCCACAGAGACAAAGCAAGGTCAGTTCCCTGACACTTCTCGAAGCATTAAAAATAATAATTAAATAATTCACTTTATCATTGGGTGTTCAATTTTTGTCCACCCTGCTATCACACACACTCCATGGCTGTATAGGGCCATGCCTGTCTTCTATATACTGATGTCATGTCCATCCATATACATCCAGTTCCTAGCAGAAAGCCTTACATATAGTTGACAGTCAAATATCCACTGAAGGAGCAAATGATCCAATGAAATAATGTATGTAAAAACCTTTGAAAAAATGTGAGAGGATAAAAACATAAGGTATTACAGAGTTCCATAATCCATAACGAGTGCATTTGTTATTTATTTTCCCAGTGATACACATTTTCTGAACCTCACTGTGGATCACTGAATGTCAGCAAGCTTAATTGCATTTTCTTTTGAGGACTGATTTGGAAGAGGAGAGTTCAAAAGTGCAGAATGATGGGTGGCAGTATCACCAAGGAAAATTAGCAGTATCTTAATGTACCTTAAGGCCTTGTTTTAGTCCACTCAGGCTGTTATAACAAAAATACCATAAACCGGGTGTCTTATAAGCAATAAATATTTATTTCTCATAGTGCTGGAGGCTAAGAAAGCCAAGATCTAGGAGCCAGAAGATTCAGTGTCTGGCAAGGGCCCATTTCCTCACAGATGACCATCTTCTCACTATAACCTCACATAGTGGAAGAGGAGAGGGATATCTTTGGGGTTTCTTGCATAAGGATACTAATCCCATTCATGAGGGCTCCACCATCATGACCTAATCACCTCCCAAAGGCATCACCTCCAAATACCTTCACATTGGGGATTAATATATGAATTTGGGGTAGGGAGGACACAAACATTCAAACCATAGCAGCCCCCGTCACGATAAAGATACTCTAAATAACACAAGGTCATATTTAAAACAGTGTATTTTCTAAACAAATGCAAGCTAAAGACAAGAAGCTGTCCCTGCAACTAAATTTTCACCTCTAATTCCCCTTATGTAGAAACTCTGGAGATAATCTTCTTGTTGAGGCTTAGTCAGTCTGATTTCTCCCCTGCAGCAGATCAGGAGGCAGGAAGACATGTGTATGGTAGATAGTGACCTGACCAAAATGGATAATGGAAAATTAATGTTCTGATTTGGAGTATGAGGGGAAAAAGACCTGGGCATTATCGCCTGAATTGCAAGAGAATTATGTTAACATATCCAGTGGAAGAACAAATAACATTTCACAAAAGAAACAAAATCATTAAAGACATATTTTGCACAATGATTATATTCTTCTCCGTTTTAGTTATGCCACTAGGAAAGTAATGGTAACATTTGTCTATGCAACCAAAGATGCAATTTTACAATATTCTTATGATAAAAAGAGCTCATTTCTCTTCCAGCTGTCTTTTGAGGCCTGTGTTTGTAAGCTCCGGGAGGGGAGCTTGAAATAATATAAAAGTTGTGGGTGAGAAAAAATAAGCACAAGCATTCCTTTGAAATGTTCTTAATAAATTTTTAAATTAATTTCCAGGCTGATAGGTCTCAGAAATCAATTTAAACTATTTAACTCACCATGCAAGAATGAAATTATTAAAAAAAAAAAAAAAGAAGAAGTAAGCTGAAAAATTTCGAAGGCTATGTGCAGAGAGCCTTTAGCAGACATCAGGAAGGGAAACTGCAGGCTTATAATGGGATTAGGAGGGTTTTTTTCACTGGGAAAAGTGCTCACTGAAGAGTACTAAGAGGTCCAATTAAAAACAGCATTATACTCTAATGAACAAAAATTCATCTTAAGAGTTCTAACCAGCTCATACTAGCTGATCTTAACCTGGTTAGAGGTTTTTCTTTTTTTAAAAGAAAAAACTATATTTTTGTTCTATTTTTAAAGGAGTTTACATTGCAGGTGCTAAATTATATCTCTTCCCTTTAAAGATTTGTCTATTCCGGGATTT
The DNA here is from genome assembly GCF_000956105.1 of Propithecus coquereli. Lineage (NCBI taxonomy): Eukaryota > Metazoa > Chordata > Mammalia > Primates > Indriidae > Propithecus > Propithecus coquereli. The sequence goes on from NW_012153507.1 coordinate 3,076,777, forward strand.
ATTTATTACATACAGATAAATACCAACTCTGTTTTTTCTCATTAACTCTTTCAACAAAAAGAATAGTATCCTTATTGTATCATATCCTTGGCCTCTTGGACTGAGCAGGAAAGAGTAGACACATGGAGGAAATCTGTAGATTTTTCAGGAGATTAAGAATGTCTTGCCGGGTTTTATGCAAATGTAAACCAATACCAAATATTCCCCCTAGGCATAACCTGGATCATGGGGGCAGAGATTCTTCCACAACCAAACTTTATGTTTCTAGCTGTTATGGTGGGTGGAAAGTTAAGTTCAATAACTATTAGGATTATTTGATGGGAGCAGGGCTGCTCCCAGCAGGATCTTTTTCTTCTCCATATAATAAATCTCTAGATGCAGTTCTTGCATCAGGAAAGCAAGAGTGGAACAATACTTCTAGTCTAGGCATCTTTTCAAATCAATTCAATTATGTCTTGCAACTATTTATTGAATATTCCTCTATCCTAAACTAGGTTAGTGTATGTTAAATAAGAACAAGAACCTTACTGTTTAATGCTTATGCTGCCTCTTGCTTGCTTTAATTACTCACTGGCCCCTCATTTGGTGGCATAGAAGTAAAGCATTTGTGTAACTGAGCATATAGAGCTTTCTCTTTCTCTTTCTCCATATATATTAATATATATACACACATATATATACGCACTTTTCTATCTTCCTGTCTAAATAGCTAAGTATCTCATAAACATCTAACCAAATATTTTCTATCCATCTATTTTGTAATAATTTTATCAAAAATCTTTAGAGGAAAGTTATAAAAATAAATTATAGCCATATAGTTTCTTACCCCACCCACACACAGTTGCACGTTCATTCACTCACACCCACATGCACACTCACACTTTTTTTTTCTTATTTGAATCAGCCACCACAGCTGCCAGTGCCTCAGGGGCTTTAAACATCAATCAGTTTCACAGCTGGAGGCAGAGTGATCTACAGCAATAAAGCTTAAAGTGCTTCCTTTTCTGATATAATTTGATTCTTCCATTAGAGCACACATTCTTTTTTTTTTTTTTTTTTTAATAAGCCAAAGCAAATGTTCTCTGCCCATACTAGGGCAAATAAATAGTTACCTTAGAGAGGGAGAAGGTGTTATTCACTAGTCAGGATGTGGGGTGGAAGCCCACACTGTAACCCTTACTTCTGCAATGCTGAGATTTTCACCTTTGTCTCCCAGATTTGCCTCTCCTCAACTTCCTCAGGGCTGCCAGTGATCTTGGATCTGTTGGACTGGGAGTAAATTCTGGTAAGAAAACAGATAACAGTAGCTTTATGAATATGTTCTTGGGTTTCTAATCCTGTGAAATTCAATAGAATACAGAAAGGTGCTATAATAATCACTGTCATATTTTTTCACTGGACTCAAAGTTTAAGTCTCAAAGCTTCTTTATCAAACAGAAATCACCCCTTTGATCCCCAGTTTTAAATAATCTTAAACATAACATATCACTGTTTCGCTGACAAGCTCACTGTACCTGTTATTCTTGATTTTGAAGGTTTTTTTTTTTTTTATTAAGTAGTGCTAAAAAAGGTAGAAAGTGATCTGGATTCCACCGAACTTTGATAATGATAATGGCAAAGAGTATGCTGTCTCAATAAGGATGTGAATTCAAAGATTAACGGTGAGAGTGGGTCAGAATCCAGAAGTGAAATATGGCATTATGCTTTGGTGCCTATCTGAAAAGCCTGATTGGAATACTTGTTTCTATGTTTTTCAAAAAGGATGGGCTTTTGGCAACAAAAATCCAGATATTTTTAAACTAAAGGAGCAATCACATCTCATCTTGAAGCTTGCTAGCCCAGTCCATATGCTGCTGCCACCACCCCATTCCAGCTGTTGGCAGGAATGCTATAATATTTGTGTTTGTGCTTATATTATCTCCATCAAGGTCTCTCTCCTTTTTTTTCTTTTGCATGAATCTATGAAACCAGTTTATACCAAAATTCATAATGATGGAATTTGAAAATATTAAAACTAATAAGATCCTTAGAAATCTCTAGCCCAGCAATAGTCCTTCATTCTTTTCTGTTTTACAAGTGTATAATATCAAACCCAGGATGTTTAAATAATAAACCCAAGGGCACACAGATAGCTATTTATCAAACTGGAATTTGGACTCAAATTTTCTAAACCCCTAATGCCATGTATTAACTTGTGCCCCTCCCAATTTATATGTTGAAACCTTAACTTCCAATGTGACTGTATTTGGAGACTGGGTCTATAAGGAGGTAATTAAGGTTAAATTAGGTTATAAAGGTGGGGCCTTAATCTGATAGGGCCGGTAACCTTACAACAAGAGGAAAAGACACCTCCTGGACCCAAGATAGCCATCTTGAGGATGAGAAGAGAGCCTTCGTCAGAAACAGAACTCTGTAGGAACCTTGATCTTGGACTTTCCAGCTCCAAAACCATGGGGAAATAAATATGTATTTAAGCCACCAAGTCTATGGTTTTTGTTATGGCAGCTCAAGCTAAGATACTTCTTTTTCTGTTTTTTAAAATTGTATGACTGAACGCTGAGTTCAAATCTTTTATAAGAGATCTAGTTCTGCCTTTGCTCACTGAGTGGAATCTACAAGTGTTTCTGATACAATGCGTTCATTAGCTGAATGCACCGCACGCCATAGGTGACTGGCCTGCTGCCTGTGTCCAAGTTATTATGGACAGTCACAGGAAAAGAGAACACTTAGGCTCGATCTGATTTCCTTTTCTTCTCTCAAATTCTCCTAGCTTTAATCTTTCACAAAAAGGGGCTACTTTTCATTGATTTTCATTCCCTAAATATCTATTTCTTGGTTTAGTGTATTTGAACTGAGTCTATATACCTACCACCTGGCTTTTCTTTTTTCCTTATTCTGTTTCTCCTTTACTGTCTCCTCCTTCTCCTTTTACTCCCAGAATGCTACAATAATTTGGTCACAAAACTCCATATTCTGTTACAGAAGCTCATAAGCTATTCTTTATAAAGGATCCTTCTTGAGTAAATGCCTCTGTCTCTCTCTCTCTGAGGCAGAGACAAAAATAGAGCTAAAGATGAGAGAGAGAGACAGAGGAGATTGTGTCCCCAGCTGATCCAGAATAAACACCTGGCTTTTTCCCTAGGTGTTTGCTTTGCAATATTTCCTAGGAGAGATAATAGTTTCTCATATTTGATATTAAATTTTGAGAGATCTAGTTGGAATTATAAATAAGTCATAATTACCAGCTCACATATTTACTTTTGATGAGCGTTTTTAATAGGCTAAAAAATTTTAGGAAAAAAATTAATATATTATATTCAATCTTCCTAAAACTTTGCTGTGCATGTCATTCTTCTGTTCAAAAGCCTTTCATTGACCTACTCTTCCTGAGAAAGAGAACAAAACTCCTAGACCTGGCCCACAAGCTCCTCAGAATTGAGCCTCTTCTCATTCTCCCCCTCTTGAAGAGTCCCTTACATGATGCCCTAGACAGATTGGTTGATCCTTTGTTTTCCAAGAGCACAAAGTGCATTTCTATCACTTTGTCTTTACTTTCTAACTAAAATGCCTCCTTTCTTCTCTGCCACCCAAATAAATCCTACCTTTTCTTCAACATTAGGTCCTATGTCCCATCTTCTTTCCCCAAAGAATCCCATTAACAGTGATTTCTCCTCCCTTGCTACGTCCATATCACTTGATACCTGAAGTCTGCATTCTTTATTAATATGCTGATTTGTCGGAGTATTTATCTTTATCTTTTATTTACGTGTGGCCTGACTCCTTACAGGCCAATGCTCCCTAACACTCTAACCCTCAGAACTTAACACAATGCCATGCACGGTTTAGTTGCTCCTTGGTTTTGTTAGTAGTGATTGTGGTGATAATGAAGTTACTCTGAGACTACTCTTACTACCACCACTCACTACCTAATGTGTGTGGAGCAATTAATTATTCCAGACAATTGCTCTGCCAAGTGCTTTATGTGGGTTACTTCATTTATTCTTTCCACAACCTTCTGAGGTAGGTGCTCCTTGCTGTTTTACAAATAAATTAAAGGAGGCCCGAGATGCCATATTAGAGTGATTATTTTCATGACTAAATGATGGGGAAAAGAACTAGTTCAGGTTGACGACTTGTCAATGTCAGGTACTTTAAAGACATTACATCATTTAATTTTCACAACAATCCTGTGACAAGGGTTCATCTGATAGATGAGAAAATCCAGCTTCAAGAGGTTAAGTAACTTGCTTATATTCAGTCAAATTTTCAGATACCGGGTTTCCTCCTCTTTAAGAATAATGCTTGAGGCACTGGGAAAGAAAAATACTATCTTATAATGTAATATGATTTTACAAAACTTTAATTACAACTTCCCTGTAAATAATAATTGCCAAATCCAGATCAAAGAAGTAGTTTGCAGATATTTGAGTATAAATAATCTACTTTAACCAAGTAATGGGTACCATTCCAACATAATTTATATGTCTGGTAAATAAACTTCCTGAAATAAGGGATCCTTTCAAGATAACTGATTTTAGGTGGTTACTATGAGAAGGACTTGATTTGAATGGTTGGTTTCAGGGTATGACCCAGAGCTTCTGAGCTCAGAAGGCTCAGCAGGGAGCACATCTAGAGTCTGCCAGGCACAGGGATGGGTCTCTTCAGAGAAATACTACATTTTAAAGGGAAGATTATTTTTTTCCCTCTTCAGAGCATTTTCAAATCTTAGCACTAAAGAAGGGGAAAAAAGGTATGTCTTTTCTTTGAAATATTGGCTTTTTTCTGAAAAGACCACCCTCTCCCCAAGCCTTGGAAACTTCAAACAGCCTGACCAAGAAGTCAGAACTCCTCTGGTTGAAGAAGCTGTTAATCTTGAAAGCTGCTACAGGCCATAAGCTCTTAGAGGGTCCTGGAGCTCAGAATCTGTTTGTATTCATTTTTAATAAGCTAAATGAAAAGTAGAAAAGAATTCTGAGCATGTGTATAAATGCATACATATATGTATGTTTATATATGCACATATTCTTACCATTTAACTATGTAAATATATAACATTTAGTTAAACATGCACCCAATGAACTAATGTCTTCTTTAAAAAAATAAAATTCAAATACAAATGTAAATTTTATTTGAAAAATTGTGATTAGGCTTTTTTACTAAATATATTCTTGCAGCAAATTTCCTGTGAAATTTTAATTGGATTTCATACTTTTTATCTTATTTTTATGCACCTCACATTTTACTACTCTGTAAGAATTTGACATAATTTCCATGTGTTTCTCTTACCTGATATTACAGTTTAAATACATTTTAAATGCATGAATTAAAGGGCAAAATCCAAAGTCATTGACTAGGGTGAATATTAATTTTAATGCAGTGTCTCTATTATTTGGAACATTCTACCCTGTGGATACTTTCTGTGTCTCCTGGGCCCAAGTAACTGTTGCTCTTGCTTTCTACAGAGGAAAAGTCCTGAATTACACATATACACCCACATATGTACCCTAATCTCTTCTAAATGTATACAGAAAGGAACAAACCAAAGTCCTAAATAATAACATAATGTGTCTTTAGGTTATAGCTAACACTCCTTTAACCCCACCTCATATTCCATCTATCCACTTTCTACTCCAACTCTGGCTGTGGCAACCAATCTCACACAGGTGTAACCTGGCCTTGGATGTATTTCCTTGAATTTTGACCTAGAACTTCTTTCATGACTTCTAGGATGCCTACTTAACCCAACCAAGCCATTCTGACACAATCACAAAGTACAAGGCATCAACTCCCCATGGGGTACTCTTTGACAAATGACTAATGTGACCCAATAGATAAATTACACCCTTGTTCTATGCCTCAGATGAACAAAGCACAGTTACATCTAATATACTCAGAGGGTCCTCAGCAAAATAGAGCCCCAGTTGGCTTAGCAGTAAGTAACCTAATAACATACCCTTGCATTGACTTTTCTTCCTTTTAGGTGTAATTCTAAGCCAGTGTTTGTCAACCGTGGATGATTTTGCTCCCTCCCCCCAGCCTCTGGAGATATTTGACAATATCTGGAGACATTTTTGATTGTCACAACTTGGAGGTAAAGGCTATTGACATCTAGGGAGTAGAGGTCAGGGATGATGCTGAATATCCTACAATATATGGTATAGCTCCTACAAAAATGCATTATCTAACACCAAATATCATTTTTTCTAAGGTTGATAAACCCTGTAAACCTTTTATATACTCCTCTTTCTTGAGATCTTACACAACAATAATCTGCTTGAATCCTAGTGTCATCTTGGGCTCTACTTTTTAGGGAAACCCAGCCCAGGACATTACCCATACCTACTACAAGGTAGTTTTAAGAAAAAAAAAAAAGTGTGTTTGTGTATCAGCTCTCAGCTCAATTTGCCTACTTAGACTTGTAAAGAAAAATTCCACTTGCTCTTTTAATTTGATGCAAACAAGTTTTGGGGGAAGAGCTAAATTAAAATCTAATGACACTTGGAAAAAAGGAGGCTGAAAAATCAGCAAGTTAAGTTCAACTTGAATGAGATTCACAATAATTGGGTCTGTACAGTGATGAAGCTAAAGTTTACATAAAGCTTTCTATGAATCAAGGCTCTTCTTTTTCTATATGGCAACTCCAACTTTAATTTCTAGGGGAAATGGTCATTTTTTTTTTCTCATTGGACTGTGAGTTCTTTGGAGACAGGGTCTTGTTTCATCTTTAAATTTCTCACAACTTTCAGTTTATCTCTCCCTAGAAAATGTTCAATTGGTTATTGAATTTGTAGCAGACCAGGATTATGCCCCAGTTTCTTGATTCTTAATGTGCTGTTATTTCCGAGGAATGTGGACGGCCCAGGATCTATAATGTAAGAATGGCCACTTCGGCAAGCCAAGTATTTTGTATTTTAAAGTAGCATTCTTTTGTTATCCTTATGTATGCATTCCCCATTTTCTATCAATTTGGAGTATTTGGAGGGTTTATTTTAATCCACTTTTCCGTTTGAATATTATCATTAGGTTATACCTGATGTGTGATACTGGAAGTATCTCATAGCCACTGAATTTGTTTTCTACTTCTCAGGAGACAAGACAACAAAATGACTTCTTGTAAGGAATTCAGTTCATTTCATATATGGATTAAATCTTCTCTGAATTCTTTAAACCTCTCTAAATCTACAAAATTGGCCGCATGAAAGAAAAAATTTCCACAAGGATTCTGATCTTCCAATTATACCCTGAACAGAGAGATTCTCTCCTCCCATCATTCAATTGCATCTTAAAAGTTCAGTGAAATTAAGGAAAGAGAAACCTGCTCACCTTTTGTTACATTTGGGAGAGTATATAGTTCAAATACACCAAGTCCCTCATTTCGGGAATCAAGACATCTGAGATTTGGGGAGATTGCGGTCAAGGGTTACAAAGTTTTAATTAACAGGATGAATAAGTTCTGAAGATCTATTGTATAGCATTGTGACTATAATTAGTAATAATATATTGCATGCTTGAAAATTCCTAAGAAAATGGATCTTAAATATTCTCACCACACACACAAAAGTATTGTAACTGTGGGTGGTGGGGAATATGTTAATTAGCTTGATGTGGTCATCATTTAACAATATAGACATATGTCAAAACATGTACATCATAAATGACGATTTTTATTTGTCAATTATACCTCAGTAAAGAAAAAAAATTAATAATATAAATAAAATGAAAACATTTAACTTCTCCATGCACAGACCCAAAAGAGCCTTCATTGGTTATTAGTAGATTGTGTTGCTTCATCTGAGCAGAATTTTTCTTAATTCTAGAGCAGTGGCATCACTGCTTTCCACCTCTGCTTGTATCTCCTAAAAAGCCAATTGTAGCATTAATGTCAGACACAGCATGCTGATGGAAGAGGAGAAAAAGAATATAGGTCTTATGCCTACAAATGCACCTTCTCAAAGAAGATATATGGTGTGTAACCTTGATGAATTTCTGACTTCAAATCTGCTCCATGATCTACGGTCTTGAACCTCTTGGCCTTCTTTTTACCAAGGAGAGACCATAACATAATATTAATTCTCCTAAACATTAGCAGCTGTTTAAAGGATCAATGTTTCAAAAGCATCCTGGGGAGAAAAAAATGGCTTGGAAACATGTAATAGGTTTTATTAATTCATTTTCTTTTTAATGAATCATTAAAATTGAGCTAGAGCAACCTACCTGTTGTAGATTCTTGCTTCCAGCTCTCTCCATGCTCACTACCCTGAACCTGAAAACTTGTTGAGAATGACTGTGAATCTACAGTTGTAAGGTTCGTTAATCATACTCCCTGCTGTATATGCTTTCTGATGCGCTAAGATGGTGAATGAGGTTCCTGTATTTATGCAAGATATTAACAGAACTTTTTTATTAAAGACGTGCTTTATTAATCTTAATAAATCATAGTTTGTCGGGACACTTCTGACTACTTCTCAAGTAAAATGGGGCTTGACTGTGCAGTAACAGTGTTTATGTCATGCTTGAATTGTTTAAGGTGAGGCTTTGAGTAGTTTTATTGCTTTTGTTTATATAGGTAAATCCAATCTGCGCATTTGAAATGATTGATGAACTGCAGCCCCACTTGGAGTGTTTGTCATCACTCATGTGCTGAAGTGACATTTCTTTATGTATTTTGGCATAAACATATGCAACTACTGGCAAAGCATTTGACCCTAGAGTCTGACTATTTGTCATTCTAATCTTTTTTTGCTCAAAGTCAGGCAAGTTACTGTATATTCTCTCTTCACGTACATTGCTAATTATTCAACAGACAGTAAAATAGTCTTTTGGCTGGGATTGCATAAATTGCTGAATGTGCAATCTTCATTTCTCCAGCCAGGCAGCTAGGTATTAAATACTATGCAGTAAAATAAATAAAGTTGAGATGCACGTAAATGTCAAGGAAGACAGCCATATTAAACCACAATAGCTTTTCAGGACAATCTGCAGCTTCTATCAGTGAAAAAAAGAAGAAGAAGAAGAAGAAGAAGAAGAAGAAGAAGAAGAAGAAGAAGAAAATGTCATGAACATAAAATTTAGCAAATCAAATGTAGGCAAAGATTAAGCAAAATTCATTAAGCACAACTATTTTAGAATATAATTTTCCTATAATGGGTCTTTGTTGAAAAGCAAGTAACCGATAACTTATCTCATGTGGACAGAGATAAATGAAAGGCTTCCTAACCTCCAGGCTCAGAGTTCACACTCTATGTTGTGTTGTTTGAAAACTTCTGATTATTTATTGGTGAAAATGTCAGAAAAATAATTAAAGTGTGAAGTAATTTTCTGAAGAAAGCAATCGCACCTCATTTGGAGAATTTGCCTATGGTTTTATTCCTGAGAGGTCTGAATGAGCATCACCTACACAGGGGAGAGGGCAGGAGTGAACCAATTCCAAAGCACATTAATGGGAGAAACAAAAATAAATGACATCATTATTACCTGGTTCATGAGTATAGTGAAGAGACAAATGGATAAAGTTTCACTGAGAAATCAAAACCACCAATTCTAGACAAAATACAGAACATGGTTCTTAGGATAGATTTTAATGAGAAATAAGATAACTAAAAACCCTGGAATAATAAATAAAAAAAAGATAACTTGCTCATTTTTTATGACATAAAAATATCTTACTCATAGTCAGTCAATTTTAAGCTAACTACTCCCTCCACACTACAACAGTTGACAAGAAAGAGATACCAGGTTGAACTGAGAGATTTCCAGTCTTTGTCTGTGGTAGGCACCACTGAGTGGTGTGACCCCAGAGGAAGTTTCTGTCCTTCTCTCTTCAGTAATCAAAATGACACTCTGCGGTTAAAAAGGAGTACAAGAGAATAGTACCCATTAAGTTAGTAATAAAAATGAGTATGATGTCATAATACATCCTCAAAAGTATAAACATATACACACAATATACTATTTTGTTACATGTTAATTAAATGCTAATTCAGTTTGAACTTTGAAGTTGGGGAAGGTAGTATAGAAATTATTTTTTTACTTCAATTTTCTTTTGTTTTCAGTTTGGTTTCTTGTTGTTTTGGTTTTATTAACTATATTATACTATACTATTGTTGGAAGTATTTGCCACCCTCCCTTGGATTATACTTCCCTACAACTTTAGATTTAGTTATATAACTGACAGTGCCCCTCCCAGCAGACAGATAACACATCAGGAGGGGCCAAGTAATTCCTTTTGGCCAATGAAATGTACACAGAAAGGCATGTGACACATCAAAACAGAAGTGTTAAAAAACATTCTGTAGTTCACTCACACTCTTGTATCTCTGCTGCAAATTTGATAATGTTTTAGAAAAGGGGTACTCATCAACCTGGGTCCCAGAACAAAGAAGAAGGGGAACAGAGCTGCAACTGACCCACAATAGACATGCAACATGAATATAAAAGAAATTGTTATAAGCTACCAAGATTTGAGACTTATTTTTTATCACAATGCTAAGGATTTGACACTCTTCTGAAAACCAGAAAATGTATGGAAATATTCACAAGACATTCCCCATGCTTCTTCCTTTATCAATTACATTTGCTTCAGGAGATAATCATTAAATACAGTGGGATTTCAAGAACGTGGTGAAAAAATAGCATTAAAAGATGAAATTAAAAAATATAAACTCTCAACATAAGCTCCATCAAGGTCAGGATACTTTTGTAAGTGGTGATTCCAGCCATTTAGTCCATCCCTAAAGAACTGAGGGTCCTGAGAATTTAACCATGTCAATATGGTCTTTAAAAAAAATTATTAACTGAAGAAAAATGGGTATCCTTTAAATATTTTTTAAGATTAGGAAACAAAAGAATTCAGAAGGAGCCAAATCAGTACTATAAGGTGGGTGCCTAATGATTTTCCATTGAAACTCTTACAGAATTGCCCTTGTTTGATTAGAGGAATGAGCAAGAGCATTGTCATGGTGGAGAAAGAATCTCTGGTGAAGCTTTCCTGGGCATTTTTCTGCTAAGGCTTTGACTATTTTGAAAAATTCTCACAATAAGCAGATGTTATCTTTCTTTCACTCTTCAGAAAGTCAGCGAGCGAAATACCTTCAGCATCTCAAGGAACCGTTGCCATAACATTTGCTCTTGATGGATCCACTTTTTCTTTGGACCATTTTCACCATTTGGTAGCCATGGCTTTGATTGTGCTTTGTCTTCAGGGTCATATTGATAAAGCCACGTTTCATCTCCTGTTATAGTTTTTTGAAGAAACGCTTCAGGATCTTGATTTTCCTTGTTTGAAATTTCCATTGAAAGCTCTGATCTTATCTGCAGCTGATCTGGGCACAGTTTTGGCATCCATCAAGTGGAAAGTTTGCTCAACTTTAATTTTCAGTTAGAATTATGTAAGCCAAACCAATTAAGATGTCTATAGTGTTGGCTATTTTTATCCTGTTAATCATTGATCCCCTTCAATTAGGGCATAAACAAGATTAATTTTTTCATTGAAAATTGATTTGGATGGTCTGCTGCTATGGACTTTATCTTCAACATTATCTTATCCCTTCTTAAAACTTCTTATCCATTTTTAAACTACTGACTTCTTTTTTTTAGACAAGAGTCTCACTTAGTTGCCTGGGCGAGTGCCATGGCCATCAGCCTAGCTCACAGCAACCTCAAACTCCTGGGCTCAAATGATCCTCCCGTCTCGGCCTCCCAGAGTGCTAGGATTACAGATGTGAGCCACCTTGCCTGGCCTAAACTGTTGATTTCTTTGGGGCATTGTCCCCATAAACTTTTTGTAAAACGTCAGTAATTTCACCATTCTTCTACCCAAGCTTCACCATAAACAATGTTTTTTCCTGCTTCAATTTTAGTAGAATTCATGTTACTCTGTTAGGGCCTCTTTTTAAACTGATGTTTTATCCTTCTTAGTGCCTCAAACTAGATTCTGTTCAGACTTATTATAACAAATTAATATGAGTTTATGCTGGTGCAGAAACATTTTGAAATCCATGCATAGTCTTTTCTTAATATACGTTTTCAATGATCCTCATATCTAACACTTTTCAAGGTGGTGTGAAGGGGTACCAAAAGGCAAACACCATAATCCTGGCCTTCAAGGCTCATACTTGTAGTCATTATTTATGGCCTCTACTAAAGGAAATATCTCTCTTACCCTTGAGACAAAGGTACCAAAATCATGCACACATTTACACATGTGTGTGAACTACAATTATAAATAGATTTTCAGAAGTTACGAAGGACAGACTAGCTACTTCTTGTTTCACCACTCACACACCCATTACATCAAATGTACCTTCAGAGTCAGCTAACATTTACTCAATGTAGTTGTAGCTAAACTCCATGCTGAGTATTTTCACATTTTATCCTATGTAAGTCTCACCATCTCCCTGTGAAGTAGACATTGTAGTCCAGGAGTTACAAAGGAGCCCTGCCTGAGGCCCCATGACTTAGAAGCAGTGAGCGGGGAAACAACCCCATATTTCTGGCCTAAGTCCATGTCTCTTCCCTGTTCGTCACTTTGACACTGAGCATGAATGTTTCACAATAATGTTATGTTGGGAGCTGCAATACATTGGGGCCTATGAAAGCTCAGCTATAGTCATTGTACAGGTACTCAAAAGTTTGACCCCTTGATTCTCTCACATTTTGTCCATTTATCATCATTGCATTTGGACTGTGCATTTCAAAATATTTCTCCCTCACTTATACTGATGGACATGGGACCACAGGGAAAACCTGCAAAGTGCCATTCTCTTCATTTCCTGTTTCCTTTTGGGGTTATAGACCCAATGCCAATCAGCAGTAGCATCTGAGGGATATCAGACCAAGGAACTATGGTTTCATTTCCCTTTAAAATCCTACTGCGTATGCACCAGTGTCTTCTTGGCTTGGCCTCATTTCTTTTAAACCTCAGGTTTATAACTTGTTCTAATTTGCATGGTTGTACTGAAATAATGAGGAAAATAATTACATCCAAAATATTATGAAACAGAGGATTCACATTAATATAACTAATGTATTCAGGAGTAACAAGGAAGAGTATAGACCAAGGTACACTGTTATAATACACTTCACAATACCAGGAACTGGAAGTGGACACATCATTGTTTTTGGTATCAGACAAAGCATTAAATTATCCTTTTTGTTTTTGACTCACACAGAACAGAAGTTACAGCAATAAGAATATGGTATGTAGTATAGAATCAAGTCTAAAATTTCATGAAAAAAGCAATAACTATAGTTTCATCCCTTTATAATTGTAACCTGGCCATCCCAAAGAAATATGAAGCCTAGTGCCAAGCAAGTCATTTTTATTAAAGTGAGCAAATTCCTTCAGCCCTTTCTTTGTTGTTGTCAGTTCTTATTCTTGCCATTTTATTGGTTCTATACTATGGTCATATCTGAACCTTCTCTGTGCTTATAATGTACATCCCGTTGCATAAGACAATCTGGCACTCAGAATTATTACTGAAAAGGGATAGTGAATTTTATATGACTGTATGCACATGAGTGTGCACCACAACTTTGAATGCTAGCTAAGCTGCCTAGTTTATTTGCTGAGTATATGTAATTAAAAATTTCTAATGCTTGAATAAATATGTTCATGTTTCAAAACATTGGCCTGCATTCACTGATTCTACAAAAATACTTTATGCCAGGCCCATATTTAGGGGTTATGGATAGAACAGTGAATAAAACATAGTCTCTGTTTCATAGAATTGATTGGGGAACATTGGCAATAAATAATGGGGAAAATTGACAATAAACAAAGAAGAAGAAAAATATTTAAATATTTTTTTAAAACAGCAATTGATAATTTCTTGACAAAAGGGGTAAAGGAATAGAAAATGCAGACGTGATTTTAAATAATGTGGTCAGAGAAAGCCCTTCTCAGGATATATTTTTTAACAAAAACTTATAACGGGGGTAAAAGTGAAAAATTAGAATTAAAATGACCCTTGATGATTTGGCTAAGGGTTCTTTCTTATCTGGGGAATTAACTGTTCTTTCTTCGTCTTCTACCTTCTCCCTTCCCTTCTTTTATGTTCCCAATTATACTTCTATATATAAAATGCTAACCTTTATCTTCTTGAATTTTCATTACTAACAGAAAATCATTCAGACAATGATAGCCCCTCTTCAAAGATTAAAAATGCCGTATACCCTGCTATTTATATTGGGAATTCACTTTAGATAACCTTTCCGAATGAATTTTTTTTTCCAGAAGACAGTTAGTTTTGCATATTTTTCCTTGAATTAAGAGAAGTTTCATTCTTCTATTTAGAGATGATTTATCAGCCAGCTTTTTCTCTAAATTACTAAGCCAATTCAGGGGAGATGAAAGAATTTATTCTTTAAGGTAAACATAGAGAGAAAAATCAGAAAGAAATTGACAGCCTAGTGAGACAAAAGGCATATTCATTAAAGAAAACCTTTTTAAGAAAAACTTGCAACATTACTCTACCTCTCTGTCACAGCTGTGTGGCTACACATACAGGTAAAGGTACCTACAGTGACACTACTCTAGGGCAGATACACAAAGCCAAACTTTAAGTCCACATTTCTTTTCATCCTAAAGCTAGAGTAGGAAATATATAGGGAGATGCCTGCCAAGGGTGGGGAGACAGTGAGTGCCTATCCTGGCTTCACACTGTCTGTTTGGATGAGCTTGGGCACATTACTTGACACAGTGACTCGATTTCTTCGACTGCAAATGGAGATAATAATGTTTACCTCATGGGGTTTTTTTGAGGATTACCTAAGATAATGTGCATAAAGCACACCCCATGGTGCCTGGCATGTGGTCAGCACTCAATAATTATGAGGTCTAATTATTAGTGCGGTCCATTTTCCCTTTCCTCTTTATTCATTCGCTAATGCATATGGAAGTATGGACAAAAGAAGTACTTGAAAGAGATGAAAAATTGGAAATGACTAATAGATTCCATTCACTAATCATCTGTCATCCTCAAAACATTGAAATTCTAAGTTCCAGTTACCCTAAAGGTTTGAGCCTTGCCAATGATACCAGTTTTATAAATGCTTGTCAAGTAAAATGGAAAAATAACTCTACCTGGATGGAGGTGAACCATACCATATGGTTTTACCTGTCTGAATATACATTATACTGAGCAGAGAAGAAAGTTCAGATAAAACCATCATCATTTAGATTCCACCAAGAGAGGCTTCCTGAAGATAATGATCTACAGCTGTTGCATTTTCTGAGTGGCAGGAGGGCGAGTACTGCATGCAGCTGGTCTACCAGCCTCGACAGAGACTTGGTCTAGGAGGGATTTGTGCTCTGCTTTTTGAAGGGAGTTCAAGCTGATTTTTATTTTGGTTTTCTAAAATATGAAAAAAAACCACCCAGAGTTAAATCGAAATTATTCAGTTTATTTATAAAACTTTATTGTCAATCTCTTCACTTAAATGGAAAAAATCTATCATCTGCATATCTCCAGAGCCTAAAACATTTCCCTAAACCTACTAGGACATTCAGTAAAAAAAAAATTGTAATCGGTGGATGAATATATAAATAAATATATGAATGAATAGATGAATGAAGGAGTAAAACAATATCCAAATGAGGCAACGTCTTTTTTATTCCTTTTCACAACTCTGTGCCTGAAAGCCAATAAATATTTAATATATGAATGAATATTTAGGATCTTGAACCTCAGATGTACCCTTGACTGAAAAATAGTCATTTTTTTTCCCCAGGAAAAATGGCCTTTTCAATCCTTAACATACGAAAGACACAAACAGAACCGTAAAACCCAGAGAGACGTTACAGTCAGACTGCTCTCACATTCAGCATATGTGCTTTGAGACACGCTTTAGGTGTGTTGTCTAAACTCTCACCCACCTCAGAATACTTTCCTTGGAAAATGAAGATTTGCTTGAATACTTCCTATGAAGGGAAGCTCATCAAATGAGCCACCCTATTAAGTATTAGAAAGCTACAATTATTAGAATTTTCTTCTGGCTACGATATCAAAACCTGCCTCCTTCCAACCAGTACCCACCGCTCTTTTTTATCCCCATAGGAACAAAAAAAATCAGATTTATTCTCTCTTAAATATAGAAGATAAGATTCTTCTTTTTCTGTTTTTATCTCCACCCCTAGTCCTTTGCCTGTCTCTCGTTCAGAGAAAATGTATTTGATGATTCATGTTCTACATACATAGAATGTAATGTGTGTGGCAATTTACAATAATGTAGAAAAGAACAAAAGAAGAATATACGAAAACTGTGATATTTTCACTTGTATTATTTCAAACGAATCCTCACCATTACCATATGAGGAGACCATTATTAGACCATTTTTAGAATTAAGAAACTCAGGCACAGAGAAGTTAAATACTATAAAAAGTAAAGCTGAAATTTGAAACTGGAAATAACTAACTCGAAAAATAAATGTTTTGTCTCATGCAGATACAATGTGGTGTATTTCTGTAAATTTAGGATCAAAATAATTTATTTTCTGTGAATAAAGATAATCTTATATTCCTCAGTCGTAAGAAATTTGTTTCAAAGTGAACCAGTCTTAGAGGTTTGTGGCGGGATTTTTGAAGGTTTCGAATAGGGTAAAGTCACACTCACATGAGCAGAGGTAGTTGAGAAGTGATAGAACCAAGTGCAGTATAAGGCAGAAGTTGCCTGGAAATCACTTTTAATTGGATTCCACCAATTCTATAAAAATCTGGGAAGTACAGAACATTCAGACCAACAAGTCCACCTCTAAGAGCATTGAGGAAGGATGAAGACATCAGGTAGCTGCCATAATCCTCAGCAGACTGAGCCTGGAGTCTGAGAATTCAGCATTAACAAGGCAGGTATATTGCAAGTATTTCGTGATCTATTTGCCTATTATGCATAAACTTCCATACTTCTAAAAATAATTTTTAGTTTTTTTACCTTGAAAAAGATAGATATATGAAAAATGTTAAAATAAAGATAAATGAATCAGGTAATGAAAAGAGGGAACATAATTATATCAGAAACAATGAAGCACAGTTGGACTCCGCAACTGTGCATCACATTTAACTCTGAGCTTGCTGACAGCTAAGGCAGGATTACTGAACAAGAAGCAACCAATATGTCTGAGTCTAGTACACAGGCTGTTGCCATATGCCTTTTCTTTGTCTCCTGATACACACAAGAGGAAGAGTAACAGTGTCTTAAATGTAGGTCATTCTAGACTGAGCTGAAAACTACAGACTGAACCCCCTGGGAATCTTTTACAAGGGTTGATACTCTGACAGTATCCATCTGTGAGGAAAACTTTTGTATATGACCTAATTTGAATTTATTATTCAGTGAATTAATCAACAAGTATTTATTGAACCTCAGCTAAGTGCCAGGCAAAATTCATTCTCTTTACAGAACACAGTTATTATAAAGTATGCTGGATTATCTCCCAAATGATGGGTATAAGTCAGGGGTTTTCAAAGCATTTTCATTAGAGAATTTCTTCTGAAGCATGTACTGCATATACACCCAGAAACCCAATTGTAATATAGGAGTGTAGAAGACGGAGGATCTTGTTCTCCTGGAGCCTGTATTCTAGTGGTATTTTTATACTCATGTCATGGAAGTCAATAAGTAAAAATGATTCAAAGTTCAGGTGCTGAAGTCGAAAGACTTAAACTCAACTCTTGAATCTCCCTCTTATCTATGTGTGTGCCTTTGACCATTAAACAAAACTGTCTCAGACCTCAGTTCCTCTTAGGTATAATAGGGAAGATAATTCATAGGGTTATTGTAATGAAGCAATGCTTGACACAAAGTAAGTGCTCAATACATGTTGACTAGCATTGTGTTACAGATGGAAAACTGGATTTCAGGAATTCAGGAAGGCAGAATTATTGTCTAAAGTTATACAGCTAGCAAATGGTACAACTTGGATTCATATCCAAATATCATGACACAAAATCCTGTGTTCTTCACCAGTACCCAGTTCAAAATAAGGTCATGAAAAGTCTGAGCCAGATTTCAAAGTTTCTGGAATGACAGGCCAAAAAATTGAGCTTAGCGGTAGGAGTCATTGAGGATTTGGAGGGTCATATTGATGAAATGACCAAAATATTATAAGAGTGACTGATGTTATGGCAAAATGAAGGATTATTGAAAGGACAATTAAAATTAACAGAGGTTTAAGATTTATTTCAATTTATGTTTCAGTTTTTAACAAAAATGGAAAACACTTGTTGCTGGAGCTCATAAAAGAGCACAGTTATTGAAACATTAATTTCAGTGGACCAAGGCCAACCAGAAGAGACTGGGCCCCGGAATCAACCATTCCCACGTGTGGGGACATCTCTGGAGACCAGAGGGCAGAGGCTAACACAGCTGGCCAGGACAGCCTTGTCTATGGAGGTGTGAAGCACGTGGGCCTTTAGTGATTCTCAACCACATAGGCATCCATTTCTTAGCCTCTCTTGGGTCTCACTTCCCTCATCTGTAAAATAGGGATAGTAAATATACCTACCTCATAGAATTTGGTATGAGTTTTAAAAATAGTTAATATGTGAACTGTGTGCCTGGCACAGAGTATGTGCTCAATAAATCTCAGCTCTTATTATTATTAAAATTAGCTTTATGATATTGAGAAAATGACATAAGCTCTTTGAATTTCAGTTTCCACATCTGTCAAAATAGGAACCACACTTTATTTACTCAGTTCTGTGACTTTTTTTCATAATTTAAAGTTGTATAGTTAGTATGAAACTTACACTTGATGTATATATTTTACATACAGCTTCTTTTCCTAAAAAAAACCCTATCATTGTAACTATTGAACATCTTATAATCAGTGACATCTTAACATCACAGAAACGGAGAGATGCCTGTCTTGCATGGTCACCAAGTGGTTGAAGATGCAACACACACCCCAGGGCCTGCAGGAAATATTAGCTTCTCTTTTTTTGTTTCTTTCCTCACTTTGGTTCCAGAACTTCTTGCTATCATTCCATTTATGTATGGGCATTTACATATATCTTTATCTTTCTTCAAAATCAAGGACTCATTTTTTGTGTCTATCCTTTCAGAATCAAAGATGTACTCCTCCTCCTTCCTCCACACCTCCCTGGTCATCATGTATTTCAGGACATTAATTCTAAGAAACTGGTACTTGACACTTCATGAAACAGTTTAGCAGCACAAGTTTCTGAATTAGGTAGAGCTTTAACACTTTCATGTATAAGTTGATAATAATGAGGTCAACCTTAAAAGATGTTTGAAAATTAAGTAATACACTAAGCACTTAACTGGCATATAATAAGCCCCCACCAAATTATAGCTCTTATTGTTTATATGACACCAATCATGAATTCTCTACTATCTAAATATGATCAACAAAATTATGAGCATAAGAATTTCTATATAAAATATATTTTCCATGTAAAAATCACTGATTATTTAATATAATCAGCTTAAATTATCTCAAAAGAGTATACATTTCAATCCATAAATTGTCATATGCTAAAGTCAGGGCTACCTCTGTCCCCAAACTATCCAATTTTAAAACATAAAAACTTGTTTTAATGAAACACAAATATAAATATCCCCAAAATGAAATGTATATGAAACACTATCTCAGTGATGGAACCTATTATCTGATGTAACAGTCCAGAATACCTTCTGTTGACACAGTTGCACAAAATATGGGAAGGACATAAAAATGAATAAGAAGAAATTCCATTGAATGCTAAGGGTACTTCTGAAATGAAAATTCATCTAAATACAGTATAAAGTACAAAACAAGTAAGTCCTATGGAATAAGAAACTAAGGCTAGTGTTCCAGTCCTTATAGGAATCTAGGAAAAAATCTATATATGCCTTCAATGTGCATGTCAAATGTAAGATTTATCCTAATTATTAACTTTTGAAATGTGGGGAAAAAAGAGGCCACAGAACTGATTGAAGCCATGTGTCACCAATTCTGGAGGGGGAGAAAGCGTAAGGTCAGTGGCCCATCCCATCCACACCCACTTAAAATTTCACGCAATGCTCCCTTTGATCTATCTGTCTGAAACTACTTATTAAGACAATGATCAGGTCAAATAGGAAAACTAATAGAACTTCACTACCTAAAAATGTTTGTGCAAATTAATAACTAGCAATAATTACAGTCAACTTTATTACATGCTATATGCAAGTCTCTGTGCTAATTAAGCACTTCTTGTGCAATTGGTCAGGAAGCCTGTCTTGTTCAACTTTATGTTCCCAGCACACAGCGTAGTGTTTGGTACCTAAGAGGCATTCTGTAACATTTGTTCAATACGAACACAATAATTTTATCTACATAAAAATGGTATTAAAACCTGTCATATTTCCTTAGTATTTTTGAAATGATAACTTCATGTTTATAATTACTATTTATAATCTTCCAACCTTTTTTTGTCTAGTGGCTGCAGCTGACGTTTGAAAAAATCATTTTGCTTAAATAATTATAAACAAACAAAACACTTCACTTTGAAATGTTACTCAAATACAATGAGTTCCTTCTGTATTTTATTCTTAAAAATTCTTCTATCTGGATATTAATATATTCTTTAAATGCCATCTTTATGTAGGCCATTAGAATATGCCCCTTTTTCTTAACTTTAATTATTATTGAGTTTTCTGGGGTTCATCTTCATCTCTTTTGTAAATGTAAGTAGAGCATTGTATTTTCTTTCCTTTTCATGTCTTGTAGTTCCCTAGATTCCCACAGTTTTTCAAAACTAACTGTAAATGATGCAGTTAGCATGCTTGCCAGTTTCTTTCATCCCACAGATAGAAGGTATATCATCTGGACCTGCTGATTTGTAGATGCGCCGACTTTCCAAGGACTCACTTAGCCTGCTTTTGTAGATAGCTATTTTTACAAGATCTTCATTACTTCCTGATTGCCCAATATTTTTCTTCTTTTATTCTTTCCAAGGACCAATTTGTAAGATAAGTTCAAGGCCTCAGACATGTTAAAGTTATCATTAATTTCAAGACTCTCCACATTTATGAGAACATTGGTCACGGCATTGATGGTGTCCCTACTGTGTTCAGAGCACTTACCAAAGCTAGGAACAGCTGGAGGCTTTTCCCCCTGAGTACCTCTTCTTCTTATTATAATTTCTTTGTTACTTTTCTCTCATGTTATCTTTCTATAGTTTCTTACTCTCACGTTTGTTTGGGTGCAGTATCTTCTTCTTAACTTTCAATACAGATTACTTGTTCCTCCGAACATGAAGAGTATTCTAAGAAAGCACATTCAATGTTTACACACATAAGTGCTGCTTTATTTATGGAGTTTTTAAAGTCACTCTACTTTGCTTTGTGTCACATGCTCACCTGTTTAATATTTTCCAAAGTTCAATTCACTGATATTTATTAACTTATTGAAATAATGTATATGCCTTGATTGAACTAGAACACAAACAATGGAGTTTGAGGGATAAATTTGGCCTTATTATTATCCCCTACCAGCATTACAATGATATTTATCTAAGTAATAATATAGCTGGCTCTATCTCTAGTGGACAATTTTGAAATATGTATTATGATTATTAATACCCTAATAGTTCATAAGATTTCTACTTTGCATTGTGTCGTTTGGAGCTCACAGCTAACTGCAGAAGCCTGCAGTGAGATCAGCATTGTGTGTAACTTTCTTACACAATGAAATGGAAACAACAGGCGACCATCCACCTTGAGTTGAGTATTAATGGCCCTATTTACAAGACAAATGGCTTATTTAGATTAATGCTTGAGCTTCCCTGCCACATTTCTGGTTGTACTTTGAGATATCTGGAAGAATAAACAAGGATAAGACATTTTGTTCACTTTCTTTTTGTTGAAATCTCAAGTGCTTTTATTGCTCATACCCACTGCTTTAATTCTGTCTTTATGACATAATTCCATCATTAGGCAAAACATTTTTGACTCTTCACATATTGGAGAAGCACAGGATCAATTTAACTGAAACAAACAGTTTTTAGGACTTGAAATAAACACAGTTTTTTTTAAAAAGGCCCCTTTTTAACGTAGGGCTTTGCTTAGCAGGGCTTTGCCTAGCAGGGCAACTGGATTCAAGGCAACACCAAGCCTGGAAGTGCAGGTGGGTTCTTCCTTGGAATGGTACAGCCCCTCCTGTTGGATAGCACAGTACTGTTCAGTGTAATGCAAAGAGTGTAGACTTTAGACTCACACGGGTTGGGTTCCAGTCCCAAAGATTCTACTCCTTGTTCCTTGAAACTGGGCAAGTCACATTGTTTCTCTGAGCTTCACTTTCTCCATAAGTAAAATGAAAAATGCACGAAGGTCATTAATGCTGTGTGAGATTTCATGTGGTATCTCATATGCACATTTAGCATGCCTGATTTAATTTAACCAGTAATTGTATTTTTAAAAAACAGAAATAAGGTTATTTTGGAACAATCAAGCAATGAAATAAACTATGTACACATTACCACCATAAATACATGCACAGTAACTTTATAATCAGTATTTTAATGGGGTGCCTTTACTATATCTTGCTAAATTATAAAATGTTTGTTTACTCTTTCCTCTCCTTGATTTCCTCTCTTTTTAGCTTGTAAGTTTAGGAACATGAGAATAACATTGAAGGTATGGCAAAGATCAGATTAATACAACATGGAAAATGAGAAAGGAAAAGACTACTGCTTTTCAATACTTGTCACACTTATTTTTCAGTCAGAGGGCCAAGAGGTCAGCCTAGATATTGGCATGTAAATTTGTTCTTCCCACCAATTAATAAAGGCTTACATGATTGCCACTAGAACTTAGGTTCTAGGGTGAGACCCTTCTTCCTTTTAAAAAATCTTATTTTTTGTGTTTTCCTAATGTTTCAATTTATGTTGGTTTGGCTCGTTATCTAGTCCCTGAACGTGCCACATGCTCATGCTTCATTTGAGAATGTTGTTCCCACTCCCAGAAATGGCCCCTGGAACCAAGTCCCCTGGCCCCTGCTATCCATCTGTCAACTCTCAATTTAAGCTTGACTCCTTTGATAAGCCTGGCCTCAGGTCCTCAAGTCCACTTAGATATTCCTTTCTCTTTGTGTCTCTAGCTCTTTTGCTATAGTGCTCAGGATCTTTAGGGACAGAAAAGCAATTTTATGTATATATATACATACACACACACACACACACACACACACACACATATATATATATATATGTACACACATATCTTTATGACATCAGCATGTGCCTGTTACACAGTAGGTCCTCAGTCAATATCCACTGATGAATGGATAGGTGATTGTCTCCTCGTCACATGCTGATATGATAATGTCATGTAGTAATTGCTACTAGTTAGGATCTCATAATGAGCCGAAAATTCACAAGGTCATTTCTATTCCTTATTCAATTTAATCCTTGACACAACTCTACAGTCAACATTATTATACTTATATTATAGGTGAGACACTGAGATTCAGAAAGATTAAGTCATTTGCTCAAAGTCACACAGCCAGTAAGTGGGACAGTGGGAAGGCAAACCTCAGCTGGCCTGGCTCCAAAGTCTTGGCTCTTAACCGCAAAGTGTTACAGAGCGTTCTCAGTCTTCCTGCCTTTACTTAAAAAAAAAAAAATGCCCCTCATATCTCAGCCACACAGACTCCAGACACAGCAATTCTATGGTTTGACTTAATTCTTTATATGACTATTGAGGTCTGTTACTACACAATTGTAGATTCTATAGGTGATGCTTACTTTGGTGTAAACATGCTCAACTCTCAGGAACTTTAGTCAGAAACTGGAATGTATTCCAGATTGAGCACTACCTAGAAGAGTTTCTTTGATCACTCAAAGACGTACTCCCACTAATGCCTCCAATACAGAAGTATCTGCCCCTAGGATCAATCCTAGTTTCATCAGCTGGAGGTTTTGTTGTTACACTATTTCAAACTCACCTTAAGTGGCTTTTAATGTCACAATTTATTGCCTTAATTTGATATGTAGCCCTAAAGGTTAATTATATTAATTCCCAATTTATTAAGCTCTTACTGTATGATGGGTACTATGTGAAATGTTTTAAGTGCATTATCTAATTTAAACTTCATGACCATTCTTAATGCAATGTTAATAGTGTACTCATTTTATAGATAAAGAGAATGAGGTAACTGGCCCAAGGTTACAAAGTTAAAAGTTAAAAGATGCAGAATTCTATCACTGTGCTATCTATTGCTAAGTCTGAACTCTGAATCACTGCTATATTACCTCCAAACTAGTACCTCACAAAACATGACTGTTTATGCTGAAAATAAAAACCATAGCAGTTACTAATATAAGGATTAGTGGAATTTCTTAACAGTCATATTTTTAGTGGCAAGCTGTAGTCAAAAGCTTTGAGTAGGAGGGTGAGATCATAGACTTATATGAATCTGTAAGAAACTTAGAAATAGGACCAAGTCCTTTTTGCCAACCTTCTTGCTCTCAGTGGCTTCTTTTAGTATAAATTATTTGTCATTAGTATACTAACCTAAAATAATTATAGTTTAAAGCAAATAAAGTTCAGAGGTTTGAACTTGTGCAATCTAAACACAAGAACACAAATGATTCTGTTAGTCATTGGAAAATATTGACAAGTGCTTATAGAACCAATACTACACTGAGGGAAGCAGCCTCAGCAGAAATGGCTGGGGGATTCCAGGAGGATATAATTGATCTAATCCATTTTCTTTCAAACATAACATTTACTATTTTATTAATAAAAGATTCTAAACAAATCCCCCCCATGTGTGCACCACCCAATATCAAATGCAATTATTCCTGTACTGTGCATTTGGTGGGCACATCATTCAGAGGTCCTCTGTTGAGAGGGCCAAGGAAAGCGCTCCTGGAGGTCTGGAAGTCTCAGCTCTATCTGCACCTTCTTCAGAACTCTGACTCTAGCAGAGCATAGAACTGCGTGGAACTTCTCTTGTTTTCATTATTATCTGGCTTATTTACAAATGCGATCTCCCAACATTTCAGTTTACAATTACATTGTGTAGACAGGGCACATATAGAGAATTTCCAGGGTGCTAAAATGAGTCACCTTCCATACAGAGGCACCGAGAGAGCATCAGATAAAAGTGACACAACAGATGCACATCTGAAACCTCAAATCATGTCACTCTTTCAAAATAGAATGGTCAATTTTGCCTCATTGTGGAATTAAATGCTATATTTTTGTGTTAAAATAAATAGACTGATGAATATATTCCTTCTCAGTGTTGCTGTCTGTGACGTACAATGAATTGCTTTCCTGTGGGAATCTCACTTGTTTATAAATATACTTTCTTTACAAATGTTAGGGGTTCATTGATCTTTTGTGTGTTTTTGTTAAAATTAGCACTTGAGGAAAGTGTTTTAAAAAGGATATAAGATAATACATGGAAAACACGATTTCTTTTATCCTAGATAGATGAGTAGATAAATAGATATACTGATCTCTTTATTTGGTGTCCTTTTCTAGAATTCTCTTCATCTGATCTATAGCTTACTAAAGAAATAGAAAGATAATACACAGAACTTTTACTTGGTCAATTCTACTTTTAAAAATCTTCAATACTTTTCTAATTCTTCCCTTTCAATCCTCAAGGTTACATCTACAATTATGCTACATTATTGAGGTCATTTAAAATAATGTATAGATACCTTAGTATTTCCTATTCTCCACTGATGGCCTTACTGTCCTTTTCCCTGATTTGC
The DNA here is from genome assembly GCF_000956105.1 of Propithecus coquereli. NCBI lineage: Eukaryota > Metazoa > Chordata > Mammalia > Primates > Indriidae > Propithecus > Propithecus coquereli. The sequence continues at coordinate 3,102,483 of NW_012153507.1, forward strand.
TATTATAGAGCTCACTTACAAGCATTCAGAGCATGTCTGGCTTTATCCCTGTTTGGTAGCCGCAGCTGCTCGCCTCTTAAGCATTCTTCCTACTTCTACTTAGCACAGTACACAGTGCTAGTTGCAAGATCACCTTACAAATAAATGAAAACATTTAGCGTTAATTTCGAAACAGCAAAAATCAATCAATCAACACGAGTCAGTTGAATTATGAAGGAGTTTGTACTTTTAAATCTTCAATAGCTAGTCAATGGCTTCTTTGTCAGGTCTCAACTTTTTCTCTGGAGGTCTAGACTTGTTATCCTAATGATTCCCATTTCTTCCTCCTCTTTCAGGAGCTAAGAGAGTTGGAGAAAGTTATCTGGATCATCAACGAGGGTAGTGGGAAGGAGGAATATGAGTACACACAACTGCAAAGCAGGATGCTCTTCCCTATCTGTGTGGGCATGCATGTGCATGTGCACGTGTGTGTTAGAATAGCTAAATCACTGACTATGGACAATGGCAGATGTGGAAATGCCAACACTATGAGCAAGGAATCTCTAAGATTGTCTACCTCATATGAAAGTAGCAACATTTTAATCAGGGTGAGGACAATTTGGATTTATATCTATTCTTTTCACCCAAATCTTTCACGGGACCCAGACAATCTCTTATTAACTGCTGGAGGAAGAGTAAATAGGTACGAACAATTTGAATATTTATGCCCTAATGTTTAATATTTATATTTCCCAGCAATTCCACTCCTGGACTTGTCTCAGACACTTCACAGCTATTCATAATAGCAATAACTTGGTGAAATGCCCTTCAACTGCTGAGAAAATAAATAAATTGTGGTATATTCACACAATAAAATATTATCTCATAGTCACAACAGATTGCAATAACAAGCACCAATATGGATGAATCTTAGTAATATTAATACATTATTTAATGAAAAAAAGAAGTCTAAAGGTGGCAGACTACCCTTTAAAAAACTAAAGTAAAAAGCATAGACTGTTATGGTACTAATAAAGATGCAATAAAAACTATATAACATGAAGAGTTGGGGAGTGATGAATTTGAGATTCACGATAACGTTTACCTCAGGTAGGGAAAATGGGATGAGATGGGAAGTATGATTTGATGTATGTTTCGGTTACTATGGCTATGCAAAAATATTACACCCAAATCTATGTGATGAAACAACCATTTATTATGCTCATGATTTCTGTGGGTCTGAAAATTGGGCATGGCTTCGTGGGAAGGCTTGCCTCTGTTCCATGATGTCTGCCCCAGCAGAGAGCCAGAATCAACCACCACGTCTGTCAGTGAATGAGCCTCCAGATGATTCCATCCCTTTGAAGTGTTCCATATGAAGTTGGAGACATCACAGATGATATTAAGGAGGTTGTAATATATTTTTTATGTGGGCGGGATGTAAATTTTTTGTGGTCAGAGGGTAAACTGTGGCAGATTATATTTTCCAAAAATGGCCAAAGGCTCTTCAAAACCTTGCCATGAACATAAAGATGTGGAGACTATTTGCCATCCTCCACCCAAATCCGGTTGGGTCTTTGTGACTGCCTTGATATCTAGAATGTGGAAGTAACATGAGTCACAAAAGCTCTCCAGCTTCTGATTGCTATCCCAATAGCAATCTATTGGGATACTCTTCCAGATCCTTTCAGTTTCCACCCACTGCCAGTCCAAAAGTCGCTGCCATTTTTGTAGGTTTTTGTTATAGTAGCAAACCACTTCCAGATACTAATTTCTGTTTCATTAATATGGCTGTATGACAATTTTCTCTAAAACTTAGTAGTATAAAATTCATTTATTATGATCATAGGCATTTACTAACAGGCAGAGTGGTGATGGCTTTTCTCTTCCCTTAGGATGCCCAGGGCCTCCACAGCAAGGCTGAAAGGCTAGAGGAACAGAATCACATAAAGTCTCATTCACTCATATGTCTGAAAATTAATGCTAGCTGTCAACTGAGGACCTCAGTTCCCCTCCAAGTGTGCTTTTTCATGTGGTCCCTCTGACGGGCTACTTTGGCCTTTCTCATAACCTAGTGGCTATGCTCTGAGGATGAACATCATGAAAGAAAGAGAGAGAGAGAGATTGAGAAACAGGCAAAAGCTACTAATATGTTACCTTTCCTGATCTACTTCCAGAAGCCAAGCAGTACCACTTCTACTTTATTCTAGGCATCCAGGTGGTCACAAAGCCCTGCCCAAGTTGAAGGTAAGAAGAAAGAATCACCATGTGATGGAAGTATAATTGTGGTCACTTTTGGAAAATATAATCTCCTATTAATACAACGTATTGGGAAGGCCCTAGCTTTTGATTTGGGTGGAGGCGTTCACAGGTTATTAAATTATGAAAAAAAATTAAATTAATTAAGAAAAATAAGGATATGTATGGACCTATGATAAAATGGTGAGAGTACATTAGACCTAAGCAGTATAATGATCTCAATGCACAGCTGAAGACCAAAGTGCAGGGAAAACCTAGCTTCTCTTTGAGGGAGGCCAGGTGGTATCGTTTGTTCATTAATTCTTTCAATGAATGGGACAAAACTGGGTCTAAATCCTGGTTCTATAATTTACTAGCTCTGTAGCCTCATAGAATCACTTATCCCTCTAACAATAACAACTAACAATAATAATAATGGCTAACATTCATTGAATGCTTACTACATGTGCCAGGTACTCTTCTGAATATTCTACATATATTAGCTTATTAAATCCCCCCAATTCATCTTACATAGTGGATACTATTATTGTCTTTATTTTTCATATGAGGAAATTGAGATAGAGAAGGGTGAAGAAATAAGGTCTCACCGTAATGGAGCCAGAATGAGAATCCAGACAGGTGTCTTTTAGATTCCTATATTTTTAATCACTACATATTTTCTTCATCTGTTAAATAACATTAACGAAAACAATAGTTTTTATATAGGACAGTAAAAAACCATTTGATTTATTACAGATTTTGAATTTATATATAGGCCTCATATATACCTTTCAGTCATTAATAAATTGCAGTAATACTTTGTTCCTAATTTTTGGAGTCTCTAAGTTTTCTCAATAATATCATTTTTATGAAAGCCCAAAGAGGCAAGGAACGGAGAAGGGACAGAACTATGGTTCACAGGCGAATGGAGCAGTGGGCTTGGGGAAGTGATAGTGAGGTTGGAGGGAGGAAGGGAAGGAAAGAGTGATGGCCAGCAGATCTCAGTGCAGTGTTCAGAGAGGCAGGCTGACTGGGCCATGGGTGACCCGAGGAAACAGAACAGGGGTGGCCATAGTGGCAGCGTGCAGAGGAGGGTCATGGCTCTAGTCCCTCTGGTTTGGAGCAGAGTAGCTCCCACTGAGGATGTGGAGCAGGACCAAGGAGTCAGGGCCCCTTTGGGGCTGCCCCATTTCATGATGGGCTAGCTTCAGTCAGAGTAGGTAGCCACAGACAGAGCCACCTCAAGTCCAGTGAATCTCCTCTTACTTGACCCAGTGGGGCTTGCCATCCTGTGTTCCTTTGTGCCCCTCACAACGTATGTCACACTATATGGCAGTTGCTTACTTACTTGTCAGGAACTCAAATTAAGGACAGTAACATGTCCGTCTTATTCATTGTCATACCCCAGAGCTTTACCTACCGTGAGCCACTAACTGGAGCTTAATGAATACAGCTTAATATAGTACATATAAGCTGACTGAGTGAAAGCCGTAAGTCTGCAGTACAACTAACAGAGGGCTATGGGGTTTGGGGGGTAATGGAACATGAGAAAGGAGAGCAGGGAAGTACAGGTACACAGGGACGGGTTTGGTGGGGGCTCATGCTGATTGAGGGAAACGGGAAGCATAGAGTTAAACTTTAGCAGCAGGTGCCCACAGTGGCTGGAACTGTGTCTGTGTGCATGTGTGTGTGTGTGTGTGTGTGTGTGTATGTGGTGTGTAAGGGCATTTTTAAAATGTGACATGATCTTTTTGCAGGACGGGAAGCATAAGCAGGATGGACATTGTGCTCACTAGGCAGAGTAAGATTAATTCCATATTTTATATGCATTTGGTCAAGATTTGTGCAAAAATAGAACATATATGATTTCATCAGTTGAGACTCTTGAACTTGAGAATAACTTGAGAAAGCCAAGAACACATTGCTCCATTTATAGCAGCCAAATGCCCTAGGTCTCCTGCTTTGGTACAGTTAAGAAATAGGTCTGATATATTTGAGTGTTCACAAATAAGATGCTACCAAGAAAACTTGGGAGGAGACTCTACAAACAAAACTGTATTGTGCATTTTTTTTGATTGCCTGAAGATTATGTAAAAAGTCTACCTATAAATTCAAAATCATTAGTATATCTAAAGTAACCCGATTTTATAAGCCTCTTATAGGTATACAGTACATATTATGCAATAAAACTCATTATGGGAAATAAATAAAGAAGGTAGAGTCCTTGCTACCAATCTAGAAAAGTGGTATTGCTCACTGTCAGTATATGATGAGTACAAATTAGCCAACATGCTATGTGAGTTACTAAATTATCATAGTTGTTATTTTGTCATAGTTGGACCAGAAGTTCAGAGATGTATCATGAGTAACCACTTTCAGGTGTTTTATTTATTATGAATAAAATCGAATGCTGTAAAAAAGGACCATTCAGTATTCAAACAACAGTAAAGAAAAAAGGAACACTTATCTTCCTTTGAACCATTAATATGACATCAGAAAAATTTGATGAAAGAAACATGCAAATTGTACCTTTTCCCAGAGGAGCCTGACTGGCTGTGGATATCTGGGAAAGCACAGCCCTGATTATCCTTTCCTATAACACAGAAATTCTCCTGACACCATCTGTCTGTCCTCACCTACCAAACATATCTGCTTCATTCTGAGAAAATGTCTCTCGGCAACTTTCTTCTCATAAAACAAAGTTATGAAAATAAACTAGCATTATTCATGAACATTTCACCAGTCTGAAACAACATGTGCAAAATAAAAATAAAATTTGGAAAATCACATCTCAGGAAAAGCACAAATTCAAGCTATGGGTGTGGGGGGGTGGGGGAAGAAATGAAAGAAAAAAGAAGTCAATGCAACCAGCCCCATAATAATTCTGAAAATTCCTTCAGTTAAAGTAGCTAGGCAGGCTCGCTTGCTTCTCAAATCTGAGGTTGAGAGGATATAACCCTTTTTTGCATTACTTGAAATAGTTCTTCCTCAAAAAGAAAAAAAACCCACACTTGCTACATAGCCCTTGTGGTTATCCTTGAAGCATAATAGGAAGGCCGTCAAGGCACTCAGAAGAATACATCTGAGTGAACTGGATGACTTTAAAGGAAATCAGAAAATGACCTCCAGAGCAGTAATCTTCATAGAGATATTTATATTTTAATATTGCTGGAAATTTTGCTGCTTATCAAAGCTGGAAAGTAAAAGTGCTGGCTGTGGCTGAAGCTCCTCTCTCCTAGGAAAAGTATTTTTCCACAAATATGTAATTTTTCATATATTCTGACTTAAGGCAAGACTCTTTTCTGGTGATTTCTATCAATTTTCTTACTCCCGACGGTATATTTGATGCTTTACAAAGAGTGAAAACGACTCTGCCCTGTCCTTAAGAAGCTTACATTCTAGTCCAGCGGCTTTCAAGCTCTTTTCACATCTATGAAGAAATATATTTTATATCATAATTGAGCAGACACATGATACACACCAAAAAACCCAAAAGAATATTTATGTTTATTTTTCGGGGTTGAAGAACAAGAAGTAACAATGAAATTTCACTGAAAATATTAGATTTAAAAGAAAATTCCTCCACTAATGTTCTTTCTCCTAGTTATTATATATTTATCATGTAATTAAAAACATATAAAACAGGGAACAGAATGTATCTGTGTATCACAAATAGGTGTACATGCAAACATAGTAACAATTTTCAGAGCATACTTTGATAACTATTTAAGTTGAAAATTAAGTTTCATGATTAACTAACTCCAGGCCTACCCAAGATTTCTTGAGGATCTCTAGAGCTTTGTGTTTCTAATTTACTGAGCAACACAAGTTTAAAAATTATATTAAAATGATTTTAAAAATAATAATCTTTAAAAATTAAAGGAGGGGAACAAAATATTGTTACCATTTATTGAATATTTACTCTGTGGTAGGCATTGTGTTGAGACCTTTACTTGTATTATTTTGTTTGGAATCAGTATCGTAATTGTGAGCTGAGCGTATTAATTGTACATTTCACAGGTATTAATAGGAAAACAAAGGCTCAGAAAAGTGAAGTGACTTGCACAAGGCCAACAATATTGTAATTAGTAGAGACAGAATCCACACCGACCGGCTCTGAGGCACATCTGTGCCGTGTTCGCCCCTTGCAGCCTGAGAACATCAGAACAGCAGGTGGTCAGGTGTAGGTCATGCACACATGTGCATTGAGTCACATCTCTAAAGTGGGTGCAAACAAGTTTACCCACAGAAATGTCTGCTATACGACCCTAGGTAAAAGTCATAGAGAGGGCAGCCTGAGGGAGGAGAGATGATGTGACCAGTAGGTATTACCACTGGCATGTACTTTCTTAGAGTGTGTCGACCATGACACAAACTCATCAGAAAGTCATGCCTCTTGAAACATGTTCTCTTTTGCTGTTGAGATTTTTATAGTTGTATCATACATGAAAGAAGATTTCAGTTTTCTTCAATCCCTCTCTCTTTCTCTCTCCTCCTTCCCCTTCTCTCTCTATCCCTCTCTCTCACAAACACATACACACACGGACACAGACAGACACCCACACCCACACACACACACACACACACACACACACACATTTCAGGCTCTTTACCTTGCTCATTATGAGCACGTCCGTAGTGATCTTTCTTCATAGCTGGATTTTTGTTTTCATGATGCATTGACTGCCTCATGTGATTGCTTTTAAAGAAGGGTACAAATTTGCAAAATGATTAAATTTAAAAAGCACATTGTGAAATATTTTTCTGAAAAAAATACAAATGTTCATTTTCTGAAGTCAGTTAGCCAACTTGTCATTAATAGAAAAGATTTGGGTTTTATATTTTATTTTATTATTTTTGAGACAGAGTCTCACTCTGTAGCCCTGGGTAGAGTGCAGTGGCGTCATTGTCATTGTAGCTCACTGAAACCTCAAACTCCTGGATTCTAGCTATCCTCTTGCCTCAACCTCTGGAGTAGCTGTGACTACAGGCATGCACCAGAA
>NW_012153507.1:3109752-3116296 GCF_000956105.1 Propithecus coquereli
TTTTATTATTTAAATTTAGATCTCATATTTTCTGATTTCATAGGAATTAAATTAGATTGACAATGGATAGGACCAGCAGGTTGTTAGGTTGAAGTGGATGCCACAGATTCAATTCCATATCTAAGCTGAAATGCAAATTGAGTGCACATCTTTGGAATGATTTCCTCTTGTCCGTAATCATTACTAGAAGAAATGTGGTGTTCTTTTCATCCAATTCAGAATTGTTTATTAATTCACCCATTCTATTTTTTTTCGTTTCTTTCTCTCTCCCTTTTTTCCTCCTTCATTCCCTCCTCTCTGCTTCTGGGCTTACAGAAATCGTATCTGTAGACAAGAGAAAAACTCCTGTAGGTTTATGGGGGAGCAATTTGATTATGTAAAAGAGAAAGATTCTCTTTATATTTGGTCTTCTGAACTTGAAACAATGTCATTAACCAGACTCTCATAAGAGTTATTTCAGATTTTTCAAAACATCAGCGCTCATGTTTTTGTTCCTCACATAAGATCTAAACCCTTTTTCTACCTTCCTTGTATCCAGCAAGTGATGATTAGGAACTGTTGAAATCTTTACATTATCTTAGTAATATGCCAATTAAAGAAGGTGTTTTACCCAGATTACAAAGATTTGTCTGAGGTGGCCACCACTTTGTTAAGGCTGTTTTGTGGACATCTTCATAATTAATGGAAAAATCATTAGGAATTCAGTCTTTATTAACCCCTATAGCTGCAGGGGCCCATTTCATCTTAATTGCATTCATTTGGCACTGGCAGTATTATACAGCATAATCACTAATAAATGATCTTTTAATTTGTACCAATCAACGGAGCTTGCTTTCATGCCAATATCCCTGTTTCTTTGATGTTGACCTGTCTTGATTTCTGATCATTTGGGCTTAAGATGATTTACTGGAAAATCAATATCAATACTAGAACTGCTTGTATTCATACGTCTGTGGTTAGGTTCTATTTGAGTGTATTTTGATTGAAATAAGTAGTGCTTGATTACCCATTCAGATGAGGGGGAAAGGCATAATCAAGTTGGGAAATCTGGTACTGTATTCTTACTCAAAGGAAAATAATTAGAAACTGTAGGGAAACTGAAGATTCAGGAGAGCAGTAGAGGTAACACTTCAGATGCCACTAATTAAGCAACTTTGTTCACCATCTCCTAAAGGCCTTCACCAATAGCATAATATGCTATTACCCATTAGCAAGGCCAATGGGGGCTTTGGTTACACTTGTTAATGGGAAACCCCGAGACAGTTTCTCTCATTATCCCGCTGTCAGCACTGTCTCTGCAGTGTAAAGTGGTCGTCATTGTTCTGTGGGTCAGCTAACCAGAAACCAAGCTACTGTAAAGAAACATTCTGCAGCTAATTGAAAATGACTGAAAAAATCCCCTTATCATCCAGTCACCTCTCTTTATTTGTGGAACAATGGGACATATATGGACTTGTGGGGAAAAAGGAAAGTTCAGGCTATGACATTGAATTTTTCCTGACTAATACAACTACAAAGAAGTCTTTGAAGATAATTCCAGGGGAAAAAAAATCCACTCACTTTTTTATAAAAGATAATGACAGTAAGACGTAAGTTAGTGTTGAATATTGCACTTGGTGTTCTGAAGGGTACTTTATGTTTATATGATTCCCTTCACCAGAGGAACTCAAAGCTTTTTCCATGGAACTGCTGAAATCCTCATTATCCTAATGAGCAAATGGCACAAAACTGGAAAAGCCACAAGGAGCATGAAGCTTAATCACATATTCTATGCTGGCTGTTTTCCTGAACTCTTAAGTACAGTTTAGTGTAAGATATATTTTACTTTAAGCAACCCGATGTCTGGAAATTCAAATTTGTAGAAAAAAACAAATGAGGTCGTTTATACAGAAAGGAAAAGGGAAAGAAGAAGGACTGGAATAATTCCTATGTTTAGAAGATTCTTTGTTTTGCAAAAGGATTTGATGCATTGTTCTTTCCTTTAAACTATAAGATTTCAAAGTGCATTTAAAATATGATTCAAATAAAAATTCAAAATAATGGACAAAATGTGATGATTACATATCTTAAAGGAGGAATGCATCATTTGGGTGTCTGTGGAAGTTTTCTATTTTGTCATCTACAGGAAGAGGCAGCAATGCTCCATTTTGCAGTGGGCTACGTGAACTGAGCTGGTATTGTTCATTCATTATTTTCTTCAATCAGCATTTATTGGCAACCGCCTTGTTTTAGGCAGAGTGCCAGGCTCTGGAGATACAAAATGAACTAGATATGACACTTTGCCATAAGGAATCCACAATCTAGTGAAGGAAATAATAACACAAACTTATAACAATTATATTATAGTGCAGTAAGTGAAGCAAACTATCTATGGTAAACTATCTATAGCAAACTGCATACAGCAAAAAGGTTTACAGAGGAAAGATAACTAAGGCAACTTGGGAGACTTTGGAAGAGTTTCTGTAAAGAAGTAACACATTAGCTGAGTTTTAAAGAATGAGCCAAAGTTATCTGAGCAAGCAGTCAGAGCAGGTGTGGTGATCTTTGAGCACATTTCAGGGATATCGTGAGCAAAGAAGAAAAGCAATAAATGACATATTGTCTTCAGAGTATTACAACAAGCTTGTATGGTAGAAAGCATTTCAGTGAGGCTGAGAGGGTAGCCAGGCCCCTTGAGATTTTAGTACCTGAGCATTTTTTAATGCCTGAAAAATTGTAAAATTGGACTAGGCCTTCGGTTGTTTGCACGTGTTAACTGCTTGCTTTCTGCCCGGTACCCTTGTTCTCACAGCAATTATTAACTGCTCATGTACTGTTTCTTTGTCAAGCAGGAGGAGATAACTCCAGGGTCATGAGGAGAACCTGAGTTTGTTTTGCAGAAGGAATGAATGTTCCTGAAAAAGTTGCGACTAGCTGCTGACACTCAGAAATCTGGTTGCTCAAGGTGTTATCCGAGACTAAAAGCAACACAGAATTGCCCCTCCCTATCCTCTTCTTATTCCCCAGCCACATTTCCTGCTTTCTTTGGAGGGAGAGGCATATCCAAGGAGATTTTTCTCTCCCATATCCTCGCTTTAGCCAAATTGAATAAACCTTTCTCTGTCTCCAAGCACTGGTGTCACAGTGTTTGGCTTTAGCTGTGCATCAGGTACATCAGTCTGAATTTGAGGTTCTACAGCAAAAGTAGAGAAAAAAGAGGCTGGGGAGGTAGACAAAGTCCAGATTGCTGCCACCTGTGAATGTACCTTATGAGATACGAGAAACAAAGGAGTCATGGAGTCATATTTACATTTAGGTAGATCACATTGGCCACTAGCATCCTGTTTCAGTAATCCAGACAAGAGATGAAAGGGGCTTGAATCAAGGAGTAAATGTGGAGACAGCAGTTTGCAATGAGAAACTGTTAAAGATGAGCATGAGTAAGATCCCTTGGGCAGGGTGCCCAAAATAAAAAGACTAGTGAACTAAGGCTAGAACGGGGTTATCAAAATGTTATGGGAAAGTGAAGAAAGGGAAATCACAAAGGAGCAGAGAAGAACAATTGGAGATGTAAGAAAAGCCAGGAGTGTGAGGTAAAATAAATTCTGATGAGATAAAGACTTTTAAGATAGAAGAAGTAGTCAACTATGTCAAAAATGAAGGAGAAAGCTGAGCTTAAGTAAAGCCTTGAGAATATTGCCTTTGGATTTCAAGGATTATTAGTACCTTAATGAGTATAGTTTCATTGGAGTTGAGAGGGTGGAGGACTAAAGCTCAGGCAGTGAAGAAATGGAAATGGTGGGTGTGGACTAGTCTTTCAAGGAATTTGGATGAAAAAGAGAATATCAAGCTCAGCCAGTCACTAGTTGGGAATAGTGCATTAAGGAAACACGTTCTAGGATGAGAAACTTGAGTATGTTTTCAGGCTGAGGAAAAGGTGCTGGCAGTAGAACATAGAAGAGGTTGAAGATAAAGCTAGGAGTAGAGATAACTAGCTGTGGGAAATGTGGAGGGAAAAAAAGGACCAATGTGACCACAGGTAGAGGAGCTGAGGAGATGAGGTAATGATGGGCTAGCTGGGACTCAAGATCATAAATTTAGTCTGCATGGCTGTTTTCTGCAGCAATACCCACTTGTCCCAGCATAGGAGTAGAAAAGGTAGAGTCACATTGATCTGGGAGGGTGTGGTAGAAAAAATGGAGGTACAAGAGAAACTGGGGTGTTTAGGAAGGAGCAATTCAGATGGTCAGGGAGGCCAAAAGATGCTGGTGAAAGTAGCAAAGGGAAGGATCTGGAAGTACAGAAATTATCTTTAGGAGACCAGAGCCATTATGGACCTTTTAAGATGGTCTGTCAAGTTCCTGGTAATGCAAAGTTGGTTTGAGGACTTCAAAGGAATTTAGATTAACTGGGCAAGTCAAAGTTCTTGACTTCATTCAGTTTTATTTAAAACCCCTGTGATCTAAGTCTCTAGGAGATTGTTGACTGAATGGGCCTCCTGCATCGTGGCCACCAGAGACAATGACAGGACCAGTTACTCTGCATCGTCATTTTCTAAGCTGTTTTCTAGCTTCATGAGAGGTCAATAGATAGTTGCCATCCTACCTTCTAAAGAAAATGACTATGGATAAGCAAATTTAAAAAACACTTTAAAAATTTAAAAATTTAAAATTTTAAAAATTTAAAAATCCAATAAGCATTCCTATATTTTGTACTGAAAGGCTTCCCAGAGGCTTTTATTAAGCTTGTGAGCATTACAAATCTCCAAGAGTAGGGGATGGTCTGTATACTCCAATACTCGTTTGTGGATAACACATTTTGGCCTACAGACCTCCTTTAACTTGCTGCAGAGCTAGTTGGAAACACTGCACTGGGTTTTATTGCAGAATGACATGTTTTGATTTTAAATGCTGGATACTGTGACCTGAATATTTGTGTCCCCCCAAATTCTAACCTCCAAGGTGATGGTGTTACTAGGTAGGGCCTTTAGGGAGGTAATTAGGTTATAGGGCAGAGCCCTTATGAATGGGATTTATACCCTTATAAAAGAGGTTCAGAGAGCTGCCTTGCTCCTTCCACCATGTGAAGACACACCAAGAAGGTGTCATCTATGAATCAGGAAATGGGCCTTTACCAGACACTGAATTTACTGGCTCCTTGCTCTCGGACTCCCCAGCCTCCAGAATTGTGAGAAATAAATTTCTGTTGTTTATAAGCTAGCTAACCTATGGTATATTGTTATAGCAAACAGAACTGACTAAAACACTGGCTACTTGAGTTTTAAATTTTAATTTGTGTTAGTAAAGTAATACAAGTTAGTTAAGATAACTATATTATTTTTTTTTCATTATGCCAACATGTTGACTTTTAAAAAGTGTTTATAATAAACATTGTCTCTATTCTATGAGCTCACCACTGTGCTGGATGCTGGGAGGTACCTGGCAAGGATATTTGAGTTGCTTCTTAATGCTAAGTACTGAACTATGAGGGATGGAAAACTATGAGGGAAAGAGCATGCGTGGTTTGCACACTCAAGAGTGTTTATCAACTTTTCTTCTTAGAATTCCTCTTTTGTTCCAGCCTACCTCAGGATTTTTGCTATAATATTCTTTCTTGTGAAATATTCTCCTTTTTTGCACATTTATTATTCCCAGCACTAATACTTACGTCTGTTCTGGATTTGTTCTCTTTTAATTGTCATTTATGTTCTCCTTGTTCTATCTTCCTGTGTCACGCTGAAAATAGTAGTTCATGTTGATATTATCCATGCCATTTAAAATTTTAAGTACTCAAACTAAATCTACTTAAATAATTTTTCTAGACTTCACACTTTCAGGTGTTCCAGTCTGTCCTCAGACTTCATTTCTTCAACCTTGACACATTTTCAAGAGCAGCCATATCCCAGCTGCAATTTCTTTAGTTTGACATGGTCTCCAAAGAGCACCCTCTACTCGGGGTCTCATATTCTTATACATATGCTCTAATTATCTACATATATTTGTCTTTGAAATCACTTTCCAAAGGTCTATGAAAAATTCATCTTACATTTTTGATATTGTATATCTCTCTAAAATGTATTTTAAAGTTCTGATTTTCTTAGTAACAAAATCAAGACTTTGCTATTTTTGTGTGTGTGTGTGTGTTTTTTTTTTTTTATTTCAGCATATTATGGGGGTACAGATGTTTAGGTTACGTATGTTGCCCTTGCCCCCCCAAGTCCGAGTTTCAAATATGTCTTTGCTATTTTTAAGTTATGCTTTTAAATGTTCCTTTTAAAAGCTTGATTTAAAATTATGCTGTTAATTGAGGTTCATTATTTACTTCAATTTAATAAGGTCTCATCTGAGATTCCATTAAATATATGGCATTGCATCACTGATGAAGTTCTTGAATATTGTTTTTGTCTGTCTCTAAAACATACATTGTCATCACTATTATTGAAAAGTTTTTAAGTATACTAAAGGACCACACTTTGTTAGAAATTTTAACAAACCATGATTCATATCCATTGAATTTTTCTATTATCTCTAATAATTCTGATATTCAGAATGAAATGTGAATTAAA
>NW_012153507.1:3116586-3162300 GCF_000956105.1 Propithecus coquereli
TAATAGCTTTGTTTTGTTACATGTTTTTCAACACCTTCAAGCCCACAAAATACAATTAAAGCTATTCACGTGTACTGCAAGCCTGTGGAGAACAAGGTAGGGCATCGTTCACCCAAGTTTCTCCATGCAAAGCAGACCACAAGTTGTCACCAACCCCCCTCCTCATCTTCTTGGAGAGACTTGCTCACTTAATTGCTTATTTGCCCCCTGTCTGACCAGTGGAAAAATAACCTTTCTAGGACATTCTTTTGCAGCAATGTGTGATTTGATCTTTCTTTGGTGACCTGGGCCATGCCATCCCAATATGAGAATAAGCAATAAATTGAAGTCAGATACTTATTGGAATGAAACTCTCATTTTAAGAAGAAATTCAGATCTATTTAGCTTGACCTTGGAACTTGAATTAAATCTTTAGACACTCAACTTTCTCCAGGGAAGTATGAGGTTTATATGAATTTGAGTGTATTAAAGCTAGTCTGGCTCTGATCTATGTACCAAGTTGGTTAATTTTTCATTTAAAGGACAAAGGGTTTCACTGGAACTAATTTAACTGACTTAATTTGTAGTATTCACATAACAGTTTATATTCTAAACCAGGAGAGGTTTTTTAAAACCATTAACATGTCATTAAAAAAACATAATATGTTCACTGATTGATGTTTTGAAGGCAGCCACAGTTGCCTATGGCTGGGGACTTCTGACATGGTTCATTTTTGCCTCTGCTACTAACCAATTGTATGACCCGATATGAGGTACTTCACCTTTCTCTGATTCACTCTCTGACTAATAAACTGGGGTTATAATAATTCCCTCTTCTATCTTTCTCAAAGGGGTATACTGAGAATTAACAAGTTAATGGTCACAAAGTACATCAAAATGATCAGTTACGAGGCAGTATGTTAAGACTTTTATGTTATGGAAACATATTTGAAATGCTTTTTATTATTAGGAAAGATCACTGCTCTGAGATTTATCAAATGAGTAAATGTGAGGATAAATTGGCCTATTCTATAATTAATCTGGTAATGTTTATGGATTTGTGGAAATCCCGAGTTAACAAAGACAAAATAATTACATTTGAACATGTCATTTCAATATTTCTTCCTAAAGAATTTTTTCCATATCCTTTAACTGTTCAAAACTTAACTATCGCCAGAGACTTCTCTTGATTAACCCTACTTCGCCCAATCTCTCTTGTACTTTGTTCATCGTATTGCAATGTTTACATTTATTTTAGTCTATATGTGCTTTGTAAGAGTGTTAAAATCATTTCCTGTGATGATTCTTTCCTCCTAACAGCGCATATACTCTCTATGGTCAGAGACTGTGCACCTGTTTACTTTACCTTCCCTCAATGCACCTACGACTAGATCACAGTAACACTCAAGAAATGATATTTGCTAATTACACACAAATAGGGCTCAAGGTTCAATTTGACCAGTGGTTCCTTTCTCATCTTATTTTTTACCTCCGTTTATTAAAGAAACTGTGGATTGCACCGGGATAGAAAGTAAATAGCCACTTGTGCTCAGGGCACTTACAAATTTACAAGTGAGGTTTTGTTACATTTAAGTCAAATGACATACATTTTGATGCAAGCTTGTTATAATGTCAATAAAACACAAAAACATAAAACACAAAAAATTATAATTACATTCCCAGTTAAAAATTGGTAACATAAATTCTGCTGCCTTAAAAACAAGAAAATTTATAGATACTGGAAAGAAAAAGGCTTACATGAAGGGGAAATGGGGCACAGGAAGAGAATGATAGAAGGGCAATAATACTTTAATCTTCTGTGAATTCAGCACCACGTACTCATTTATGAAATAAATGATTAGTATTTTAATTATCTATAAAACAAGCTCTCAAGCATTCTTTTCAAAAGGAAGGAAAAGGAGAAAACAAGTTCAAATTAATGCACAAGTGTGTGCAAAGGGGAAGTCTTACGACATCTAGTATGCTGTTCTGTTATTCTTTGTTTTGCCTTTGTTTATTTTCTTTTGCAAATTTATTGCTTTATTATGAAGATGTTCATAGAACAGCAAAATATTTCTATGGCTAAATCATAAGAAAAACACCTGATGCGATTTATTTCAACACTAAAACCCTTGGGGTATTTTCTTAGTTATTCGATATAAAACAAGATGAAAGAAATTCTAAGGCAAGAGCATTACTTCCACCTTTCTTTATCCAATTGACATTGTAAGTCCACCTTCTTATTTTCTCTGTGTTTCAAACACAAAGAATCGATTTATTAGTTTTAATATTTTGTTTTTCTTTTTCAGAGGGCAAGGTTTTTATATATTCCATAATTCTGCTTTCTGTCAATTTATCTTATTCTTTTATCTCAATTAATTCCTTCCTTCTCTTTTGACTGTCTTTCTCTACTTCCTAAATATGAATGCTCCAAATTCTTCTCTGAGAATAGCGTTAGCTGTGTCCTATAGGTTCTGCTATATGGTATATTCACAAAATTTTGTTTTCTCTATAGTTTCCAATTTAGTTTGTAGTTTCTTCTTTTTATCATTTTTATTTTCTTGTGTTTCTTAAGAGACTTTATATATGGAAGTTTCCAAGTTCCCAGGAATTTTGCTTACAATTTCAGTGTGAATTTTTATATGTACCGCACTGTAATCATAGAATGTAGTCAGTATTAAGTGTACTCATTTTTAATTGTGGTCTTTCTCTGTGACCTAATATTTAGGTAATATTTGTATATGGTCAATGAGCACCTAAAAACTAAATTAAGTGATTTGAAGTACACAACTACCTCTGTCACTGATAATTTTATTTAGATCTCAATAGTTATTTGTGAGCTGCTTGGTTTGCTAGTGGCTGAGGCATGTTCTTGTAGTTCCTTGTAATTCTTGATGATTTTTACTCTCTGTATTTTGATGCTATGACATTTGGCACATCTTTATTACAATTGTGTTTTTATTATGACTTATATCTCTTATTTTTAGAAATTTTGTCTTTTATAATGCATTTTACATTTATTAAAGATCTTGCCTTTTCCCCCTCTTCCATTCTTCTTCTTCCTCTTCTTTTTCTGCTTTTTCCCCTAATTCTTTTACTTTCCACCTGAGCGGTGTTGGTTAGTTATGTGGCTTATACACTGCGTAAGGTTGAATTATTTGATGCCATCCACAAAGACTCTTTTTATAGGTAAATACATGTCATTTATATTTTACTATAACAGATGTTTCATTTTAGTTTATTATTTTCTGCAATGATTTTTGTTATTGTTTTTGAGCCTCCTCTTACCTCTGCCAATTTTTTAAGTATATACAAGGGTTTTTATTCTTACACTAATTTTAATATATTTTAACACTTGGAAGAGCACAGATAAAATGAACTTGCTTGATTTTTTTGTTGGATGAATAAGAGAAATGACTAGAACCATATTCACTGATTTAACTACCTTCAAGAATATATCCTCATTATGATTAAACTTACATCTTCTTCCTACAGCCTTACATAAAGAAAATGAGTAGCTTTAAATTTTCTTCCATATCCCCTTGCTGAAAATCTTTCATTTTTGGTTAGGTATATTAAAATGTCGAGATTTCTATTTTGCTCTATACCCATAATTTCTAATCATTATTTCACACTATAGCTTCCTCATTCTCAAGTTTTTATTTTGATTCATGGCTAAATATTATTGTTAAATGGTTCTTTTCAAAAAGCCTCTGGATTCCTTATCTCTCAGGTTCTTACAGGTTTTGGAATATCTTTCTGTTGTTTTTATGCATATACCACAACTTGACAGACCATAAAATTCTTGGGTCGATTTTCAAGTTTTTCATTCAGTGTGCTGTGAACATTCACATTCATTGTCTTTGGAAATTTAATGTCTCTGTGGATACTTTTGGTCATCCCTCTTACAAGATTTAATATATCTGACCATTATCCCATAGGATGGTTATTTTCTTATCTTCGCATTTAAATACATTTATTAAAATATATCTAATTGTTGATTATTCCAAATACGTGCTTTTTTTCTGAATCTTATTTCCTGTTCTTTTTTCCTTAACAAAGTTTTCTTCTGTTACAACTTTGACTGTTATTTCTGTTCCATTTGCTTTGATTATCTTTTTTAGAAACATGACTGTGTATGCATAGGATATTCTGTAGCTTTCTCCAGTATTTCAATGTTTCCTTTCCTTCTTATTTCTTCCTTGTTCTTTTACATTCTGTCTTATATAATTTTTTCAAGCCTGAACTTCATGATTCTTACTTCTTGCAGCAGTATCTATTTCTTTATGCTCCAGTTTGCAGTCTTAATTTATAAAATGAGTTTATTATTTGATTTAGTTTCTCTTTTGAACTCTGTTGGCTTATATGTTATACTATTCGAGCGCATTATTATTGTTTCTTTCTGTTCTTATAATGTCTCTTTCAGGCCTTTTTTTGGTAGTAATTTTCTCCTTAAATTTATGAAAATAAAGAGAAATATTTATCTGAAATTTATTATTTGTTATGTTCTTTCAATTCTTTTTAATGATCTGTATACAGGGTCACCTGTGAGATTCTTCCTGAGGGTTAGTCCTGTTTGAAAAGGGCAGCTCTATTCAAGTCTACACTTTCCTCAAGAATGTGGGAGGAATGGGGAAAATGTGGTGAGTCGAGCAGCAGCTGTGAGCATGCAAATATATGTATGAGTAATTTATGGTTTATTCAAATAACTCTTAATAACAGTTAAAAAACAGTTCAAAAACTATCCCTCATGTACTTTCTCAAAATCCAGCTTTAAGACAAGATAAAGAAGCTATGTATTTGTTGTCTACCTTTACAAAATTTTATATCTATATTATCTGTAAACTTGTTAATACTATTTGCATCAACTAAACACATTTTGGACACTATCAAGTAAGAAATCCTATAGGGTCTATTTCATGTTTAAGAATATCCATAATTTTCTGGTTTAATAGAAAATAATACTGATTGAGATCCATTAGACCTGGATTCTATTATAGATATAGCTCTGCCTAAAATAAGATTGTTTTAGTTTTAGAAAATTATTTATCTACCTTTGATTCCTAAGAAATTTATCCAAGACAATCAATAATTCTTTAAAAATGGAAATATCTTCATACTAGGAAATAAAGCAAAGACACAAAGCTACTAGAGTCATTGGAAACAATTTTATGCAATATATGATAATCATATCAACAAAATAAATTAAAACAAGGAAATTTTATTTTCACATTTAAAAAATTTTGTACTCAGAAAAGATGTAGGGGCCAGGCGCGGTGGCTCACACCTGTAATTCTAGCACTCTGCGAGGCCGAGGCGGGTGGATTGCTCAAGGTCAGGAGTTCGAGACCAGCCTGAGCAAGAGCGAGACCCCGTCTCTACTAAAAAATAGAAAGAAATGATCTGGACAACTAAAAATATATATATAGAAAAAATCAGCCGGGCATGGTGGCGCATGCCTGTAGTCCCAGCTACTCAGGAGGCTGAGGCAGGAGGATTGCTGGAGCCCAGGAGTTTGAGGTTGCTGTGAGCTAGGCTGACGCCACGGCACTCACTCTAGCCCAGGCAACAAAGCGAGACTCTGTCTCAAAAAAAAAAAAAAAAAAAAAAAAAAAAAAAAAAAGAAAAGAAAAGATGTAGGCATGTTTTTCTTAATTGTTACTGGCCATGTTCATATGTCTTGGGGATGCTCCACTACAGAGGGTATCAGTAGAGTGAGAAAGATTTGTTAATGTTTAGACTCATCTTTGTATTTACTCTGTAGAGATTTATCTCTTTGTTTTCTCCACAGAGATTTATCTCTTTGTATTCTCCCTTATGGGGGAGAATCAAAGTAAGTCAGCAATTGTATTTTTTAAATTATAACACTAATTTTTTTGCTAAAATTATTATTGATATCAAAATTTAGAGAAAAGTTACATATTACCAAATAGTAAGTTTTGATATTGAAAACAGACCATGACTTGGAATTCTTTGCCTCAACCTATAACTGTGCCCATGTTACATTATGAAATGTCTTACAGTGTTTTGTGTGTGATTAAAAAAATATATATATTAAAACTCACAAAAAAGAACAAATAAAATGCATGCATTTTACTCACACTGTAAGCTATCAGAGAAAGAAATTACAAAAGAAAACCCATAATTTGATGGGAAAAAAAGGATAAGAAAAAGCAAAAAGATTCTAATAGGTCACTTTTCTCATACAGAAGCATTTAGTCTAAGGTAATCTTCTAGAACTGTCAGATTTGATTGAAAGATAATGCAAGATTTTTTCTTGTCACAATTTATAGCATGTATCCATTAGGAATAATTATGGTTGCATGATTTTGCTAGCTGTTATCTCTACAAGTGTTACTAATGGTTTTATCAATTACTCCCTGTCCAATAACTGCATGGTTGTAACCTAATTTAAAGACACTCTATCACCAGGCTGATTTGTGTAGTAGTAAATGACAGCATTTGAGACACCAGCCAAATGACTCACTTCAGTGACTTAGTTAGTCTCTAATAATTAACAATTAGTAGGTACCTAGAGAAAGCTCAAGAGACTGGAGCTCCCATGTTTCTCTTTCTTATCTAAATACAAGAAGTTAGAGAGACTTCAGTGATTCATATTAATAAAATTGAAGGCCTCTATGGGTTTAGAGAACATGTGTATATAAGAGCTGTTAATAATTTCTATTTAAAATAAAATAAATTGGGAGTGCTACTTGCTCATAAGGCTATGTCTTATCGCATTGGAATTGGTAGATACTCTAAGACCCGCGAGTAGAAAAATTACTAAATATTTTTTTCTCCAGTTATGTTAGTGCTTCAGTTCAGAAGTCAAGTCAGTGTGCTAAAAGGGGAATAGTGTTGGCAAATTTGTGCTATTTCTTGAACTTTAAAGGGAGAATGCTGGATGTGCAAAAAGAAGTACTTCATTACAGATCATTAGTGGGAACTTTATGTACAGCTGAAGGCTCAGAGAGGTATTGCCTGCTTAGAACTAGCTGGGAAGAAATTTGAAATCTTTTTTTAATGAATGTAAAAGATGATTTTTTTCCTTTAAAGATGTTATCTCTAAGGATTTTTAAAAGGAAATCATCCCGTTTTGAAAGTCTAAACAAGAATCTGAATTTCAAGTCTTAAGTCAGCTACATTTTCTGAAAGTAGTTGGTATCTCAGGGTGAAAAATGGTGAAACTTAAATAGTGAATGCATGGAGGACCAGGGTTTTTGCCTTGTGCAGCCTTTCTGCAGAGTACATTAGTGTGTTTGCATCTACCCTGATGACACCCAGTTGCTTTGGGATAATTTGTCAGTTAGGTTATTTTGTCAGACCCTAGTTCCTTAAGCTTTTCAGGTTAACCATGAGTTTAAGACAGCCATTTTAGAAGATGAATGGATCAAGGAGAATGATTAAAAGATACATTCAACCCTATGATGATATTCCTAGTGTTACCAGTAAACCCCAGTGTGTAGAGAAACATGGGCACAGTGCTTCATTCTGTACCACGTGGTTCTCGGTAGTGCCTGTAAGGAATAGGTAAGCAGAGCCAACAGCAAAGATCTATTATTGCCTTCAAGTTTTAGGAATATTGTGGATAGCCTTTAAAAAAAAATCTTCACGTGTACAAGCAAGCCTAATCTGATGGCACTGCATTACACAGAGTCATGGCTGGTAAACAGATCTTCTTTTTATGAGTTCTGATAGACATTTATAACCTCTGTTTCTTGGCTTGCTCCACAAATGTGCTAAAGGAGTCAAATGTGCAAATGAACTGAGAGCCCAGGTCCCCAGCCACTCCCTGCCAAAAAGTATCATTCTTTGCACATGTATTTATATCATCGTTTTGTACTAATCACAAAAGAAATCAGCGGAAAGGAAGAAAATAAATTACTGAGGAACTGATCGTCTCCTGAACAAGATCACAATGGCCAATTTGCAGAAATGGGTTTCTCTAATTTTCCCTTGTGGTGGTGATGAGGTTATGAAATAGTCATAATAGCACAAGAACTGCCCTCTCTAGAAGCTGCTAAGAAAACTCCAACTATAATAGAAGGGCAAGGACTCGTGGTGTTTCTTACAATGGAGTTGAAGCCCCACCTCTCCTTACCCAGTCGTATTTGCATATTCTTTTGAAAACCACACATTGAGTATCTATAGCCTCAGCTGATGTCATCGGGCACAGCATGCTGCCACTAGAAGTGGGACAATTATAATTTTTGTAGCTGATTAATCATCATGAAAAAGTAACAGTCAATTGACTCAATCATACATCCATGGTGATTAATCACACTTCACTTGTGTTTTTTTCCCCCAAGTATTTTACTGACAGTGCAGATGTTGGTTGATTTTCTCCTTTAGCCTGTTACTTGGTCACAGATGTTAAGTAATCACCTTGGCCTGATACTTGACTTATCCATAATCTTCGGTATTACAAGCCCTTAAAAGAAAATGTACTCCTTTATTAGAAATCAAGTGGTAACATAGTTATTACCTTTAAAAAAACAGGTTAATCAATATATAGCAATAATTGTACTCTGTAATCACAGATGCTTTTTCTTTTTTTTTTTAATAATCACGCTACTCCCTATTTGTTCCCCGATGGCATGATTACTGATAAAACATTGGGAAAGAAAGCGGTTGTTTTCCCTTCTCCTCCTGGAGTGTTAATAGCTCTATTCTGTTTAGCTTTAATCCAAAACTAGATGTTCTAATCCAGACTTATAAAAGGCCTCACCTCATTGCATTTTATTTCTGGGGCAGACATAATTTACTCCTGAAAATAAAACAGACATTGTACCATGCTCTCACCTTAGCACAATACTGAGACTTCTCAGCAGCCCATAAGAGAAGCTGCAATTATTCTACTAGTGCCATGTTTATAAAATTGTCACATATGAATTGTTGATATTTAAGAAGCTATTACAAATGCACCAGTCTGTTGGTAAAGAGCAATATTCAATATTCGAGGAATATTCTAAATGATTATGAGTCAATTAAATTACTTTTAGGGACAAGTGATGACCTAGTTTGTATTCAAGGCAACAGAAATGCCTCACTTCAGCTTCTTTTGTATAAGTGGGATTAGTGGGTGAGGTGTGTCGAAGATATACTGCAGTCAAGCCCTAGCAGACAGACTTGCCCGTCTAATTTCTCAAACGGAAATGTCTGATCCTGAGGGAGAAGCAAGGTGGCTGTCACAAAGTCAAGTCCCACTGCTACCCCTCCTGATTTCAGACTCTCCAGCCTTACAAGGAGGCATCACTCTCCATGCTGACCTTCAGATAATCTTCGAGATCATTTCCCATGTGAGAAATTGCTTTCATGCCAAGATAACACAGCAGCATTGGGTTCTGTCCTGGGCAACTATCTTGATACTGTTAATAAAGAGCCTTGGGTTGGATATAATTGTTAATAAACTAATTCTAAAAATCCACTCAAATGTCACTTATAATCAGGATTTTCTGCTGGGCTAGGACCCCTGGGGAAACCTTTGAAGCTGTGAATCTTGTATGCAATGGCAGGGATGAACAGAAGAAGGGAAAGAGCCACCATTGCTTCATAGCTTAGTTGTTTAAAATGATCACGGATGATGAAGCTCAGAACTACTTGCAGCTGTGAGAACCAGAAAGGAAAGTGAGGGATAGAGAGAAGAACCAGTAGGAAACTCTCCAACTAAACCCAGTCCTCTTTGGCTGTGCCAGAGGGAGAGGTGAAAAGATGTGATTACTTGTAATTTATAGCAGGAACATCAAGGCATAGAAGATAATATAAAAGCATTTCAGGGAGAAGATACCCATGACATGAAACTATTTAAAACAATTAATCAAAAAAGCCTAATTATTCAATTAGATGGATAAATGAATCTTCTTAAAGTGGATATGCAAGAAAAAAAGAGTGATGATGAAATCTTTTAAAGGGAAATGAGTGTAACAAATCAGCTAAATATGATCTCTAAAAAAATTCTGAATAATAAGTCAGTGATTATGTTTTAATTGGGCTTTAGCTTTATTATAATTGAGGACACTCATTATCTTGTTTTATTGTATTTATGATTTTAATATTCATACCATTTGGTACTTTATCTTTGTATACTTTCTGCCAGTGCTTGTTGCACTTCCTGGCTGATTAGTGCCTGGGTCAGTGTGAAGTGAATACAGATGTCTCAATAATGATCGGCAGGACGTTGGGCTGATTTTCAGTGTTTGAAGGTCTCTTATAAAGTCATCCTTTATGCAATTGTGAGAGTTATTTTTTCCGTTCTTTCCCCCGCCCCCCCCTCCCTCTCTCAACATGAGCAGCTCTGTTGGTAAGAGTCATCTAACAGGAAACTGTTTTTCACTCTGAAGGAGATCAAGGGACCTCATTTTGGGGTATGATAAGTGTTTCTAAAATAACAACTTATACATGCACATTTATCTTTTCTTAGGAAAAAATGCTTTATGCAAAGAGTAACATCTAACTGATAATACAAGCTCTTTATCGGAGGGTAAGACCGAGAGCAAGCCAGAGCTCATATAAGCTTGCAACTTTCAGGCGATTGGATAAGCCACTCTTTGTTCACAGAACAGGGCAGTTCACCCAAAGATTATTTCCAAGTTTTTGTCAATCACTTTGCCCTGTAAAAGGTGCACACATGGCTGATTGCTTACACGCTCAGAATCAGCCAACAAGTGTAGTCAGAATGAGTCGGCAACCGTACAGCTGCCTTATGTGAGAGAGCTTTAAGTGGGCCTTTGAGAAGCAAAGGGGTTAACCATTTAGTTCTTCTACATGAGATTTTTGTGAACTGAAATGGCATATGTGAGTATATAATCTATTTTTCAAATATTTCAAATGAGTCAGTTCAGTGGCAAAAATTGTATTTAGGATTTTATTTAGGTCCATAGTTTTGCTCTTGCTTATATTGAAATTAAGAGATAAGTAAAAGGTATGAACTGTTTTGCCCCATTACCAGATAAATGTCTATTTTCTATTCAATCCTCCTCCTAGGAAAATAACTAAATTAATTTAAAAAAACAAAAGAAATAATACTGAAAGAATGAGTTTAAAGGAAAACACATGCACGTGTGCATGTGTAAATACACACACACCTGACAGCCTATGAGATGCTGAGGGCTCTAGTTTGCATTATTATGCTCTAAATGTAGCAATAAAAATTATTGTTTGAAAACTTGGACATAACTCTTTACCGACAGGTATATTTTTGAGATCCTATTCATAATTTAGTTTTTAAAATATTTTAATATCATTATAAATTTTTTTATTTCAAAATATTAAGAGAGCACAAATGTTTTTGTTGCTTGAATACACTGTATAATGCTGAAGTCGGGGCTTTCAGTGTGTATGCCACCAGGACAGTGTTCCTTGTACCCGATAGGTCAGTTTTTATCCCTCACCCTGCTCCTACCCTTCCCCCTTCTTCATTTCCAGTGTCCTTTACTTCTTTTTGTTCCTGTGTGTGCCCATCATTTAGCTCCCACTTATTATTGAGAACATACGGTGTTTGTTTTTTCCATTCCTGAGATACTTCACTTAAGAAAATGGTCTCAGTTCCATCCAAGCTGCTGTGAATGACATTATTTCATTCCTTTTTATGGCTGAGTAGTACTCCATGGTATATATACCACATTTTATTTCTCCACTTATGAATTGATGGGCACTTAGATCAATTCCGTATCTTTGCAATTGTGAATTGTGCTGTGATAAACATTTGAGTTCAAGTGTCTTTTTGATAAGATGACTTCTCTTCTTTAGGGTAGATATCCAGTAGTGGAATTGCTGCATTGAGCAGTGGATCTACTTTCAGCTATTTGAGGAATCTCCATACTGTTTTCCACAGAGGTTATACTAGTTTGAAGTCTCACCAGCAGTGTATAAGTATACCTTTTTCTCTGCATCCGTGCCAGAATCTGTTGTTTTTTGACTTTTTAGTAATCGCCAATGATAGGGGTAAGGTGGTATCTCATTGAGTTTTTAATTTGCATTTTCGTGATGATTAGTGACACTGAATATTTTTTCATACGCTGGAATATGGCCATTTTTCTATCTTCTATTGAAAAAATTTTGTTCATGTTTTTTGTCCACTTTTAGATGTTTTTTTTTCTTGCTGTTTTGTTTCAGTTCTTTGCAGAATCTGAATATTATCTGTCTGTCAGGTATACAATTTAAGAATATTTTCTCCCATTCTTCAGGATGCCTGTTCACTCTGTTAATAATTTCCTTTGCTGTGAAGAAGCTTTTTAATTTAATTAAGTACCATTTATTTATTTGTTGTGGCTGCTATATTTGCCTTTGGGTGTTAGTCACAAATTCTTTACCTAGGCCTATATTTAGAAGAGTTTTTCCTGTTTTATTCTAGGATTTTTTTGTTTCATGCCTTACATTTAAGTCTTTAATCTATCTTGAATGAATGTTTGTATATAGTGAGAGACATGGGTCCTGTTTCATTTTTCTGCACGTGGCTACCCAGTTTTCTCAGAACCATTTATTGAATAGGGTATCCTATGCCCAGTGTATGTTTTTGTCTGCTTTGTTGAAGATCAGTTTGTCATAGCTATATGGTTTTATTTCTGGGTTCCCTACTCTATTCCCTTGGTCTATGTCTCTACCTTTATACCAGTACAAGGCTGTTTTGGTTACTATAGCCTCATAGTATAATTTGAAGTAAGGTAATGTGATGCCTCCAGATTTGTTCTTTTTGCTTAATATTGCTTTGGCTAGTCCAGCTCTTTTTTGTTCCAAATGAAGCTTAGAATTATTTTTTCTAGATCTGTGAAATATGATGGTATTTTGCTGGGGATTGCATTGAATCTATAAATCACCTTAGGCAATATGCACATTTTGGATTCCCTTTATTTCTTTATCTTGCCTGATTGCTCTGGCTAAGACTTCCAATACTATGTTAAATATAAGTGGTGACGGTGGGCACCCTTGTCTTGTTCCAGTTCTTAGGAGGAATGCTTTCAACTTTTCACCATTCAGCATGATGTTGGCTGTTGATTTGTCATATATGACTTTTTATATTTTGAGATATGTTCCTTCTTTGCCAATTTTATTGTGCATTTTTATCATGAAAGAGTGCTGGATTTTATTGAATGTTTTTTCTGTATCTATTGAGATGATCATATGGTCTTTGTTTTTGCTTCTGTTTATGTGGTAAATCACATTCCTTGATTTGTGCTTGTTGAACC
The DNA here is from genome assembly GCF_000956105.1 of Propithecus coquereli. Taxonomy (NCBI): domain Eukaryota; kingdom Metazoa; phylum Chordata; class Mammalia; order Primates; family Indriidae; genus Propithecus; species Propithecus coquereli. Next base: position 3,129,750 of record NW_012153507.1, read on the forward strand.
ACCCTTGCACCCCTGGGATGAAACCCACTTGATCATGGTGAAACATCTTCTTGATGTGCTGTTGAATTTGGTTGGCTAACATCTTGTTGAGGGTTTTTACATCAATGCTCCTAAAGTATATTAGTAAGTGGTTTTCTTTTATTGTAGTGTCCTTTCCAGGCTTTGGTATAAAGGTGATATTGGCTTCATAGAATGAGTGAGTGAGGATTCCCTCCTTCTCAATGTTATGGAATAATTTCTGTAGTATAGGTACAAGTTCTTCTTTGTAAGTCTGATAGAATTTAGCAGTGAATCCATCTGGTCCAGGGCTTTTTTTTGTTTGGGAGATTTTTTATTATTGCCACAATCTTGTTGCTCATTATTGATCTGTTCAGGATTTCTATGTCTTCCTGATTCAGGCTTACGAGGTTATGTGTTTCCAGGAATTTATCCATTTCATCTAGGTTTTCTAGGTTGTGTATGTATAGGTTTTTGTAGTAGTCACAGATTATTTCTGCGGTATCAGTTGTAATGTCTCCTTTTTCAATTCTGATATAGGTAATTTGAGTCCTTTCTTTTCTATTTTTGGTTAATCTGGCTAGTGGTCTATCAACTTTGTTATCTTTTCTAAGAACCAACGTTTTGTTTCATTTATCCTTTGTGTTGTTTCTCTGGTTTCCATTTCATTTGATTCTGCTCTGAGTTTGTTATTTCTTTTCTTCTGCTAGCTTTGGGCTTGGTTTGTTATTCTTTTTCTAGTTCCTTGAGTTGTGACACCAGGTAGATAATTTGGAATCTTTCTGTCTTTTTGATGTAAGCATTTAAGGCTATGAACCTTAGAACTGCTTTCCCTGTATCCCATATATTTTGAAAGCTTGTGTCCCCTTTGTCACTCAGTTTGAAGAATCTTGTGATTTCCATCTTAATTTCATCATTGCCTCAAGGATCATTCACCAGCAGGTTTTATAATTTCCATGACTTTGTGTGGATTTGAGAGTTTTTCTTGGAATAGATTTCTAGTTTTCACTCTAATCTGTGAAGATACATGGTATGATTTTGATTTTTATGAATTTGCTGAGACTTGCTTTATGACCTAAAATTTGATCAATCTTGGAAAATGTCCCATGTGCTGATGAGAAGAATATATATTCTGTAGTTTCTGGGTAAAGTGTTTCTGTAAATATCTATTAGATCCATTTCTTCTATCATTCCATTTAAGTCCAGCATTTCTTTGTTGATTTTCTGCTCCAGTGATCTGTCCAGTTTTGTCATTCAGGAGTTGAAGTGCTTGGCAAATATGATGCTACTATTTATTTCTTTACTTAGATCTAGTAGGATTTGTTTTATGAATCTGGTTACTCCTGTATTAGGCACATACATATTTAGGATTTTTATGTCCTCCTGTGGAATGCCCCCTTTATCTTAATATAATGAGCATTTTTGTCTATTTTTACCCTTATTGATTTAAAATCAATTTTATCTTCTATGAGAATGGCTACACCTGCTTGCTTTTGGTTTCCATTTGCATGGAATATGTTTTTCCACCCTTTTACCTTGAGTGTGTGTGAGTCCTTGTGAGACATATGGGTTTCTCCGAGACAAGAGATACTTGGGCTATGAATTTCGTCCATTCAGCCAGTTTCTATCTTTTAACTGAAGTGTTAAGATTATTCACATTTAGTGTTAGTTTTGATATGTGGGATACTGACCCATTTGTCATGTTAAATGATACCTTGTTGTTTTCTTTTTTTCCCTCTTGTGCTACTGTTTTAACTTTTGGGTGTTTTTACATTGGTGGGTATCTATTGTGCTGTTTCATGTATAGTGCATTTTTGAGCATTTTCTGTAGGGCAGGTCTAGTAGTGACAAATTCTCTTAGTATGTGTTTTTCTACAAAAGTCTTTATTTCTCCATCATTTATGAAACTGAGTTTTGTAGAATACAAAATTCTTGGCTGGCAGTTGTTCTAATAAGAAGACTGAAAATGGGACTCAAATCCCTTCTGGCTTGTAAGGTCTCTGCTGAGAAGTCTACTGTTAGACTGATGGGTTTTCCCATGTAAGTTAGTTATTGCTTTTGTCTTAGAGTTGTAGAATTTTCTCCTTCATTTTGACTTTGGCCAGGTTGATGATGATGTGTCTTAGAGATGTTCTATTTGCTATGAATCTTTCCTGGCGTTTGGTGACCATCTTGTATCTGGATATCTGAATCTATGGTGATACCAGGGAAAGTTTATTCTATAATTCTCTCAAATAGATTTTCCATTCTTTTTGCTTTTTCTTCTTCTCCCTCAGGGATACCTGTAATTCATATATTGATTCACTTTACATAGTTCTATGTTTCTCTGGATGATTGTTCATTCTTCTTAATCTTTTACTGCATTTTTTACTTACAGGATTATTTCAAAAGCCTTGTCTTCAAGGTCTGAGATGCTTTCTTCTGATTGGTCTTGCATGTTGTTGAAGTTTTCTGCTGTATTTTGAAATTCCCTAATAACGCTATCATTTCTTTAAGTTCTGTTATATCCTTTCTTATGTTTTCTATCTCTTTAGCAACCCTTTCATTTTTTTATTTATGTTCTGAAATATTTATTTGACTTCTTTGTGTTGGCTTTCAACTTTCTCTTTAATCCCATTCATTTTATTTGCCATCCATATTCTGAATTCTATTTCTGACATTTTGACAATTTCCTTTCGGTTGGGGTTCATTGCAGTAGGTCTAATATGACCTTTGGGGGTGTCAAACTAGCTTGCTTTTTCATGCTGCCAGAGTCGTATTGCTGATTTCTTCTCATCTGAAACCTCTTCTCTCAGTTCAGGGTAGTTAGGTTTGTGGTGCACCTGTTCTTTGCTAGGAACCCTCTTATTTAGTGAGAAGAATAAGTCCCTAGATGGCTCATTTGTGTCCTATTCCAAAAGATTGATTCAGTGGGAGAGGAGCTGATGCACTGAGATTCTGTGATATAGCTGTTCTGCATTGTGCCATTCACCCATGGTTATCACAGTCCAAGCTGATGCTGGGGTATTTTTGTGTGAAGTGGGGGGTTGGTCCACTGTTGGAAGCTCAGGTCAGGGTCTGGGTGAGTCCCTCTCCAGGGAGACAGGCACTGTGGGACATTGCTCTCCCCAGGTCTCCTAGTGGCAGTGGCAGAGGCTGCTGAGTGATGCTATCTAGGCGGTAGCCCTCTGTGTCAGGGCTACAGACATTAGCTCCACCTGGGCCTAGGTATAATGGCCACACATGGTCGGGTGGTGGCTTGTGGCTAGTGGGCCCATGGTGGAGCTCTAGATTGCAGGCATGCATGGGGCCAAGGGGACTGGGCTGCTGGGTACCTGGGGCTCTCTTACCATGCAGGTCCCATTGAGGCGGTTACCATAGGACCTCTCGAGTTGCATCATCACCTGCTCTTTTCAAATTCCTTGGTTGGGTGGGAGGCACTTGACCCTCAGTCATAGGGTGCGTAAGAGTGTCTGCTCTCCCTGCTCCCTGCCTGGCCCAGCAGGGGTGATGTGGAGGCAGCTGCAGTGAAGCAGATCTCTGTGTAGAACTGGTGCTCCAGAACTGAAAGTTCAGAATGGCATCAATTGAAGTGGCCTGGGAACAAAAGCCAGAGGGTTCCTGCTGAACCCCCTCTCTGGTGCAACATTACTGTACAGTTTCCAAGCAGTTCCCTAATCAGTACAGAGGCCTGCAATGGTGGTGGTGGTGGGGCCCCTCACACTTGGGTGGCCATGTATACAAGGGAAGAATGGAGCCCAGCGGTACTCTCCTTTGTCCACTCCCCAGGAGTAGGTATCTACTTCAGATACCTTCTGATCTTCGTGAGTGGATCTCCCTGTCCCTCTTCCCTTCACTCTGAGTGTCTCCTATCACTTCTTGGATGATTTAGTATGATCTCTCCAAGAGGGTCCCTCCGGGGTATACATCTAATTGCAACTTTTTGTCCTCTCCTTGAAAGCAGCATGTGCAGGATGCTTCTAGTCCACCCTCTTGTTCCCTCCCCTATTATGACTTTTAATAATAGGTCATAGTGTGTGTTTTCTGTGACTTGCTTTCTAAATAGCATTCAGGCAAGTGCTCACATTTTAATGCAGGTTTTGTAGCCAGATAATTCTTTGTAATGTGGGGCTGTTTGGTCACACTGCAGGATATTTAGCAGCATCTCTGGACCTACCCACTAGATACCAATAGCACCCCCTCCCAATTGTGACAACTAAAAATGCCACAGGCATTGCTAAATGTCTGCCTGGGGAGGACAAAATCACCCTTGGCTGAGAACCATTGCATTAAAGCTTTAGCCTACAGTGAGAAAACATTCTTAAAGCAAAAATAGTCCGTAGTAATATAGTAATAGAGAATTATAAAATTAGGCTATTGATTACATACACTGTAACTTGAAAATTGGGAAATATTGAATGATTTTCAGCTTTTTTTTCTGATATTGACCAATAGTATCATCCATAACATTTTTAAAGTTTTTCCAGGGATGAGGAAGAAACATTATAATGCAAGGAATTTTGATGTTTAACTTAATTAAAAGTTATAAATTTAGTGATTTAGTGGAATATAATAGTAATGATAGTATCAACAATACAATAATAGCAACATCAAGCACAATGATAGACAGACTTACATCCATCTACTCATTGAGGTTATTTACTATGTACAGTTTTTTGGGGTAACAAGCCCAAATTACCTTGCTTAATCAAAGTTTATTCCCTGTTCCAGTGCTGGTTTGTTGAGCAGAGGCCATGTAACAAATGGATTGGCACTATCTTTCAGGTCATGTGTATCTGGGCTCTTGGATCAACATGAGATGTTTCATTGAGGATGGTGATTTATGTGTTTTCATTTTAAAGGTGCAAAAATGAAGTTATTTAACTTGAGTTTCAGAAAGCAAAGACATTATTAAAGAACAAATAATAGCTCCTTGCATGTCATTTTACAGTTAGTATACACATATGTATCACTAATTGTAGGGGGCCCAGGGGAGATATGATCTCTACTTTACAAATGTTGGATCAAATCTTTCCATGAGGGAAGACAGCCAAAGGCATATACAGTACAGGCCTCACAGGGTGTCTTCTCTGGGTGCCCATGCACCTTCTCTGCAGAACTAAGAACTCTGAAAGAAAATGGATCTCCTATTTTACTTAATCTGGTTTGAAAAGCAACATATTTTCCTCCTTAACTTTTTTGTGGCTACTGTTAGGATTTTTATTTTATCTAGCTGAGTATTCTTAAAACTCTTTTGCTTTTTTTATGTTGCATGTTTCTGTCCTAGGCTGAGTCTTCCTGTGTTTTATAATTTCTGAATTAGGATCGCCAGTACCCACTTCTCACTCCACTTCTTTATCTGCTTCTCAAGATTTGACTTTTCTTGGATTTTCTCCCTAAAGATAAATTTCTGTCTGTTAAGAGTTTGAGTCACACAATCTCAAAATAAGTGAACTCCAGGCATCTCACAGTCATTTTTCACTCTGATCTTCCTAACCAAACAACACAGCGATTGTCCATACTGCCCTCTGAGTCACTGTTGGTCCCATACGTGTCTTCTCCACGGCTATGAGACATGAAATCTCCAAGACCTCTTATCTTCATGCTCTGTGTTCTACAATTTTGGTTGGGAGCTAGAAGCTTCTGAGTAGAATGACTTAACACCCAAAAGGTAAAGGAATTAAGAGTCCTCAAGGATGCTGCTCCTATTTTTTTCCTCTTTTGAAAAAGTACCTCTTCTCCCTCAACTGCAGAATTAAAAACCAGAACTTCTAAACATAATATATAGGAGCTTCAAATTGTCTCCAAACATCTCTAATGCCTTTGTATGTATTAAAATCTTTTAACTATTTGGGCCATATTGTGAGTGCTTTAGTAGAAAATGTTTTTCCCCTTCAAACATATTATTGGAAGTATATATTAATTACCTAAATCTAAAGCTTATGTGTTTTTTCCATTTACAAGAGACATAGAAAATCTATAGGAGATTTTTTGGCATTCCATTCAGAAGCCAGTTTCATAACTATATACCAGTCATTTTGATGAAAAATTTCATTATTTCTCCTTATGAGATAATATATATCAACATGTGAATTCAGATGATACACTTCAAAGAAGCAAAAATAAAATTGAGCCAGTATTTTAAGTTGTTTGTTATTCTTTTCTGAAATTAAGTTCAGAATAAAAAGTAAGTGACAGAAAAATTACACACATTAACAGAATTTTAAAAAATAATAAAAAGGAAGAAATGTTCACAAAGTCAACCATTACATTGAAATTCCTTTTTGCTAGGTTAGCTGAAAGACCATGAAAAAAATCCACCTGCCATTCAGTTTAATTTCTAGTGTTTAGAGCTCTACAGCATTCTGTGTAAAACTAATCAATAAAAAGGATTTATGAGACCTTGAAATAGAACAGTCGAAAGGAGGAAATTATAGTCAGTTTTAGTTATTAAAGATTTTCACCACTAAATTTAGTATAAGGGAAACGTTATACATCTTTTTTAGCTGAAACAGGGCATTTATCAAGCTCATGGATTGGGGAGACAATTGTGCTTAGACCCACTGTAATGTGTCTTTATTTGTTGCTCACCATTTAATGTTGGCTGTAGTGAAGTAGGCCCAAACTGAATGGAAACAGGATCAGAAAAACTATGTTATAAAACAAAAACCAAAAGAAGTACACACAGTGAACCATCATCTAAACACAAGAGGAAAAAAAGTATTTATGAATTCAGATCCATTCCATATTACATTGCTTTGTTTGACTATGTCTTTAAAAAGCATGAACTCGAAGCAAGACAAGGAAATTAGGAAGAGAGAGGAAGTGAGGAGGGAAAGGAGGCAAAAGCCACCATCACCTCCAATGGCTTTTCCCTATTGTGGGAAAAACGTAGCCCTAAGAATACTCAAAGACCAAGTCGTCACTGATTTTTATTGATTTTCAGTATCATAATATTTGCAGTACCATGAACATTTCAGAAAATAGTTATACTTGGACTGTGTAGTGTTGTTGCTTGGTGACAGTGAGTTTTCAGAGACTGCCTCCAAGTACCTGGGTGCTGTGCATGCTGCCTTGAGCCTTTTAATTACATACATTTCTCAGCAGGGGAATGTGAAGAAATTCACGAGTTTAGCTTTTGTTTGATGAATTACAAATGACAGATGGAAAATTGCAATATTTTGAAAAGAAAACAATGCAATGATGCACAGATTGTCATAATAATAATAATGGTACTTAGCATTTACACTGAATTCCTAATCTGCAAAGTACTTTACAAACAACTAATGGAGACTCATAACACTCCTGAAAGACAGGTAAGCATCATTACTGCCATTCTACAGACGGAGAAAATGAGGCATGAAGGTTGAGTCTCTTTGCCTAAGGCTATCGGAAATAAATAGCAACACTGGATTAAAGGGACTCAGTCCCTTCTGGATAAAAGACCAGGGGAAGAGCATTCTTGAACTAAAACAATGGAGGTTTAACACTAAATATTGTCCCTTTTGAAAAGAAGATTAACTTATCATTCAGTTAACAATGATTTTCTTATGAATTGAAATTATACTTGCCTTCAGAAAACAATAATAAGCTGTTCCCAGCTCCTTTACTTGTCTCATTCATCCTTTTCACTGTCTCCACAATTATCCCCACAGAATGCCTTTACTGAATGACTAGATGATGAGGGGCTTTACAGCTTTACAGTCAGTGTCACCTGGTGTCAAAGCATTGAGACTTAGGGTTTGCTTTATATTAAAGTTGCAAATCATATCAATGGGCCTCATTTCAAAATTATGACAAGGCTTCTCATTTCTGATGGGTAATAATATTTGCAGTTTCAAAATCCTATACTATGTGAGAGAAAAAAACATAGATTTTATTTCTTTCTACTAGTTAACTCTCCCCATAATTCCCCTGAATCCCAAAATTGCCCAAAATGCAAAACATTGACAAAGAAGTGACTCTCAGCTTAAAAGCAATGATCTAGTAGATAGTATATTTTTGGAGGCTTTGCTGCTTACCTTTAGAAGTCTTCCAGTTCTTAACGGAAAATTAAGAAATTTTGGAAAATAGCATAAATTTTAGGATTTTTCTTTCTCTTTGGAAGATCCATAAGGTCAATGACCATGTTTATATACATACATCTTTGTAAATTCCCAGCCCCTAAGATCTTACACACCAACCGAGGGGACAAGATTTGAAATGAGTGAGCAATGTATTCAATAAAACTACAAGATGTAAATGTATAATTAAGTCATATTCTGCTAACTAACTGTGTTGAGGAAACATGAAAACGTTTAGAGATTACTTTTGTCTGTTAACGTATTTACAACAGTACTTACCAAACTACTTTTGATTTGTACATGTGGCCAATATTTGAAGGATTTAATTCTGAAAATTATTCTTATAAACATTTTTTTAAAAGTCCTCAACAATGAAAATGCTCTAAACTTACAATGTAGTGAATACACTAAAATCATTACGTCATACAATTTAAATTGTGGTGTTATGTGACTTATAACTCAAAAAAAAGGTTTTTTTTTTTAAAGTTCAGAAAATGCCAAGTCCACTTCCACCCTTTTCAGTGATGGTCTGTTTTAGCTTCCAGGAACTATACTCTATCAGTTTAGAATATGTTTTTCAGAGTATTTTAAAGGTATCTTTAGAGTATCTTTGTTCTCACCTTGTTTCTGTTGACTCTGCAGGAGCCACTTGGGTGCCCAGCTGTTATGCATTCTCCATACTAATCCTATCTAAGGGAACACTATGGAGAGAAACAGCATCCCTGCAATGCCTGATAAACTAACATGGGTCTCATACCTGCTAAGAGTGAAACCATCTCCCTATTCAAAGGAAACTATGTCTAATGGGAAGGTCAAATTAATTTCTCTGCCCATGCTATTACATAAAACTTTGAATTCTATTATTGTAACAATTTGATTTTTTTCCCCTGGAGTCAGGGTCCCACCTTGATTCTCTTTGGTTAGTGCCTAAAACTGGCCTGTCTATGAAAACTAGAATGAGCAAGGACCATGTCTTCAATGATCTGTAAATCCCACAGGATATACAATAATATTCAATATAATAAATATATTGAATGTTTGCTAAATAAGTGTTTGAAAGATTAGATTAGATGGATTAACACATCATTTCTATTTTTCCTTTGCTTCCCTAATTCTTATTGAAATGATACTGTCTAAGTTTTATTTCTCCAAGCTTAGCCCCTTGTATGAGACAAAGGGACAACAATTTTCAAAATAAATTTCTACTGGCAGTGACTGTCAAATACAGAAATAGATTTCAAGTAATATGAAGGATTTTAAAGCAACTAAATCTGGAAGTCACTTTGCCAGGAACCGGGGTTGTAGAGTGAATAAGTCAGGCATATAGAAATCAAGATGACAAAAAGGAAGGTCCATTTCAGGCCTGTAATGGAAGAGTTGGCAGGGATGGGGCAGGGCCACGAAATGGCAGGTTAATAAGAAATTTATTTTAAAATATTATCTGCTATAAAATATCCATGCTTATTTTAGAAAACATATAAAATGTGTAAGAATTACATATCTCTAAAAAAAAAAATACTTAAACTCATCACCCTGAAATAAAACACACATAAGTGAGTGCACCACACACTTAAATATGCATATAAATGTTTAATTAGAATATAAAGTTAGTATCCTACTTAGTACAGAATATTATATCATGAGCACTTTCCCTTGTCAATATTCTGTGAAAACATAATTATAATGATTATAGAATACTCTAGAAAGTGAATATGCTATGATGTATCTAGTCATTTCTCTATCATCCAACACTGACGTGATTCCAATTTTGTATTAACATATACAATATCTCCTTAAATAACCTCATTTGTAAGTTTTGTTCTGTTATTATTTTCTATTTAATCCAATGTTAGAGTTTTACTATATAAAGTGTATAAATTATTATTATTCTCTTTCTACAGGTTACGAAAAGCCCTCAGTAAGTTTAACCAATTAATCATACCCATGCCCAAATGTATAAGAGTTTCTTTCTCCTTAACTTTTGGCATTTTTATATCCTAATTTCTTTCAAATGAATTAAATAATTCATTTAAAGTATCTTTCATAGTGTCTCATATGGTGAGGTATAATAAATAATGGTATTATTATAAATTTTGTTACTGATAATAATATACATATACTTGCTCAGGTACTAGGAAAATGAATGCTTAAACTTATTTTTCTTTAATCAGTGAATTGGAAAATGTCATATTTACCAATCATTTATATTTCTTCTGATGTATTTCCTTATGTCTTTTATTTTTTATCATGATATTTCTCTCTTTATCTAGAGTTTAAGTGTTAAAAAACACTGAAATCTGTAGTAATAATATTAATCCTTTATCATTTTTATTTTAAACATTTTCACCAATTTATTGATTGTCTTTTAATTACTAATGAGTTTTTTGGCATAAAAAATTGAAAATCTTAATAAAATACATTGATCTCAAGATCAGATAAAAAAGTTAAGCCATATTTCCTTTTAGTTTTATAAAGCTTTATGTTTGTTTCTGTAACTATTTTTTCATAAGGTATTTGTTTAGTATACATTGTAGGGTGGGGCTGTACCTTTTTTTTAAACCAAATAATCAATTATCCCATTTGTTTAAAAATTTATATCTTTTAAACCCTTAGTTTATGATGCCCTCTTTTTATTTTGCCATAAATTCTTATACAAATTATAGTGTGTCAAACACTATCTATTCTGTTCTATTAATCTGACTACAATTTCATGAGCCAGAACCATTGAGTGTTTCAACATAATAATATATTTAAACATCTGTTTTAACATATTAGAAGATGTGATTTATTTTTATTTCCCAATAATGTTCACAGATATCTTTATCTATTTATTTTTCCACATGAACTTTTGAATTATTTTATTATGATCTCAAATAACATTTTATTTATCTTATTATTAATTTGGAAGCTATTTGCATATTTTACAAAATCTATTGCTCCACTACGGAAATACAGTTTCTGGTCCGATTGTATTGAAGTTTTTTATTTATACTGTTTAGTAAAGTATTTTAATACTCCTTGTATAGATTATGTGCATTTCTTAATAAGATATTACTATTTTGTGAAAAGTACCTTTTCTCATTATGTACTCTAATTGGTTATTGCTGCTATATAGAAAAACTATCAACTTTTTCCATTTAATTTGTATATAATCACTGTAATGAACTTTAATATTAATTCTTAAGAGTTTTATAGATTATTCCCTTGAGTTCTCTAAATAGTCATATTGTCTAAAAATAATAACAAAATTTACGTTCTCTTCTTTCAGTATTTTGTTGCCTTGGCAAGAAAGTCAATGCCTGTGTTCATTAGCAAAAGTATTAGCAAATATTTTTATTTTTATTAAATATAATATTGAATAGTTTTAAAAATAATTTTAAGGTATGTTATCAATTCCTAATTTTGTAAGAATTAAGTTTTAAAAATTAGGAATAAACGTTGAATGCTATTCAAGGTAGTTTAATCAACAAATGAGATCAAAATTGATCTTACGGGATTTCATCTTGTATTTTCTATGTGTATCTGTCTACCTACCTATCCACATATATAAATATCACATTATAGAGTAAGATGTTTATATATACACTTGTATATATCATATAAACAACTACACACACACATACTCTCACACACACTTCTGTGTCTAACATTACTAAAAAACCTGGCTTTTCCTGGCTAAATTTCAGTCACTTCTTCATGTAACGTACCTATTTCCTCAGGGCCTGCTCAGGTCACATCGCATATATACCACTTTCATTTTATGATGGAGCGCTGCTGTGCATGCCCAACTCTATGCCATGGTGGGTCAAATAACACCCAGTAAATGATAGGCAGCTCAGGTTGCATGATAATTTCATGGCTTGTGGTTAAGTGTTCTGTCTCTACTAAGGTCCAGTAGTAGGCCAAGAGCTGTTGCTCAAAAGGAGAGCAGTTATCTGCAGAAGATGGCAGGGCTTTACTTCAGAATCCTAAGGGCCTTATTTGTGGTTCACCTCTAGGGGCCTGCCAAAGGCTCCAAATAGCATCCTTACCTGCCATTGACACTTCAAGCACAACTGGCTCTAATGGATCATATGGTCCAAGAGGTGGAGCAGCTTGCACAACAGCCTGGACCTTCTGCAGAGCCATCTCTTATTATAGGCACCACTCAAAACTAGCAGCTTTTTGGATCATTCAATAAATGAGCCCAGTAGGCACTGTGCTCTCTTTTTTTGGTTTTAGGGATGGACCAGTCACAACAACTTATCCTTTATCTTAGAAGGGATAACATGCCCCATATCACTCCGCCCCTAGAAATTTCGCTAAGGTAGAAGGCCCCTAAATTTTTGACAGATTTATTTGCCATGCTCTGCTACACAAACATCTTATCAATAAGTCTAAAATAGTAGCTACTTCTTACTCATTAAGTCCAATCAGGATAATGTCATCAAAGTAATGGGCCAGTGTGATGTCTTGTGGAAGGGAAAAGCTATCAACTGCGAGCTAAATGATGACACAGGGCTGAAAAGTTGATATGCCCCTGAAGAGGGACAGTGAGAGCAAACTTCTTCCGGTGGCCTTTACTAACAGATATCAATAAAAAAGCATTTTCCAGATCAATAGCTGCATACCAGTTACCAGGGGATATATTAATTTGCTCAAGCAATGAAACCACATCTGGTACAGCAGCTGCAATTGGAGTCACCACCTGATTAAGCTTATGATAATCCTCCAAGGTCCATCTGCCCAAGCCAAATAGGTGAGTTGAATTGGGATGTGGTGTGATCACCACCACTGTATCTTTCAAATCTCTCATGGTGGCATTATTCTCTGCAATCCCTCCAGTAAAACAATATTGCTTTGATTTACTATTTTCCTACAAACCCACAATTATAGTGGCTTGACCTCTCTGACTACAATAACCCTCAGTCCACAGGTCAGAGAACCAGTGAGGGGATTCAGCCAGCTACTGAGTGTATCTGTTCCAATTATGCACTCTATAACTGGAGATAGAAACATAGGACAGGATTGGCAACCCACTGGGCCCACTGTAGGACAGACATGAGCTAAAACTGCTTTGATCACCTGCCCACCATAAGCTCCTACTCTGAATAAGTTGGCCCTAGTAACATCTTGGGTCTCCTGGAATCAGTGTAATTCAGAGTCAGTGCCCAGTAGTAACAAAAAATCTGATTATCTCCTCTTTTCCAATACACAGTTACCCTGGTAAAAAGCCACAGGTCCATTTGGGGAAGGTTGTGAGAAAAATTACCAGTACAAATTTTTGGTAATTTATCAGGGTCCTTCCTCAAGGGGATTTGACCTTTTCCTTCATTCAAGAAGTTCTGGGTTTGAAAACTGGCTCAATTCTGAGAATTGATTGAGGGTCTGTGACTGTGTTTTTATGATGCAGGTCAGACTTTTGTTCACTTGGCCTAGAACTTTTTTACTTATATAAATCAAGTAATAATTTAGTAGGCTTCCTGTCTATTTCATTCTGGGAACACCATGGTTAACTAGCCAGAACCATAGGTCTGTGTGAGTCAGACTAGTCTAATTGCTACTTTGACCCTGCTTTCCATTACAGCAACAATGCTCACCTTGCCTTTGGTGGTTGAGTGCAGCCACTTGACCACTGCCTCCCTGGGATCTGATTACTCCCATTGCATTTAGTTTTCCCAATTCAGAGTCTGCAGTCCCCAGTGTAAGGTCTGGCCTACAGAGAAGAGTGATCATAGAGCACTTCAAGGATGCCACTGCTCCCCTCAGAAATTTATTTCTCACAGTCACAGTAAAAGGTATGTTTTCTGGACCCTCCTGGTGTGGGTGAGTTGGTCTTACATAACAAATCTACTCTAACACTCACTCCAATCTCCCTTTGATTTCCTTCTGATCCTTTCCTCTACAATAAACCAAGGCAGGTCCTGCATTTCTAATTTGCTGGCTGGGGAATGCCTTTTGGTCCACGTTCTAGACAACTAACCAAACTGGTAAACCCTTATCAACTCCTGGAGCTGCAACATTAATGCAAAATCTCTGCTAAGTGAGCCCATATCATGGAAGTTCAGACTGATTTAACTTTATATGCCTTCCCCCATTATTCCACACCTTTGGTATCTATTCCCACACATGTTCCCTATATGACTATTAATGTTTGCATGCATTAGAAACTTTAAGCTATTCTTGTGGGGTATAGTGCACCTCTTCATGGACTACACTTTGAACCTCCCTTTAGGGGCCTGCTGGAATTTTAATCTGGTATTAGGTATAGAAGCAAAGAAGGGTGGTAAGGGAAGGTCCCGAGAAGAATCAGCATTGTCTTGCTTGGCAGCTGCCTCAGCGGAAGGTCATTGCAGTTTCCTCAGGCAATGCAGGGTTAGTTCCCTCAGCCAAGAGCGGAGAGGTTATTACCAATAAGGTCAGAAAGCAGCTGGTGTTAGAGAGGCCACTTCTAATGGGAGCGAGGAAGCCTCTTCCAGTGGCAAAGAAGGCTCATTAGAATTTAGGAGTGCAAGGCCCTCAGCTTCATCAGGGTCTTCCCACACATCCACACTCCAACTTGAAGGATCACATTTTTCCCAAAGCCCTCACTTTAACAGCAGATACACTGAGATGCTGGGAGTCAAACTTACATTGTTATTCAACCAATTGCAGGAAGAGATTTTGCATTTGATTTTCAGAAATCTGAGTCCTGTAGCTACATGACAAGAGAGTCACCTCTGGGGAACACATGGAAACCTCCAGGTCATTTAGGCAGTGCTTGAGCTGGACATTTGAATTGCTGATCTCATTCTTTTCTTTCACCTCTTCGTCCAGTGACATTAGAAGCAACCAGCCAACTTCATTATATTTGTTAGCATCTTAATCCATTCATGTTTCTATAACAAAATACCATAAACTGGGTGGCTTATAAACAATAGAAATTTATTTTTCACACTTCTGAAGGCTAGAAGTTCTAGATCAAAGTGCCAGCAGATTAGGTATATGGTGAAGGCCTGCCTCCCTGCCTCCTTGCTCATAAATGGCCATCTTCTCACTGTGTTCTCACATGGTGAAAGAGGTGAGGGTTCTCTTTGTTTTTCGTTAATAAGAGCTCTGCCCTCATGACCTAATCACCTCTTGAAGTCTCCACCTCCAAAGACCATCACAATGGAGATTAGATTTCAACATATGAATTGGGGCAGGGGGAGGGGAGACAAAAACTTTCACTCTATAGCAGTTAGGTTTCCAAAAATGCTCAAAAGTACTGTATACACCGTTCCCATCCCCTTGCTTCTTATAAGTGGTTAATTAGGAATATCCAGTGGAGATATTTTACATATCTCTATTGACAGATCATGTCATGGACTATCAATATTCTCTTTAGTACTGGAAAGAGAATCATTTGTGTTGTTAAATCTAATCAGAGAGACAATTCCAGAAACCCCAGAACCAATTCAGAAAACTCACCCTTAAAATTCTGTTCCTCTACAGACACTTTCTGTACCAATTCTGTATTAGTTTGTGTTAACCAGAGAAACAGAACCAATAGGATATATACATATGTATTTTTATAAGAAATTAGCTCAAGTGATTATGAAGGCTGAGAAGTCCAAGATCTATAGTCAGAATGCTGGAGACCAAGGGTGGTAGAATGTGAGTCAGAAGGCCTGAGAACTGGGAGAGCAAAGTGTAATTTCCAGTCTGAGTCTGAGAGCCTGAGAACTAGGAAAGCAGATGGCACAATCTCCAGTCAAGATCCAAAGGCAGAAAAAACTCATGTCCCAGCTGGAAGACAGGCACAGAGAAAAAATTCTTTCTTACTCAGCCTTTTATTCTATTCAGGCCTTCAACAGATTGGATGAGGCTCACCCACATTAGGGAGGGCAATCTGCTTTACTCAATCTGCTGATTCAAATGTTAATCTCATCCAAAACACCCTCACAGACACACCCGGAATAATGTTTAACCAAATACCTGGACACCCCATGGGCCATTCAAATTGATAAGTAAAAGTAACCCCTACGGCACTCTATTTAACAGCACTATTACTTAGATTAGCATAACTGAAGAAAATATATTAAAAGTCACTTGACAAATTTAAAAATAATTTACTCCTATACTTTCTGATGCCACTGTTTTATTTAACAGAATGCCATTTACTTTCCATAAAGAAAGCATATGGAGTGAAATGTAATTTGATTCCTTTCAAAATTTATGTCTATTGTGAATGTCTCTTTTCTGTGAGGCAATTGCCTTAAAAGTTCACTGGAACTATACTGCTTTGTCATACTTAGAACCATTCAGTTTTAATGTGGAAAATGGGGCCCAACCTGCATAGCTCCTGACATCTCACAAACCTTCCATATGACTTTTTCATGATTTAGGAATAAAGTATTAATCAGGAAAAACTCTCCTTATCTAATCTCTTTGTATTTAAATTTTATAAGTTAATGATGTGGCCTCAAAATGTTTTAAAAGGCTTCTTGGTAAAATATGCCATTGAAAAGCTTTAACACATTGTAATTTCATTATGCCCATTTTATAGACGGGGAAATTGAGGTTGGCCTACCTTAAATACCTCCCATAAGGTCATAGGACTAGATAGTGGCAGAGCCAGGAATGTTCAAGATAAGTAAGCAAATACAAATTAATTTTACTTCATATGTACTCTCAAACAGGTATGTTATTAATTTTTAAAAATATATAAATAAATGTCATGTATCAGTTAAAGATTTATGGTAACAATGTTAAAAGAGAGTCTTATCTCTTACCTTAACCTCCCAAAAAAGTGACCTGGAAAATTACAGACAAGGACTATAAAACAAAATTTAATATGACATTTGAGCCAAGAGAGCACTTAAAGATCGAGGGAAATTGATCATGATTTATTTTAAAGATAGTTAACTACAGCACTGAAATTGAGAAATCAGGAATAATTACCTTCAAGGAAGTAAATAAGTAATGTACTACAATAGTATTTCTTTTGCTACTGAATATAAAACAACTCGTACCCTACTTTATGTTACTATAACTGGAACATCTAATGATAATTCCACTTCATTTTCATATCCCCTTTCATCTCAAAACTTCCCCAAATATCTTGAAAATTTTAATGTATTAATTCATTCAAAAGTACTTACAGTACTTTCAGTAGGGTGAGGATAGACAAAAATGCTCACTCTATCCCTATTTTTGATGGAATCATCTCACTGAATTGAGACGCCCATAACCACTAATCTATATTTCACAAGTAATATGTACATTTTAGAAATGTCTTTAGCTCTATATAATTTTCCTTTATAAAAATAAGTGAAAGGGATCACAGTTTTAACTTGTCTATTTCACATGGAACTCCATGCACAACTTGATCTGAAAAATATCCATTTTTTAAAAAATGGATATTTTGACTATAGTCATTGTAGAATTATCTGTATTTCTGGCTATGTCCCTCTGCCTTCAAGCTGAACAATGCCATGTTTCATACAGACAGCTTTTCTCCAACTACCCTAACTGTGCCAGTTAGAGAAACCAGTTCACTAACTCCTAGCAGTATATATTTGCACCGGAATTCTTGACAATGTACTCTACCTTCTTTCCCTTTCTCACGTCTGATACATAGTACTCATCTTTCTGAACATGGGTGTAAACTCAACCCAGATGGCTCTATCTTCTCAATTCTGGTGACGTTCATTTTAATTTTTGTTTCTTATATTTATGTAAACAATGAAGACAGTTATAAAGAACATGTATATAATAACGACGGTGCACCTATCTCAGTTGTACAATAGATGGGACTAAACAATGACTGTCCAAACTTTTTAAGAGGCTGGGGCTGGCTAATGTGCTGATGTTACCGTTGTGTATCTAGGTTTCTCGACTATAAACCCGTAGTCAAAAAGCATACATTGTGTATCTGCAGACTGCATAATGAAGCTATGTTCTTACAGGTGACTGACTTACAATATCTGGACTTCTAAGTTGGGGTACTATCTGGCACATTTCCCTTAATATTTTTACACATCAGATTGTATTATTGATAAAATCCAAATACACTTACTCTTGAATTTGATACTTGGGAATTGCAAATCAGTGTGTTTGCATAGGAAATATCAACCAAACATAGAAAGTTATTCTTTTAAAATCGAGTATTCACTGGACTACAGAAATTCCTATTGTCCATATAGAATTTGGGTTTCCCTTCCAAGCACTGACTCCATGATACTCAACTTAATCACTGCAAACTCAGCTTTATAACTGAAGACAGGAAAATATTACTTCCATTTCTTTGGATAAGTAGCTCTACCTGCACATATTTTTTAAATCAATGCAATGACTGTTGTTAGAGCAATATCTCACACTTGGTTGGTCCTGAAGCATTTACGACTTGCAGCTACTGGATACGGAATTGAAAATCCCTTTATATAATGAAACGAATCTCAGTGGGACTGCATCTCGCCTCCCTTCATGCTCATCTTGGCTCAGCTGAACTTCTCCAAACTCTGAACAGGATGAGAAATGGACTCAGTGCTCTTGCTAAAGTAGAATAACTTGTTTTAAAAAATTGACAATTTTTCTTCAGAAATATACTATTAAATCAGCAACATAGAACTAGCATTATACCTGTAATTACAAAGTAATAGTGTGTACTGGGAGAGCTGATTGCTTATAACACATCAAAATTAAGTAAAAAAAATAAAGGTATGTGATCTGAAGGTATATTGTCTGGGATTCAGAAGAAATCACATGGATTCATTATAAACAACAAGTTTCATTAAAATTATAGGCCTCAGGAGAACATCTTGTCATCTTTCCAAAAAGCAGATGTTACAGACAATGTTTATGTCTCTCCAAAATTTACATGTTGAAATCTAATCCCCAATGTGATGGCATTTGCAGGTGGGATCTTTGAGAGGTGATTAGGTCATGAGGACAGAGCCTTCATGAATGGGACTAGTGCCTTTCTAAAAGGGACACCAGGGAGCTCCTTCTGCCATGTGAGGACACAGCAAGAAGAAAACCGTCTTTGAACCAGAAAGTGGGCCCTCACCAGAGAGCGAATCTACTGCCACCTTGATCCAGGACCTCCCAGCCTCCAGAACGATGAGAAATAAGTTTCTGTTGTTTATAAATGACCCAGTCTATGGCATTCTGTTATAGTAGCCCAAACAGATTAAGAAAGCATGCATAACTAGCTCATTTTAGACTAATTCTTTCAGCAATATTTCACTAAGTACCAATTCTGTACATGAAGGAATTTCAAACAAACCCAGCTTAACAATATATTCTCATGACCCCCATCTCCAATAAAAATTTTGAAACTCCATCTTCATGTAAAATGAAGAATAGTTTAATATTTCCCTTTTGAGCTGTTTGTTGGTAGATATCATTACATATCTTAAAATAGAAAAGTAATTGGAATCATTTTGTCTGTTGATTTCAAGTATATATTTACTGTAAGGCAGACTTCATGGCTTAAATTTCCAAAATATTAATTGTAACTATATGTCCTACAAATTAGCCCTGCTAATTCTAGTTCTCCTAAATGCCCTGAGAATCGATAGACTTGATAATCTCTTGATAACTTGTAGGAATTATAGACAACTTACAAAGGAGCTATCCTACAGGCACTAAATAAATCAATGGCACTAGCTTCCCAGAGAGGCACTGTAGAACATATTTAAGAGTGTGAGTTCTGAAGCCAGACTTCCTGAGGTCAAATCCTGGATCTACCACTTGTGAACCATGTGATTTTGAGGTATTCAAAGTTGCTGAACATTACAGTACCAAACGGTTGGAAGGAAACTTGAGAAGTTATTTCAGGCCACATCTAAAATGTCCCAAGCAAATATAAATGTACATGAATCTTAACCATTAAAGAAGCTCCATATCTCCACAGCTAGAATAAGAGAATGACAGTTCTATCAGATAAGTTATTTACCTCTGTGCTTCAGCTTTTTTGTCTATAAAGTAAAGTTAATAATAGTGCCTGACTCATTGAGTTGTTTTGACCATCAAGTGAATTAATACACATAAAGCACTTAGAATAATGAGTGATACATAAAACACCCAATAAATGTGAGCTTTTTGTATTATCAACCCCACCCCTCCCAAGATAAATTCATAACTCTGAGTGGAAGAAAGACAGATTTTACAGTCAGAACCAATTGAGTGGTGCTAGTTCCATTCTACTGAGCAACCTCAGACTGACCTAGGTTAGAGATTCTAAGGGTACCCCCAGTGGAAATCTGCCAGCACACCATGGCTTTATTTTTCCCTTTCATTTTGCTACTTTCCTCTGTTCAAAATGTCCTCAGATGGTAATCCATCATTCTGCTCATTCTCCTACCAAATGTGCCTCATACTAATCATTTAACTCCAAGATGCTATAGGCACTAGAATCCTTGAAAATTAACTCTTTTATGGATTCCTTTCTTATTGCCTCATGGAACAAATTATATAGTAAAGGAATTAATTGTTCACTGAATTTTAAAGCCAGCAATTAATTTGCTTAATCTAAAACTATTTTGTTAAGCTTTATTATTCACATTCAATGTGCTTGATCTTAAACTCTACAGAAATAAAACTGAGGGAGACTGCAGATCAGTCTGGTTAATTTAGAATATCCATAAGGCAAGTTTCTATAAGAAAATACAATATGCTGTAAATTAAAATACAGCTCAACTATTGTATATAGTTCAAAGAAATAGAAAAATTCCTTAATAATATATCCGATGCCGAGATTAACTTCGTCTCTCTATTCAAATTCTTTGACATGGAATTATAATTTGAGGCTCCAGAGAGTGAAAAATGAGGTATTCAAAGTTGCTGAACATTACAGTACCAAATGGTTGGAAGGAAACTTGAGAAGTTATTTCAGGCCACATCTAAAATGTCCCAAGCAAATATAAATGTACATGAATCTTAACCACTAAAGAAGCTCCATATCTCTACAACTAGAATAAGAGAGGGATAGTTCTATCAGACAAGGAATCTTTATTTTTTATAAGATTTTCTTACTGCCCATGGAATTCATAGGCTAAAGTTTGTCTTTTCAGAAAATTTTCCTATCAGCTATTTAGGGTGTAGACATTGTATTTGGGATTGATTTCATTCCATGAGAGTTCTACAAAATGTATTCTGTTCTTCCTGTTGTCCACTTAGGAAGAGAGGAATGTAAGTTTCTCCACTTGGAAAGTAGAATAGAAAACGATTGAGTTTCCCAAGGAACAATATATTAGCCATGACGAAAAGTAGTCCAAGATAAAATGTTTTTGTTTTATAAAAGATACTAAATATAGTTGACGCTTGAAGATTTGCTACTAGGTTGTAGCAGGTTTTTTTTCCTTCTTCTCCGGTTTAATTAGTTTAGAGGGATAAGAAGGACTCCCAAAAAGACGGCTGTGAAGATTTGTTATTTTAATTAGCCAAGTGTATAAAGAGGAAACCCATCATCTAACATGAAGAAAACTGAAGGCAACTTAAGCAGTATCAAGAAGAGATAAGACCATCTCACCAACAACACTAGGCTAAATTAAGAGTTTTATTGGCTAATGCAGACTCATAAAACAACTGAAATGGTGTCTGCATTTGTACATGAGAAAAGTACTTTGCTGCAGGTCTCAGATACTGATGTCCCTGCAAAGCAAAGTATCACATTGACCCTATGCTGAAGCTACTTGAATTACTTCAAATGGTAAGGAAAGACACCATGGCAACTGCCCAACATGCGTGCATAGAATATGCCAGTTTATAAATGACATAGAACATAAATGCCATTTAAATGGGAGTGGAATAGAAGTAGAATTTGTTATTGTATTATCAAAGCAAAGAATTTAGAAATAACTTGGTGTTTCTTATGGCTCGAATGTCAAACAGTTCACATGATTTAGACTGAGATTTTATGTGCATAATTTTAGATTGGTTATCATGAATATGTTTTTTATATTTGGCCCAGTTTTCCTTTGGCTCAGATGTTTTAAATGCTTTGTGTGCATGGCTTCTGCATTAACATTGTGCTGTGTCTATTTTGTGATCTGTTATTAGTATTATCAATTGGAATTCAAGCAAACTTTTATATAAAATGAAGGTGAGAAATGAAAATCGTCAATATCTTTTAACTGTTAACCCAGGCCTGAGGTAGTCTGCATATGCTTCTGCTCTGCGTTTCTAGAGATAGCTGTTTTTCTACCTTCGCTCCCTAATTACACCTTCTGGGAGACAGAAATTTGTACCATTTTGCCCTTCATTTGCATCATCACAGCAACTCTAGCCTTCATGTCCCTTTGCCTGATAAGTTGCAGGGTTTTGGTTTCTGCACACTGATTATTCAGCCAGGCTCGCCTCTCCTTGGAAGGCTCCAAGGACGTTGCTATTCTTCCTTCGGGCTTACAGCACACACTTGAAAAGACCCATCTTGCCTTCCATCCTGCTCAAACAGTGGTGCATGACATCCTCTCAGCCCAGTCTCACCTTTCTGAAGACTGGAGTGCGCCTACATAAGAGCTAAACGCACAGATGTCTTGTTGGAGGCTGAATACATCCTTGCATTCGCTGGAGAGTTAACCCTTAAGAAGCATGCCTTGCAGCTTACCCATGGGTCTGGCTTTCAGAGCAGGTTCATTATTTTCTGTGTTTGACAGAAATAGTACGATATTCAGTGCTTGTCCTAGGGCTGGCTGTACAAGTGTGCTTTCTCTGTATATATACATCTAGGGCATTTAATCAGCTACCTATTTGAAATGTTGCAATGATCATGAAATGATGCTTAATTTAGAATGTATTTCATTCTAGCTTATAAATTCCTTCATGAAAGTTAGATAGGACTACTCCAAAAATTACAAATGAACTAACTGCAGTTGTGAAGAAACCAGATTGATATAGCACAAAATGAAGTCTTTGAGGACTGTCAATTAATTATCTGAAAATAATTACAAAATATAAGTGGTTGAACCAGATGATTTAACTGAAACATTTATATTGCTGTTGCTGTATATGCTATGCTTGAGTGATTCAAAGAACTCAAAGCAATATGTCCATAAAAGCCACATAAAATTCAATTCTCTATGGGATTTGGTCAGATATGTTGTTCTTAAAATTTGGATTTTAGGTACTTTTTAAATTGGAGAACTTTCCTACCCAATTCTACGTGACCAAAATAATTTTCTCTGTATTACTGATTACAATTTAGGAAATGATCTAATTTGCTATCATTTTGACCAATCGTGAAACTTTTGCCTGGAAATTGCTTCACAGTTGATCAGAATTGAGAAGAAGAAAATGAAAAGAACTCTTTCTTCCTAAGAATTGAACCACGAAAATATCAAAATAAAATATAGTATAATAATTTCATCAGATGTTACTTTATATACTCACTTCTAGCATACATTAACTTAGCACCTTTGCATAGGAAATATACAAATTAAGTATGCTAGAATCTAACGCATTGCAATGATCTGTAATAATAATTTGAAAAATACACAAATTATCTGCTATGATCTGAATCATTGTGTCCCCACAAAATTCACATATTAAAATCCTAACCCCCAAAGTGATGATATTAAGAGGTGGGATCACTGGGAGGTAGATAGGTCATGAGGGTGGAAAATGAATGGGATTACTGCCCTTATAAAGGAGGCACAAGAGAGCTCTTTCTTCCCTTCCACCAGGTGAAGGCACAGCAGGAAGGCTCCATTCACGAGCCAGGACATGGGCCCTCACCAGATGCCAAATCTGCTAGTGCGTCTAATCTTGATCTTCCCAACCTGCAGAGCTGTGAGAAATAAATATCTGTTTTTATAACTCTGCAGTCTATTTTGTTATAGCAGCCTAAATGAACTAAAACATTATCATTCAGTGACATATTTCTTAGAGATTTCACTGAGATTAAGCAAACAGGTAACAACAGCAGAGAAAAAATGATTGCTGGAAGCTAACAAATTCTGAGAACATTTCAGGTGTTTGAAGACATTTCCTGAGGCCCAAATAAACCTTTTGTTCTTTGTACTAAGTACTATCTTTCCTTAAACTGTTAGACTAAGGGAACTTTCCTGAATATCTGGATTCAAAATACACTCTTTCGTTTATCAAGCCTTAAGTTTTTTGTCATATCTTTAATTTTCTGTAGGACTGAGTTATAATTTTAAGTATGTATTTTACAGCCATCCCATATAGATTATAAACTCCTTAAATAGAAGAACAGAGAGATAGGTACAGATGAAGATATTTTATTTACCTTCCAAAGATAAATTTGTGGGTGTACTGTCATTATTCTAACTCACACAAATCAACCCCAGACCTGGACTTGGTTTGACCTTAGAGATTCAGGATAGGACAGTGGAAAGTCATTAGGTTTGGATTAAGTGAGGCTAATTCCAGATTCGAGAAAATCTTCAGGAAACTACAGATGACTAAAATTCAGACATAAGAATATATACTAAACTCGATACTTCATATGCTCTTTCGGGAAGTCAAAAATGTTAGTAAAGACATAGCTACATATATCCCATGATGAGAAAATTTTTGTAAATATATTTTTTCACCAATTGAAATCCATATTCAAGAAGTATTGAATCCTTGATTACTAAATGTCAATAAATAGGGTAATGGTTAAGTAAATTTTGGTTTATAATAACAATGAAATGCTGCACAGCTTTAGAAAAGTAAGGTTATTGCATATATACTGATATAAACACATGCCTATGATAGATTATTAAATGAAAGAAATATAATTGTTTTATAATATACATTATATGACCTCATTTTGTTAACAACACATCCATATAATTGTTATAATTTTGAAACTACAAGGGCATATGAGGACACTAATAATCCAGTTTATTTTTGGTCTAGTTTTTTTTTTTTTTTCAGTAGTTAGTTTAGTCTTCCCAGAACAAGGCACATCCACATCTAAACCAAGATGTAAAAAGTGGATAGGAGATAAATTGATGAAGTTTAGGCAAGGAAGGAAAGTATTCTAGGAGGAAAATCCAAAGAAGTCAGAATGTAGACTAGACAGTACATGTGGACAGTATAAGAGTGGAGCCGGGAGGGAAACACAGCCAGATTGTGAAATATAAGTCTTATTAATGAGTTAGACTCTTATTTCAAGAGCCTCTGAAGGATATTTTAACAGAGAGGTGACATAATCAAACGTAAGTCAGAAATATCACTGTGCCTGCTACCTAGACAATAGATTAGAAAAGCAAGAGTGGAAAATGGAGAACATTGTTTAATAATTAATAATAATCTAGGCAAGAGATAATTCTGACCTAAATTAAAGTATCACCAGTGGTATTAGAAAAAATTGCTTTAATTCATAAACTATTTAGGAGATAGAACTATAAGCCATTTACTAAGATAAGGAACCTAGAAGGAAAAGAAGATTTGGGGAGTAGCTGAAGAATTCAGCTTGATACGCTGAGCTTGAGGTGCCCAGAGAGTATCCACAGAGAGATGGGCAGTGGACAAATGGAGAGGTAAATGTGGAATTTGGGAGAGGCATCTGAACTGGACATATTTATTTGAGATCATGAGCATGTCGATTGTAGTGGGAACCTGGGCTCACACAGGGAGATAGGACAGTGATACGCGTAGAGCCTAGGTAAATTATCGAAGAATATTAACCTTTTGGGGCCATGAGAAAGAAAAGAACTTAACATAGGAGAATGGGAGGCCAAAGGATAAACCAAGAGGTTACATAATCAAAATAAATTAATACTTTAGTAATCTTTAGCAATTAGTCACAGCAGACCATGGGACAGGATGCCTCATGAGGCAGTTAGTTCTCTATTCATTGGAAAGCTTCATGTGAAACTCTATACTTAATCTTCTGTAATATCACAGAAGAGATTTCTATATTGAGCAACAGTTTAGGCTTAATGACCTCAAAGGGATTTTTTTTCCTTTTGTGGTTTTTATTGAAACCCTGTAATACTAAATCACTATATAGAGTTTACAGGAATGACAGATCCCTGTTGTTTCCTTTCTAATCAGCTTTCTTAAAAAGTTCACAAAGTTCAGATCTCAGGTAAATGGTTCATCTCAGTCTGGCCCTGTTACATGAACCTAGAGTCTTTGCATAATCTACAGGCAGGAGAACATAAAAACCCATTCACAGATACCATTCCCTTCTCTGGCATTAGTCCAGTCTGTTTACACTTGCTTGCTCTAACCCACTGTACGTTACATTCACCTTCCATAATGCTCTGATTCTCTCTTAGCTTCAGCAATTTGGATCCTAATATTAGCTCCCATTGCTTGATGACTATTGGACACGCTTTCCTGGCTCATCTTTCCTGTACTCTTTCTTGAACACAGTTTCTTTAGCTTTTATTAGTTAATGTAATGCTAACTGCTATAAGAAGTAAACTTCCCAAATTTCAGAGACTTAACCCAAAATAAGTTTATCACTTGCTCACTTAATAGTCACATGCAGGTGTTTCTGGTTGTCAAGTGGCTTATCTCAACATAGTCACCACAGACTTGGACTCGATCCACTCTGTTGATCTGTCATCTCCTAGGGACTCAGAGTTCTCTGCAACTAACTCACTACCAAGAGGGGAAAAGGAGTGATAAGTCTATACTATGGAAGGAGGAACATGAAATTTGGTACACAGTCAAATGGCTTTAGCACAGCCAAATTCCACCAGAAAATATGTAAGTATTTGTAGACCAATTCTCACCATCCATCTGTTGAGGTCTCCTGCGGCATTAATTCTCTCTGGCTTCAGCCTGCTGTATGTATGGGCACGAAGGGCTTTATCTTCATGCAAAGAGATGCAGATGCTGGCAGCTGGAAATCGAGGCCACATGCTTTAAAATGGTTTGTTTCAATGGAATACAAGTGGGGCATTGCCAGTATCTGCTACAGCAGCTCATCACTTCCAGTAATAATTTCAGTAGAATGATGCTAACTGATAGTATATAAACTCCAAAATGTCAGTTGCTCAACACAATGAGGTTTATTCATACTTATTATATAAAAAAGCGATCTGGAGCATCTAGTTGGTGAGTAGTTTTCCTCCATTTGGTTTCAAAGAATGATGCCTTTGCCATCTTTTGGCACAACTATCTTATGATGTGTTGTGTCCTCTGCACTCAAGCAGCAGAAAAGCAAACAAAAGTATGGATTGAGGACATTCACTCAGTTCAGAAAGGACCCACATCATTTTTGTTCACATTTCATTGCCAAGCAGCAGTTACATGGCACCACTTAGAAATAATAGAGTCTGAGAGATGTATGTCTGAGATTGAGCAGTTGCTTTTCAGCAATGACTCAGAGATATGCGACTCCAAGGCTTTAAATCATATGTAAGATATACTTCTACTTTAAACTCTATGATGAGGGGCCACCAGAAAAGCCCACGTTATTGCACTAACGCCAAATTTGCCCTTATCTCTTTGAGCACAGCAATCTTGAACTCAGAACACAGTAATGCTTGATGCAATTGGAACTCTTCCACAGAAGGAACCAAAATAGCTAAGCAAACACATTTTTCAAAGTTGTGTGAATGAACATTGCTGTGCATACTTGTTCTAAACCTTGAAGCAGAATATTATACACAGAACTGAATTTCCATATGTGGAAACTGTAAAATTGCTATTTGCAAGTCATGTTCATTTGTATACCAGAAACCTGCCAGCAATGCACCCAAAATTCATTTGTAGCTGCTATTTATAGCAGTATCAGCATTCAAGTTTTTATGTAAAAATAGCAAAGTGAAGCTACTGGTATAATAGTAGCTATAACATATTTATTCATTCATACATGAATGTTTATTTGCTCCTTGTAGAAAAATATATTAGGGCCTATATTTAACATTATATAAAATAAAACTATGAAAAGGCCTAAGAAAAAAGCTAAGGTCAAATATCTAGATGAAAACTGGAGAAACATAAAAACCAATATTTAGACTCTTCCCAAATATTTGTGTATGTGACATTATGTCAACAAATTAAAGAGACTCACATGCTCACAGGCTGAACTTCTAACCATAACCATAACCATAACCATAGCCATACACATAACCATAATTACTCAGTGAGCCAAGATCTAACAGGAAATTGTCCGCTCTGCATAACCTGGGAGCACTGGGTAGACAGAGTTTGGCAAACAATTCCCAAAATTCTTGGGTGAGGTGGTAAACGATTGTCCACCTATATAACTTTTGAGTAAATTCTGAATAATTTTTTCTCTTGTCTGGATATTTCCTTTCTTAAGCCAACTATCCTTTTATAATTAGACATAGAGCTGAGACATACTTCCAATTTCAGCTCCAATGTGTAAAGAGCTTGAAAGTTTTCACTCTGATCCTTACAAAAACCACCACAACAAAAAAACTGGACAATATGAAAATCAATAGCTTAATAACTTATATGGAATTCCTCAGGGAGCTAGGGTCCCAGGGCAAACTGCCACCTTAAAATCTGGAGAGGCAGGTGCATCCAAGAGAGTTACAAAACTGAGATCTTCTCTGGAAAGGAGCTGCCAAAGCCATAAACTAGTGAGAATATTAAAATGGAAATTTTGACAATTGCTGAGTGGAGACGAGAGGGAAAGTGAGACATTCCTGGGGACCCAGTGTTAAGGGGGCCCCACATTTTCCTAGGTTTTCCCACAAGTAGCTCCCCATCTTCTTACAGGGGGATCTGAGAAAGATTGTAAACTCCACCCAGAGCTTTCTCCATAATGAAGGCCCACGCTCCAGGGGAAAGGACATGGCCATAGCACATGTCCTTGCTGGGGGAAGAAAATAACTGTCTGCTCCACCTCACTCCAAATCTTTCTGGCTCATTTAAGGGGAAACAAAAAAATATATAGTAAACAGGAGAAACACCTTCAAGGACGTAGGTTGAGAACACTGCTGTCAGGGAAAGGAGTAGGGAGAGAGAGGAAAAACACCATGCCACTGGAAGAGACACAGAAAGTAGTTGTAGGCCACAGCTCTGAGACACTAAAAGACTAAGTTTAATCAGAGCATAGAATGCTCGTCCTCCCACCCCATGGCCACACCACCCATGCTCCAGTTTAATGACAGTGGACTACAGCTGAAAGAACTGCAAGCCACAGACTCCATCCTAGAGCAGCATGCGAGAAAACCCCAAAGCCAAAAGAGAAGACAAAAGCAAGCACACAAGAAGAATCTCAAGCCCCTGATATCTACAGCTATAATAGACATTAAACACAGCTCAAATGCTAACGAGATAAACACAAAGTCTCACACTAAATACCTATTTACCTTACTTTTTATTACTCAATACAGCATATCCAGATTCACAAAAAATCACAAGTTATGTCAAAAGACAAGAAAAAAACACAATCTGAAGAGACAAAGCAAGCAATAGAACCAGGTTCAAATATAACATAACTATTGGAATTATCAGAGAAGGAATATATTAATAGAATAGCTATGAGTAATATATTAAGGGCTCTAATGGATAAAGTAGTCAAGTTTCAGGAATAGATGGGTAATGTAGAGAGATGGAAATGCCAAGAAATAATCAAAAAGAAATACAGGAATACCTTGGAAGTATTGCAGATTTGGTTTTAGACCAACACAATAAAACAAATATAGCAGTAAAACAAGTCACATGAATTTTTTTGTTTCCCAGTGCATATGTAAGTTGTGTTTACACTATACAATAGTCTATTAAGTGGGAATTAACACTATGTCTAAAAAAAGTACATATCTTAATTAAAAGATACTTACTTCATTGCTAAAAAAATGTTAATGATCATCTGAACCTTCAGTGAGTCATCATGGTTTTGCTGATGTGGTGTCTTGATCAGTGTTGATGGCCGCTGACTAATCATGGTGGTGGTTGCTGAAGGTTGGGGTGGTTGTGGCAATTTCTTATAATAAGACATCAATTAACTCTTCCTTTCATGAAAGATTTCTCTGTATCATGCAATGCTATTTGCTAGCATTTATCTTTAGTAGAACTTCTTTCAAAATTGGACTCAGTTCTTTCAAACCCTACAGCTGCTTTGCCAACTAAGTTTATGTAATATTCTGACTCTTTTGTTGTCATTTCAAAAATGTTCACAGCATCTTCACCAGGAGTAGATTCAATCTTAAAAATCCACTTTCTTTGATAATCCATAAGAAGCAATTCCTCATCTGTTCATGTAGTATCACAATATTGTAGCAATTTAGTCACATCTTAAGGCTCCACTTCTAATTCTAGTTCTTTTGCTATTTCTACCACAACTGCAGTGACGTCTTTCACTGAAGTCTTGAACCTCCCAAAGTTATCCATGAGGATTGGAATCAACTTCTACCAAACTCCTGTTAATATTGATATTTTGACCTCCTCCCATGAATCATGAATATTTTTAGTGGCATCTAGAATGGTGAATGTTTCCCAGAAGGTTTTAAATTTACATTTCCCAGATCCATCAGAGGAATCACTATCTACAGTAGTTGTAGTCTTATGAAATATATTTATTAAATAGTAAGACCTAAAAGCCAAAATTATTCCCTGATCCATGGGGTATAGAATGGATATTGTGTTAGCAGACATGAGAACATTAATCTCCTTATGCATCTCCATCAGAGCTCTTGGGTGACCAGGTGTATTGTCAATAAGCAGCAATATTTTGAAAGGAATCTTTTTTTTTTTTATAACCAGTAATTCTCAACAGTATATCATGCTGTAAACAGATGTTCTATCATTCAAGCTTTGTTCCATTTATAGAGAACAGGCAAAATAGATTTAGCATAATTCTTAAGGGCCCTAGGATTTTGGAACTGGTGAATGAGCATTGGCTTCAACCGAAAGTCACCAGCTATATTAGCCCCTAACAAGAGAGTCCAGTCTGTCCTTTGACGCTTTTAAAGCCAGACACTGACTTCTCTCTATTTATGAAAGCCCTCCTAGCTCCCTGAGGAAAGCATCTTCTTCCAATAGAAGACTGTTTTGTCTATATTGAAAATCTCTTGTTAGGGGAGCCACATTCAATGATTTTAGCCAGATATTCTGGATGGCTTGCTGCAGCTTCTCCATCAACACTTTCTGCTTCACTTTGCACTTTCATTTTACAGAGATGACTTCTTTCCTTAAACCTCACGAGCCAATCACTGCTAGCTTCAAACTTTTTCTCTGCAGCTTCCTTACCTCCCTCAACCTTCACAGAATTGAAGAGAGGGCCTTGCTCTAGATTAGGCTTTAGTTTAAGGAAATGTTTTGGCTGGTTTGATCTTCTATCCAGACCACTAAAACTTTCTCCATATTATCAATAAGGTTGTTTCACCTCTTATCATTCATGTGTTCACTAGAGTAGCACATTCAATTTTCTTTAAGAGCTTTTCCTTTGCATTCACCACCTGGCTTACTGCTTGGTGTAAGAGGCCTAGCTTCCCCCCCTATCTTGGCTTTTGACATGCTTTCCTCACTAAGCTTAATCATTTCTAGATTTTGATTGCAAGTGAGACATGTGATGCTGCCTTTCACTTGAACACTCACCATTATAGGATTATTAATTGGCCTAGTTTCGATAATGTTGTGTTTCAAGGAATTAGTAAGGCCTGAGAAGAGGGGGAGAGACGAGGAATTTCCAGTCAGTGGAACAATCAGAACACACACAACATTATTGATTAAGTTCACTATCTTATATGAGCGTGCCCAGCACACTTCATGGTGCCCAGCACAATTACAATGCTACCATCAAAGATCTCTGATCACAGATCACTGTGACAGATACAATAATGATAAAAATGTTTGAAATATTGTGAGCATTACCGAAATATGACATGGATACGTGAAGTAAGCACATGGTGCTGGAAAAATGACACCAACAGACTTCCTTGGCACCAGAGTTGCCACACGCCTTCAATCTGTAAAAAGCACAATATCTGTGAAGTATAATAAATCAAAGCACAATAAAACAAGGTATATCAGTACTAGATATTAAAATTGTAGTAGCAGAAATGAAATATATCTTCAACAGACTCATAAGTAGATTCAGCATAGCTGAAGAAGGAGTTAATAATTATTCATTCACAGGATGCGAAACTTGTATACACAGAGGGCCGAGTTTTTCCATATGTGGTAGCACAAGGACCTGCGCATGCACAGATTTTGGTATATGCAGGGGCTCCTGTAACCAATATCCTATAAAGTCGTCCCTCTGTATAATGAGGGACAACTGTAATAGCTAAATTTTTTTAGACTCTTGCTATAATATTTTTGTAACTTATGCAATGTGGGATTTTTCTACTAATGTTATCTACTTCATTTTGTTGGCATTCGCAAAAGACGTGTGCTGTACTCGGACAGATATAGCCATGTCATATACTTATATGAAAGAAGAATATAGCACTGGGCCTCTGAACAAATGTAGGCTCCCTGGCCCTAGCGTTGCCATCAGCCTGCACTTCCTGGATCAGGTCAATGCCCCTGTCTTCCTTCAATCTCCACAGCTGGCCCCTGTATCTCTAAGCAAATGACCACCACTTATATGAAGTATAACTTTGTTAATTAAACTTTGTTAATTAAAACAATATTTATTGAATGAATGGGAAGAAGAAACCTGACAAGGTCATTTTTACTTT
>NW_012153507.1:3163040-3168832 GCF_000956105.1 Propithecus coquereli
TTTTTCCTTAAGTTGTGGTAAATCTGGAAAGACAGTCTCACAACTCCCACATTTTCCTGAAGCCCTCTCTATGGGGCCCTACATTCTTCTCTAAGCTTATTCCTACCTAGACCTACTATATAGCATCATCCTACAATATCCATTTCTTATTTTTGTGTTTTTTTCCTTGTTTTCTTACACATGTTATTGGAGCAACTCTTCAAGTCACTTCTTAAGAAGTCATGTGTTAGAAGCAAATGGCCTAGGTTTTTGAAATGTTTTTATTTTATCCTTAGAGTAAATAGACAATTTAGCTTATTTTAAAATTTTAAGTTGTAATTTCTTTATTAAATCTTTGAAGGTGTTTCTCAATTGACTTCTAGTCTTCAGTTCTGCTGATGAACTATTTTTCCATTATGACTTATTCTAAATGGCCTCTTTTCCACCCTTTCTGGAAGCAATTAAAATTCTCCCTTCATCTTTGATATCAGAGTTCTGTCTAAATGCAGCCTTTTTTCATTCATTGAACCAGGCCCCCAGTGGGCCATTTCAATTCGATGACTAGTACTATGAGCTTTGCAAAGAAACCTCCCCTATTACAGATAATTATATCTCCTCCCCTGCCTTCAAACATCCGTCAGAAAGAGTCAAGAAGAATCTCAGAACTTTCTATGTTCCTGATGAGACCCTCAAACTTCCCAACTACACCTGTACACAAGCACTCACAGCATCCTCATTCACTACTTTCTGCCTAGATATCATTAGGTCTAATCTCACTTTGCTATCTCTCCCTGTTGGTCACCACAAGAAGGCAAAGATATCCAAGTCACCCTTTATCTCTGTAATGCAATGAAGTCATGGACACACACCACTGGAGCTACCTGACACAGGTAATAATATGGGGCATACTGGGGGCAAACTCACAAGCTTACATTCCCTCAAATTCTCATTCTTCCTCAGCATTGACTGGCAAAGATGTCCTTTATGTTCCATGGCCAACATACCAGGTGAGAGAGATTTCATCAGGCAGGAGGCTGGACATCCATTGGAAATACTCTAAAAATGAGAATAAACCTTGCTGGCACCTCATGTTTTCTACTTGTAGCTTAACCTAGGAGAAATTAGGAAATATTGATTTTCTCTAAAAAACAAATTTTGCAAGACATCTCCCTAAACATAGACTGGGAAGTATGCATTCGGAGGGTTGAGGTCTGCACAAAGATAGTCTTGGGAACACACACTAAAGCCTCAGTGTCGGTTCACACTCTAGCTCAGTCCTGCAGAGTCAGGTCTCTGTCATACTCCCAAGTGGAGGCAGGAGATGAGCATTCAGGGTCATCCAGATTGTCTCTCATCAATCTGCCACTTAGCTCAAATTCAGTCATTGATCATCATAATCATTCCCTTACATACACTCTCAACTACCTTGTCTTCTCCCACCTAAATACCTGATTAGAATTAACTGTCCACTTGCTCTGCTTCTGCAACCTCTGTGCGGTTGCAGAAAATAGGCAACAATATCCACTGGTTTTACTCAATTCATTACCACTTGCGTCAAAGGGATCCATGATGCTGCTAGGCCGTCCCACTGCATTCCCAGGGCCATGCACCTTCCTGCTCTAGAAAGACAAGTTTCAAATTTCTACTTTCTCCTCAAGCATGGGGTATCTTCACCACTATCTTAACTTAGACTCCACAGGAGAAAAGAGCCCGAGGCAACAGCTTAAGTGCTAACATTTTATTGAGTAGTGAAATCCTGGGAAACAAAAGTGAGGGGAAAGGAGAGTGAAGCTAAGGAGGAAGAACAGATGTCCTGGGGGTATGTTACCAAGTTGGCTGCAGCTTTGTGACAAGCATGGTTGATTAATTATGCTGAGTTGCCAAGGGAGGAGAGGAGGCGAATTTGTCTGCTGGCTCCCATCTCCAATGGGATGTTGCCCACAGGGTATCGACTCCCCTGTGCTTCTGGATTGCACCAGCTAGGTCCTCCAGCAGCCACTGGGGAACATGCTCCAACACAGCATTGGCAACATCCAGAGTGTGAGTCACAGCAGGATGAGTGAGAGCACAGCTAGGACATCAAGCTGATCCCACGGTGTCTTCCTCCTCAAAACCAATGGGTAAGCACATACGAGGCTCTCAAAGTAGGTGTGACATAAGGACCTGTCAGACTGGGTCACTGTGTCAAACTGTAAACTGCAGCATTGGCAGCAGTAGCAATGATTTGGCTGCATGACCTTGAAAATAATGAACCTCCTTGCTAGGGCAGCTCAGGCCAGAAAGTAGGAGATGTGCATAGATCTGGAGGCAGCTCATATACTGAGTTCTGTACAATCACCTTTACTCTCCATTTATGGTCTTGCTTGCTAGTTCACTTAGAAAACTGAAGCTAGCAAAAAGAACTTTAAGCTTCCGCCTCCACAATTGCCAACCTACCAGCATCTGTGCCCATAAACTCTGCCTCCCCTTCTGTTACTATGGATAGAATATTTGAGCTCCCAGCTAGGGTCACCCTCCCATTGTTCACAAGATTTCATTTTACCTCATTCCTCAAGGATATTTCTTTTTTAAGAAATTACTTTTTACTTTCAATTGAAAAATAAAAATTATATGTATTTACTATGAACTACATGTTGTTTTGAAATACGTGTACATTGTGAATGGCTTAATTGAGCTCATTAGCATATGTATTACCTCACATACTTATCATTTCTTATGGAGGGGATGCTTAAATCTATTCTCTTAGCAATTTTCAAGAATACAATCCATTGTTCTTAACTGTAGTTACCATATTATACAATAGGTCTTTTGAACTTATTTCTCCTAATTGAAATTTTATATCCTTTTAGCAAACTTCCCTAATCCTCCTGCCTCCTTTTCCCCACTCCCTAGCCCCTGGTAACCACCATTCTACTCTCCACTTCTATGAGTTCAATCTCTTGAAATTTTTACTTCTCCTATTCTATGCTACATTATTATATTTTCTTCTCCACTGAATCATACCTTTGGTCTATAAACACGTTGCTATTTCTCCCACTTGGAAAAAAAAACGGAAAGAAATCTATTTTCTCTCCTGATCCCATTTCCTTCTTCATCTATGGTCCCATATCTCTGCTTCTCTGTATAACTACATTCCTCAAAAGATTTATCTAAACCCATTGTCTCCATTTCTTCCCTTCTAAAGTTTTTTAACCCTGCTAATTGGGCTTTGAAACATCACTCTTCCAAAATTGCTTTCCTCAGTGTCATCAATGTCATTGACATTGTTAAAGCCAATGGCCAGTTCTTTTATATACTCTTACATGACCTGTCAGCCACATTTAGCAGTTCTTTGCTCCCTCTTTGAAATGCTTTCTCAACTTGGTTTCTAGCACATCATATTCTCTAGGTTTTTCTTCAACAATACACCTGATCCTTCTCAATATCTTTTGCTGGTCTTATATTATCTTCCTACCTTCTCAGTGTTGGATGCCCCAGATTTTAGTCCTTGGGCCTATTCTTTTTA
This sequence comes from Propithecus coquereli, assembly GCF_000956105.1. Taxonomy (NCBI): domain Eukaryota; kingdom Metazoa; phylum Chordata; class Mammalia; order Primates; family Indriidae; genus Propithecus; species Propithecus coquereli. Next base: position 3,166,525 of record NW_012153507.1, read on the forward strand.
TAAACCTACTTGTGATCTTGTTGGGTTTCAGAGTCCGAAGTGTTTGTTCTTGGCACACTCATGGCTAAACAATGACCAGATGCACCAAAGTAAGGCAAGTACAAAAATGAGGTTTATTGAGGAGAGAAAGGTAGGATTATAGAGCAAGAGCAAGATACAGGTTTACAGAGCGAGATACATATACCACAGATAACAACCGAACCTACTGTTGCAGCAAAGGGAGAGCAAAAGGAAGGATTTGGCTATGGTCTGAGTCTTATTTTATAGTGCCCAGACTGGGACCTCCCTAGTGGCTCAGACATCACCATGGAACCACTTTGATTGGATAGTTGGGAGTTATATGATCTGAGTCTTACTGCACGTGCAGATCTCCCATGAGCCTCTCTGAAAGCCCACGGAGGTGGGGTGAATCACAGTGGCAACAACTTTCATCCCTAGGAGACCCAGAATCCCTTGCTAACTACCTAATAGTCTCATCTAGTCTCATGGCTTTAAAGAAATCAGTTTATGGTCTTGCTTGCTAGTTTGCTGAGAAAAGAACATATAGACTATGCTATACGCTGACATCCATATGGTGACAACTTCTAAATTTTTCTTTGCAGCCCATACTTCTCCCCGAAACTCTGGATCCATACGTCTTAAAGCCTGCCCCTCTCCACATAGCTACTTGGATGTCTACTAGGCACATAAAGGAAAAAAATATAAAGTCATTCAAATAGAGGTTAAAGACTGATCTGAGCAAAAGCAAAGTTAGAGTTTTCATAGTCTGAGGGAATGAGGAGAGTATGTGACTGAGGTTGCAATTTTCTTTATCTATAACTGCTATACAATTTGCAGTTAGAATGGTTGAGAAATGTTCGTTCTTTTATGCCTCTTGCTCAGAGCCATTGACACAATCTCATCTGGGCAGCTGTCTGAACAGGTCTTTTGAGAGCTATCTTTGTAAGTCTTGTGGGTCATTTGTTAACTGTCTAATGCCAGTCAAGTTTCGGGGAAGAGGAGATAGAAAAGAAAAAGAGCAGAGAAAGAGAACAGAGAAAATGAAAAGGAAAAAAAGGCAAAGGTCAAAGCAAAGAAAACTCAGGTCTGTTTTAATTCTTGTGTAAGAATCTTAAACTCAAGAAATCCAAAACCAAACCTCTGGTTGCTCACAAACAAACCTACTTTGTCTACAGTCTTCCACATCTCAGTTAATGTCAACTGCATCATACAGTTGCTCAGGCCAACATTTCAGAATCCTCTTGACCTTTTCTTTCACATCCCACACAAAATCAATCCATTAGCAAATCCTAATGTATCTACCTTCAAAATATACCCAGAATCCAACTACCTCCACCACTGCCACCATGATGTGGCCAACATCATTTCTCACCTGGTTTATGGTCATGGTCCTCTAATTGGTTTCACTATTTATCCTCCTACAGTCTATTCTTTTGTAATGATCCTGTTAAAAACATCGTGTATAATGTCATTACACTCAAGCATATATATTAACACCTCATCTCTCTTAGATTAAAGTAAGTCCATACAATGGCTATAAACTCTTACAAGGTCGGACTCTTTATTACGCTTCTCTTTCATTCACCCATTTTTTTATTTTAAAATATTAAGGGGGTACAAATGCTTTTGTTACATGGGTACTTTGTATAATTCTTAAGTCAAGGCTTGTAGTGTGCTCATCACCAGAATAGTGTTCATTGTACCTGACTGGTGAGTTTGTACACCTCATTCCTTCTCATCCTCCCCACTTCTTGGTTTCCCATGTCCTTTATAACTTGGATGGAACTGGGGACCATTATCCTAGGTGAAGTATCTCAGAAATGGAAAAATGAGCACCACATGTACTCTCTAATAATTGGGAGCTAAATGATGGGCACACACGTGCATTACCCTTATTTCTTATAACTACCCCACGTTCTTCACTCCACTTCATCCCACACTGCTATTCCTTGAATATGCCAGGCTCTCTCCCACAACAGAGCTTCTATAAACTTGCTTATTCCTGTTCTCAAAACTCCCTTTCTTCTAATATTTTCAGGCTTCATTCTGTCATCTCTTTTAATTCAAACACCACTGTATCAATGAGGAATTCCATGATGATTCTTTAAAAATTGTAATCCTTCTACCTCCCCTCCCCAGCAATCTTATTTTTCTCACCTGCTTTGTTTTTTTCCTAGTACCAACCACTAGCTGAATATGATAAATTTTAATGATTTGTTTGTTTATTTTTCCCTGCCTGCCTTTGCTATCTTTTCCTCCCACTAATATAAGCTCTGTGCAGGCAGAGATTTTGACTCTTTAGTTCGCT
>NW_012153507.1:3169482-3171095 GCF_000956105.1 Propithecus coquereli
TACTCTAACAGGGAAGTATTATAAATTAAAAAAAAGGAAAAAGTGAGAAGGAAATTTAGTGCAAGAGAAAAACACCAATAAATAGCATAGGCTGAGGCCTCTGGGGGAAAAATACAGATTGAAGGAGACAGGAACATCAGAAATAAATCTAAAAAGAGAACACCAAGTGGTTCTGGTGTCCAAAAGTATTATAACAAAGCTCACATTACTGAACACCATCTTCTTATATACTAGAGAATCTTTATCCCTATTACAATCACTATATTATATGCACTATTTCCAGTAGAACATATTTTTTTAAATAGTCTCTTCCTAGAGGCTGTGCTGAATTTCTCTCTCCCTGAAAGAAACCCTTGGGAAGGCAACTGGGTTAAATTTGCATTTTTCAGTCACATGGTTACCGCACTTCTCTCCAGCAACACACAGGCACTTCTGGAATAAGCTCTCCCATGTCAGGGGCTTGCTAAGTGAGCTTCTCCTCCCGCCGTAGACCCTGGAGTTAAATTTATCAACAAATTCTGTCAGTGGAAGAATTCTATGGCTCAAGCAGTTGAAGCTTGTGGTGATTTGGTTTGAAACTTAAAAGTTTATTTTCTCACACTGTGGGAGGTGAATTCGAAAGGGAGTAGAGTAAAGGTTCATCTAGGCACATCGAATCAGATTTGCACTTCATAATAAAGTTTTGAAGTTCTCTGCTTGCTAGCAGGATTGGTAGGTAGTATAATACAAACTAACATTTTTGGATAGAGGCAATTTTCCTTGAAAATGAAAAAGTCAAAAACCCTAAAACCTTTTTATTTTAATATGAAGGGACATATAAGAGCAGTCATTGAAGAAATGAAGTATGTGAGGCCATCCTACACGGTGCCTGGGTCAGAGTAGGTGCTAAATAATTTTTTATTAAATCTGAATGCTGGGCCAAGCCTCTAATTCCATAGAGAAGGGATCCAAGGTCTAGTGAAGTTTATTCCCAAAGGGAAATAAACTGTAGAGTCAAGACTAGAGCCTACATATAGAAGCAAACTTATAAATCAAACATAAAAACCCCAAATCATAATTTTGGCAATGAAAACTTTGAATCATGATTTTTCCTCCAAAATGAGCATTCTTCTATTTGTGATTACATATGCAATTGGTTTTCTTATAGTACTATAATTATAGCACTATAGTAGCCAGACAATTCAATATTGCATGCATTTATATATTAGCTACTTTAAACAAAAACAGGTTTATTGAAGTAATAATTTACATGCAATAAAATGCATTCATTTCAAGTATAAAATTTATTGAGTTTTGACAAAGACATACAAACTTGTAATCACCACTGCAACAATATTTAAACATTTCCACCACCTTTCAAAATTCCCCTTGTTCCTTTATAGTTGGGATTAACCACTCCCCATCTCAACCTCCAGCCAACCACTGATTTGTTTTCCATCTAGAATTGCTTGTTCTAGAATCTTATATAAATGGAATCACACAGTATCTTCCCTCTTTTGTCTGGCATCTTCTGTTAAGCATAATATTGTTGAGATTTATCCATGTGTATTTTTTTCTTACTGAGTAATATTCCATTATATGGATATACCAAATTTGTTTATTCATTCACATGT
>NW_012153507.1:3172581-3173947 GCF_000956105.1 Propithecus coquereli
AAATATATAATTGCTACAAGTTTTTTACTACCTGCTATGCTTCTAGTATTTTCCCATTTAATTCCTGCAAGAATCTAATCCTGCAAGGTGGGTATCACTATTCCCATTGTACATGTGTGGCCACTAAAGATACGTTCTTGCCCTACTAGGAGGCAGTGGAAATACCTTAAAACTAGCCTGATTTGGCCTGTAAGCCCAGGATCTCCCCACTTGCTTCATAACACATTCACATGACCCATGACAATATTCTATATATTGTATGAATGTCAGGGCAAAATCTAAAGTTCTCGTGGCCATTTGAGCATTTCAAACAAGTCCATTAGCTTCCTCCCGGCTACACTAGATCAACATCAGTTTCCTCTTCTCAGAATCAGAAAAAAACTAATGAACTGAGGGCTAATGGAATTTAATCCAAGAGAGTACTCCTTTAGCTTTGTTGGGCTAATAATCTTCATCTAATCAGTAACAGTGAGACACATGAGAGAGTCTAAGGGGAGACAGGATGGAATGAGCAAGGAAATAATAGTGACATATGTAGTATGCAATATAGTTCTTAAAGGAGATACTCTTACCATTTAAGAAAATCCACTGAGGGCAGGTATCATGACTTTACACACAGGGAAAGCAAAGATCTGAGGAGCTAATATATTTAGCCGAAGTATTCCAGCTTATAAGAAAGGGAGATAGAAGGCTACACTGGACACTTTGCACTGGCATGAGAAAGAGATGGGGCACTGAGGTACAGCTGGAGAACAAAAGAGTGATTTGTGAGATGAGGGAGCAAGGAGGAGCGAGGGCAGGTGTAAGATCGCTTAATTGTTCTTTCTGAAGCTGAACTCAGCTCCCTGATCTTGTGTCCCTGCTCTTGCTGCTCTGGTATGTACATACAACTAATTCATTTTCTTTTATCTCCGATTTTAAAGTACCTCTGAGAAAGAAGGGGGTATACAACTCAAATTAGAATCACAATAGATTGGGAACTGATCCAAGGACTTAATATAAGACCTGAATAATAGGAAGCAAAAATAGCAGAAAACTAAGGTAGTTTGCATTCCTATGTCTTATGAATAAAACAAAAATAATGACATCATCCCTTGTATTTTAAAAGAATTGTGCTGTTAACATTTTGAGTTGCAGAAGTTGAGAATGGTCTTTCAAACTAGAATGCCAATGTGATCCACCGACCTTAAGTCTTCTCTTAGGATGACATCCATTTTCCTCGCCTCACCTGTACTACACAATACAGATTCTGAAGGAGGGGGTGGTTAAATGGAATTAAATAGACACACGCACATAGTCTCATGTGGCTCCAGGTGGTTTTTGTTTATCTGGAGAAACCCCAATGTCTTTTTTTTTTTTTTTTTTT
>NW_012153507.1:3175887-3178811 GCF_000956105.1 Propithecus coquereli
TGCAATATTTAAAAGGAAATGTGCAATTGGAAAGATTTAATATAAGATCTTTAGTAAATAATTTGATTATATAATTGCTCATGTGTGTGTATGTGTGTGTGTGCATGTGTGTTGGAAACTCAAGATTGAATCTGCATAGCTAGAAAGAGGAGAAATATATCAATCATGTTTATTTACCTATTCAGTAGCAAACAATGAAACTACAGGATCTTTTGGAAAAAATTTACAAGTGAATGAGCCAAATTGATAGGTTACTTTTGTCTAAATGCTCCCATAGTTATGTAGACACATCAGTGTTTAAAGACAGGCTGTTTTTAACTCTCTACTCAGGTATTTTTTTGGTGCCAGGTGAATCTCACTCAAGTTACTCAGAATTAGCTGAATCTTAACAATTAGATAAAACCTTCCTTGATACATAAATATTTAACATATCCTTCTTTCCTAAAAATGATATTATGTTTGTGATGGACTAAGCAATGGCAAAAACATTTTTTGACTTAAAAAGACCAAGATTTTGTGAACTCAAATAGTCTATCCAACCTATACATTTTAAAAGGCAATGGGAAAAATTATCCCAGATTTTAAATTTCAAATTTGAAAAGTCAGTAAACTTGTGGTTCAGATGAAAGTTTTAGTGGTGTATAACCTCTGTTGGTTTTCAGGTGTTAAAAGCAGTAGAAATATATATCATCTTGATACTAACTCCAGCTGCTGAAGTTAAGCGATCGTTGACCAGATACTTGATTTAAGAGATTCCATATTTACAGACATACCTGCACTTCTCTTCTGCAGGGCAATGGGCTTTAAAAGCCAAGAGATATCAAGTGAATAACACTCCATAAACCAATATTCTTAATAGACTAATCTGATTGTCAATCAGCTTCTACACCTATCTGAAGAAACATTTGACATTTTGTCTATATTCATTTATCAAGGGTCTAAAAATAGATTTAATTTAATAACATTAGTGTTCAACTTGCCCAATGTTCAGATCTTATTCCAGGGGGAACAATGCTTGTAGCAATGGTAAAATTAGGAAAGTTGTTTTATGTCGCATTAGTTAACATATGCAAGCTTACTTAACATGTGGATGGCAAATAAGTGTAATTACATTAAAACAAGGAGCTGTAGCGCAGAAGCAATAAAAATAGACTAGGTTGTATTATTAATTCTTGTGTTAAGGGTTTTGAGCCATGTTGATTGGCCTGAATTTTTTGATTTTGTTATGGTACAAAGGGATTGTTTGAAGTAATTTGTCCCCGAGAGAGGCTCACAATCCCAAGCGGGTTTCAATTCAGCAAAGCAAATCTAATTTTGTTTGCTTTATGCAAACCAGAAGGGGCTGTGGTTCATTCTGTTTTCACTGGAGGGGAAAGGCGCACTAATGGGACCTGCTGAAATGCATGCATTGCAAACATCATACCCCTGCATATATTAAATTTAGCTATGTGATGCACTGTGTTCATCATCTCATTGTGTACACAGATACGCTTTAGAACAAAGCCTTTTAATAGTGGGAGAACCTTACTACATTATGTCAATACTCTATTGTATTTATATTTAATGCCGCCATTGGAATACCTGCCCTTAGCTAGAGTATGTTCATATTTGTAATCATTTTGCGTTTCGGCTGCTCTGCTCCTTATGTGAAAGTGGGCTATACGCTGAGGCTATTATGCTGGACTTTAAAGCCAACATGGGAAGATTAATTATATGTAGATCGATAAAGGTTTCCAATTTTCCTAGTCTCCACCCCCACACAATATACTCCTTGTATACCTGAGTTAAATTGGAGAAATGCTTAGCACCTTGTTGAAAGAATAGGACGCATCACAATCTGAATATTCAGGCTGGAAGATAAATGGAGGATAATATCTGCACAACAGGTAATGCTAAAGAAAGTCTCTATCCCTGTGACAAATCACCATCCTCCTGTCTGCCCTCTCCCCAACTCACTGTGGTCTTTCCTGGACTTGCTAGACACAGCTATGCTGCCAGATACATTTGATTAAATTCATCAAAATTAGAGGGTGCATGAGATGGGAAGAGAAACCAGTATATGATAGATGATAATGCAGTTATTGGCTAGGTGAATTTATTCACATAAAAATGGAATTATTTGTCAATTAAAACTGCATAATAACTGCATCTCCTGTCATGCCAGCACCGTTTTCAGTGTGTTTTTGTTTTGAAAACAGTTCCAATACTGCAAATAGACAGACACATCTCCAAACCCTTCAATTTGTCATTAGACATTTGGCGGCATGCCTACTTTGCTGTTAATTTTCCAAAACTACATTAATTTGCTGAATGACTTTTGTGAATCAGTTCACATAAAATTCAAGATGATACTTGTCATGTATTAAAGAGTGACTATTAAAAGCACAGGTTACTTTTAAAAACACATTGTGTGAATCAGTTTGAATTTTGTGTTTTAAGTTCAAACATGGGTTAGCATTAATGATTTTTTTTTTCTTTCCTAATGGAAGTTGCTTAATGAAACATTACAGGGATAATCTTCCTATTGGGTTTTTTTTCTGCTTCTGCTTATCTGTTTCTTTAATTTACTAGTGTATACATTCTTAATTTGACTTGATTTGGAACACAAGAGACACCTCAGGCAGTCGAAATCCAATGGTGTAGCAAAAATAATTGTTTAATATTGTGACATAAGGGATTTGATCCTCAAGGTAGACTATATCTGACAGTTGTGCAATTTAAACATTGAGAGAAATTACCCTGTGCACAGAACAATATAGCAAGATCACATGACATTCTTAGAAAAATTTATTCAGAAAAGAGGGAACTTGGTTGAGGAATGTTATAATAGTCACTGGCCTCTTGTAGCATAAAATCATGAAATAGTACAGTCATTGTTATAAATTATGATTTATTTATATGTATACTTTCTTGGTCTAGAAAAT
>NW_012153507.1:3178861-3179910 GCF_000956105.1 Propithecus coquereli
AGCTTCATAATTCTTGGTTTAAAACTTATTTCAGAAATTTTCAGTTTAAAATTTACCTTTTTCCAGGAAAAAGGGATGAGGGCTATAGTCTTCCATGGTTTTCCCCTTACATTTCTTAGGATTATTGACATATTGGCTGCTCTCCTTTTTATTTGTTTGGACTTTTTTTTTTATTTCAGAATATTACAAGGTACAAACATTTTGGTTACATGAATTACTTTTGTACAGTTTGTATCAAAGTTATAAGTGCATTGTACCCGTTGGGTGTGAATTTACCCATTCCCTCCTCCTCCCTCCCACCTGCTTGATTTCTATTGAATTTTACTGCCATATGTTGGTCATCACTACCATGAATGTTGGTCATTTAGTTCCATTAATAGTGAGTACATGTGGTGTTTGTTTTTCCATTCTTGTAATAATTCACTTAGGACGATGGTCTCCAGTTCCATCCAGGTTGTTAAAAAAGGTATTAGCTCACCATTTTTTTATGGCTGAGTAATACTCCATGACGTATACATATACCACATTTTATTAATACATTCGTGCATTGATGGACACTTGGGTTGTCTCCACACCTTTGCGATTATGAATTGTGCTGCTATAAACATTCAGGTGTAAGTGTCTTTTTTATAAAATGTCTTTTTATCCTTTGGTTAAATACCCAGTAGTGGGACTGCTATATCAAATGGTAGGTCGGTCTACTTTTAGTTCTTTGACATATCTGCATACTACTTTCCACAAAGGTTGAACTAGTTTGCAGTCCCACCAACAGTGTATAAGGGTTCCTTTTTCTCTGCATCCATGCCAGCATCTGTTGTTTGGGGATCAGATGTGGGTCTGAAGGAAGGGTGCCAACCCCAATGCCTTGATTCCACTTTTATACCCTTCCTTACGTATTTTGTATACTAGATAAGTTATTTCATTATAACTGACTTATAAGGGGTTCTCAACTAGGGGTTCTGAAATGTAAGTGCTTTCAGGGCCCAGATATGGCCTGATTATAAGAAGACTGGTAGGGAACTGGGGCAGTTGTGCCTTATATAAAAGCA
>NW_012153507.1:3183691-3201549 GCF_000956105.1 Propithecus coquereli
GGGGGGCGGGTGGATAATTATATGAAGTTCCAGTAAGTTCAAACCTGAAACAAATACCATAAGAAATAATGTTGCTTTCAGCTTTAAGCCTAGAAAGGCAGATATGGCACAAAAGCCCCAGTATAGAGCAATACCTAATCATTTATGAACTCTGTACCTATATTTTCCAACCTCGCTTACTTATTCTGGTCTACCTCCTCGGGGTGATGAGAACAGGAAGCTTGGGAAGGGTGAGAAGAGTGAGTGGTAAAAATGGTGGTTGCAGTCCTCCTGTCGTACTACACTGATGTTCAGTTACTGCCAACACAGGCTAACTTATGCCATGCTTAGTGAAATTGACAAAATATTACATCAATGAGAATAAATATAGAGGTTTCCTAATAAAGAAATTCATACTAATAATAAATATCTTCTGGTGTTCAAAAAAAATTGAAGATGTCAGATTGGAGGAGTTTAATTGCTGAATATGCTTTTATGGAAGACAGCACAACATGCAAACTCTGCCCTAGTCCTACACAGATGTTTCTTCTTAACCTTGAGGTACTGAACACAGTCCCTGCCCAAATTCCTATTCAGCTAAGCAGTCTAAGATTGCATGGAAAGTTATGTCTGTTCTCAAAGAGCTTCTACCCAGTAGTGTGATAATATATGTTTAAAACTAAGCTCTTTTGGTGGTGGGTGGGGGCGGTGGAAGCAATAACTCCGATTTGTAATATGGGCCAATTCCAAGCTACCAATCTCACTGAATGGTAAGTGGGGAACAGACAGAAAGTACCACACCATTTCATATTATATCCGCTGTATAGACACAATAGATGTAAATGACCTCAAGAGCACAAATGATAGTAAAATCTTATAAAATAAGAAGCAATAAATTTAGGGCATTACTTTTATTTCAATATAACTTATTGAATTTTAAGTTTATATATTTTTTAAAATTAATTTTTAATGATGGTTGCATATAACAACTGGCTTGCAAATACTGAAAATTTAATAGTCGGCTTTTATGAGTTAGTGCAAAGCAGCCCGAGCACACGACTGCCTCCATCCCATCTTACACACACAGCACACAATTAGCTTCCTGGTTCATTAAGATTGATCCAGAGTTATGCCTCATCAAATGTGAAAATATTTGTCCTGGCAATAAGCAAAATAGCTTCTTGCCGATCAATTGCTCCTAATACGGTTGTGTAATATGGTCTCCACCTGTATTTTCAGTAGTGCATTGTTTTTTCTTGCCCCCCAAATCCCTTGTTGGACTTTTATTTTATTCAACTACATGGGGGACATAGCCTCTGTCTACATTCCTTTGTCTGGGAATAGTGATTCTGCACTCACACATAAAGAAGAGAAAGAGAGCTGCTATACAATGGTTTGGAGCGCTATGAAATTTTACTGACATGAGTCTGGGAAGACTGCCTGATCTGTATTTGGAACAATGCTATTTTGTTTAATTTGATATATGTGTGGGCTTTTTATTCAAATAGAGTTGAACAGTTTGTTCCAGTTGGGGGAAAAAAGGGCTGCTTGTTACAGAGAGGTTATTTATCGTTCACTATAACACTTGACATTCTGAAGAAAATTGTGAGGATTCTCCTTTTGGGGGTGTATGCTGCCATTCTAGCTTCTGCACAAAGAGATAAAACAAAAGTTGAAGGAAAGATTCTTGGAGGCTGATTCGGGGCAGTGTTTTTAGATGCCCTCAAATGAAGGTGCTTCTCGGCCTTTAAAAATATTCAGCTACCCATTCCATCACTCATTTTTGCAGTTAATTGGACATTTTGAAGTATGAATTTCCACTGCTTCAGAAGATTCAATGCCAACATCAATTAACACCTTCTGGGGGAAGAGGATATGGAAGAAGAGCTAAAGAAATCTTAGCAGTGTAAGCACAATTGAACTTTACTATCCCAGACAATATTTTTATTCAATGTTGTTCTAAAATGCTCATTTTTTCACTGTAATTGCAACTCTTTCTCTTGTTTATTTACTTGGTTTTAACCCAACCACTGTCCACTCAAATTCACTTCAACTTTGACTCATTTATAATCAATTTTGAGTTAAGTTCTACAAATTACAAACAAGTGACCCTCACTGTAGGAGACAAACATATCCTATGGAACTTAGATGCTATGGACATTTATAAGATCACTAGAGGTGGAAAAAAGTCCAATTATGTAGAAAGAATGTAACTATCATGTCATTTACTTTTCTATTCATTCAATAGATATTCAGTAATTATATACTATTTGGGGACACTGTGATATATGAGTAAATATTAAAAAAAAATCTTGTCTATTCACAAACTTTAAATAAATTCCAATACAAGTAGAATCAAATCCAAATTCTTCTTTAACTTCCCACTGGCGGTCTACTAAGCCTAAACTGCCAATCAGTGCTTATGAAATATCTCATTCTTGATCATTTTGCACTTGTGTCCTTCTTCTCTTACAGTTGTCCCCAGCCCTTACCTGAAATGTAAGTGCTTGTCAGCTAGGGGCTGCCCATATGTTTATGTTTTACCACTGGCACCACGAGCTCACTGGCTTTCTAGATCTTCAGTAAACATTTATCGTATTGAACTCAACTCTCCCTTTTCCACCTCCATTAAGGCAGATATGATATGGCAGGTTCAACAACATCTGATGCTAAGCGATTCGTGCCAAACATTGCAAACTGCAAATTCAGGCTTAAGACAGAATCACTTCATTTAAGATCAAAGATCACCAGAGTAACTCACTTGGTGGACAAGGGGTGGGGGTAAGGTAGGGTGATGGAGGTAGATATTTAATTGGACCTTAAAGGATGGATACAACTTAAATGTGAAAACATGCATAAGAAATTTAGCATAATTCAGCAGAAGGTATTATAGAACAGATTTAGGTATTCTCCTAAAATATAATCCTAAATTATATGAACTGTATAGCATAACTAAACATAACCCACAAAGTTGCCCTGGTGTCCGTTAATTCTCTATTCCCGGCATGCAGATAGAGAGATTTCTGGCAGGAGGGTGGCTTGAGCCAGGTGTTATGGATAGAGAAGAGTAAGAGGAAACACCTACAAAGAGTGCGAGCAAAGTGGGATGGAGATGGATGTGAAGTCATCTTCTAAGAATGACGAGCAGATTAGCTGGGCAGAAACAGAGGAAACATTTGTCATAGTAAATAATGAGGTGCCATTTATTTAGCAACTATGATGTGCTAGGCATGCTGGTAAGTGCTATACATGCCTACTGCTATCTTCAAAAAATACTCTGACAACACAGATGTTTAGGAGGAAACTGGGCCTCCAACCACACACCCATTGACAGGTTGGTGGGTTGAAGGGATCAGATAATAGACAGTTTAAAATTCAATTACCAGGAGCTTAAATTTAATTTTATAGGGGAGACACAAAGAAAACCATTTTCAGGCTGAGTGTGGTGGCTCACGCCTGTAATCCCAGCACTCTGGGAGGCTGAGAAGGGAGGATCGTTTGAGCTCAGGTGTTTGAGATCAGCCTGAGCAAGAGGGAGACCCCGTCTCTACTAAAAATATAAAAATCCGCCAGGCATGGTGGCATGCATCTGTAGTCCCAGCTATTTGGGAAGCTGAGGCAGGAGGATTGCTTGAGCCCAAGAGTTTGAGGTTGTTGTGAGCTAGGCTGACACCACGGCACTCTAGCTCGGGCAACAGAATGAGACTGTCTCAAAAAAAGAAAAGAAAACAAAACAAAACAAAAAAACAGTTTTGAAGAAGCCATGACACAGAGAGAAGGGTTTCAGCATTTCAGAGCCCTTGTTAGGCAGTAGGGAAGATGACCTGAGTTAGGGTGAAAATTGCTGGAATGTTGATGTTAGCTGTGGATTTGGAAAGGAAGAATGAATCTAAGAGAAACTGGGGAGAAGGTATTAAAATTTGAAGACATAATTTCAGGGTGATCAGAATAAAAGACAAAACAGTGTAAAAACAGAATAAAAGGTTTATCATATGTTCATAATGTGAAATGTGATTATTCTAACTATAAAATGTGTTGAAGTCTTATAAATTAGTAATTATAATGAATTCGGCCACTCTTGAGTTAAATATCATTTATCTTCTGACATCACCTAATATTTTCAGTTGTCTGGAACATACCAATCCTCCTACCCTGTGACTTGATTCTTATATCCTGAGAACTTATAATGAATTGTAAGTAGGATCAATAATTATGATCTGGTAAAAGGGAAACAAAGTGAATAGATTAATTTGGCAGGATTTCATCCTATATGGCTTTGAAGACCTGTGAAGTCTTTGGGGGCCCTTTGGCCAACAGAAAGGGTACGTGCCAAACAAATGGGACTCTATTCCAAGCACAGCTCACACAGGAAGTCTGAAAAGAACAGACAAAAAAGCCTGGAAAGGAAAATGGAGGAAATAGCAGGGAACAGAAGGTCAGGGCCTACAGAAAGAGGGGGAAGAAGAGATGTAGTTTGGTGGATGAAAGAGAGTCTTCTGGAATACTTGGTGCAGCACAGAGGGAACGAGCTTAAAAATGCTTCAGTGCTGTGCTACATGGGGTGATGTAGAAAAGGGAGTTACTGACCAGAGTAATTTCTGGTGGTCAGAAAACAATGCTGGACCATGGTATTAGCAATGGTAATCAGATGGCTAAGGCTCCACAGCTAAGTATCTGTCATCTGTGCAAAAGGCATGCATGTCCCCCATACAGCAACTCTCACCTAAAGGTCTCACAAAAAAATTGAACATATTCTGACCAGCCTTCACCCTCACAACAAAGGAGCGAGGAATAGAGAGGTGCTTACATTTTATTGAAAGTGTTCTTATTTATATCACAGGTGTTTCTTGTATCTCCAGGTACCACCAGGAGGAGGCAGGTCCCCTTGATTTTCTGTTCTGGAGTTCCATTCACCAAATGCCAGGTCACTCTTACAGAAAAGAAGTAAGTCCTTTAAACTTCCAAAGATCAAAAAGTGGTGCTAATAACGTTATTCAGGTTCCTAGACGCCCATGCAGGCATGAGAGTTCATGTTCTCCATAGCTTCAGTGATAATATGTAAAGATGTACAGTCAAGAGATGCACAAAGCAAGTCAAGAGAGAGAGGAAGTGACTCAAATTACAAAGTCCAGAAATTTTACATCATCTTCATCTTTGTGACACTGAACTATGAGAAACATTCTTAAAATACATTTATGTGAAGTTAAATATGTGGTAGATTCTACTGTCTGCCCTACAGAGCAGGGTCAGTGAAAGGAACTGATTAAAATGTTAACCCTTCTGATTGATTCAGGAGTTGATGACACTATGTCTACATAAATGAGTTTGAAAGCATTTGGCTAGATCAATCCATATATTGAATAATAGAATCTGTTTTGTAAGTGCAGAGAAGGAAGATTGGCTATCATTTTACATGAATTATCAACATCATTATGGGAATTATCACATAAACTCTTCTTCATGGACACACATTTCTTAGACCAGAAATTTTTCCTTCCTTTTTCTTTATTCATTGTCTGTCCTTGTTTTTTTCTTTCTTTTTATTTTTTTGTTTTTTAAGATCAAAAGGAAAGTCATAGGTAGATTACAACATAAATTCTTCCCCACATTTGCAGTGAGGGCATAGGTGCTATATCGTAGACAAAAACAGGGTTCACCTCTCTCAATGTGCTTACTTTCGCAGTAACCAGAACCATGCCCCATGCCACAGTCTGCCAAAGGAACTCCGATGTAATTGCCAGTCAGTTCCCTAATAAATAAATCTTCTAAAACAATGAGTCGTGCATGTAAATATTGCCCTTGCTGAGCATATTTATTGCGTGTTGATGTTGATTGTTTAAAAAGAGGTTATGGTTCAATAAATTGAACACCTGAGCTGAGCACTTGTAGGGTGAAATTGAGAGACGGGCGGATCAATTTAGACTCACTTCTACTTTTCGATCTGTTTAATAGATTTTTAAAACGACACTTAGAGCCCCACAGAGGCAGCAGCACTTCACATCCTCTCTCAGACACACCTCACCTGGCGTTCCAGGCTCGCTGCACTTGGAAAAGCTGACGATCCTGTGAGCAGAAATTCGCAGAGCATGCTCTTGGCCTCCTGCTCTCGGCTGAACCTGGCTCATTTATTCAGCTGGTATTGCGAGTTTGGGGGCACGACAGTACATCTGACCCCTTTGGGGTAAAATTTGATCTGGCATTTCATTTCAAGGGCTCAGCCACCGGTCTGTCAAATCTTCATTTTGCGGGTGCCCACTAGAACTGCTGACGCTTGTCTCTAACTCCCTCGGCTTTCATCTTTCACTGGCAATAAACATGTCACCCTGCTGAGGTGAAACACAATCTGGAATTAAATTTACTGCATATAAAATATAGTGCCCTCTTTATTGGTTCAAATACTTGTCACTCATAATTTATTTGCCCGCGTATGGCCTTCATGCAGGGAGAAGAGTGCTGCAAATGGAGAGGGGGCCTTGGTGTCCATTGTTGCTGGGATCTTTGTCACTTTTCATTCTTTCCCCTCCTTGGCCCTAAAATCCCACTTACCTACTTGGGCTAATCTGTTTTCCATGAAGCACCTCAAATAAAACCGGAGCCCTTTGCCAAAGCGTGGCAAGCACACCACTCAGAACGTTGGCGTCGGGCTTCTTGGCTAAGCTGCTGCTAGGAGGTGGCGAGAGCATGGCACCTGGTAATGCCCTCCAGTGAGCAAACCCCAAATACAAAGGGGGGCAGTCAGGGGGGACTTAGTCCTTGTCAGTTTCAATCTCCCACTTGCCATGCCTTCTCTCCTGGCACTCAACTTTTTCATGATTTATTCCAAATACTGTCGATCAGCTTTAACTAATACAGTTCTTGTATGAAGCACCTCTCTAATCTCTTCAAACACAGATGTGGAAGCACGGCTTAGAGCATGGAGGCCAACAAAACTCTCTGCCTGTACCAGTGATTAGCTTTGATTGACACAGAACCCTTCTGCTCTCCTAGGCATCCTCTCACACCCATAAATGATTGTTTTAAAATGAGACGCACAGGGTACGGTGGGCACCAGCTTCAGTAAATTTGCAGAGCAACCACATTAGCACATAACTCGTAAACCACACGACACTAGATACCTGATGTTGCCCCCCTCCATCGCTATTTCTTTTTATCTCCTTTAGGTCTGTCACTTTATACGAAGGGTTTTCATAGACATTAATTTCTCATTTAGAATTGTTAAAACACACAAAGATGTATATTTTAGTCTAACCTCTGTTTTCAGCATCATATGGTCCCAGATATAAAAATTTTTAACAACAGAATATTGGAACTTCTACTTGTTTCTAACTTGCTTTTAAATGTGAATTCGAAATTTGAATTTAACCCTCAGATAGTATTAAGGATCACTGGGAATGAGTAGATGTCAGTGAAATAAATCCAGAGTCCCACAGACTATTCAAATCACATAAAATTTATTAATTTCACTGACATATAGGATGCCTTGTGCCTTAATTAATCTACATCTTATCTCATTTTGGGTTGTGAGACCTGGGAAGCTCCCAACTTGCCCTGATTGTTTGGGGCTGTCTCATAAAGTGACAAAGGGTAAAGATTTAGTCTTCTTGGTAGGAAGAATGTTCTTTGCAGGTAGAAGCACTGTAGATTCTCCAGGTATTTCCTGCTGCCTCAAGGGATGGTCTTTGGGGTTTGTGTTAAATCTCCAGAGAGTTCCCCAGATTGTGTCAGATCTTAAACTCCTGGTGATAAAGTTTTTCAGGGTTTGAGAATGTCATTTCTGTCTTTCCACCCCCAGAAAGCAGTCACTTTATGACTAGCCATGGATACGAAATGTCTCTTTCTGCCTGCCTTTTCCACACAGCAGCGTAAGTGAAGAGAAAGACTTAGAATAGGAATTCTTGCTCCAACCAGCTATGAAATGCCTAATTTTATTTGCATCTGCACACATATGCAGTTAGATGTTTTATTCATTGCTTACACACTTACTTCCAAAAGAAACTTATGAAGAAAAGCAAAAGAAAAAGCATATTATATTTTAGCTTTTAAGATTTCAAAATAGCCTAAGTTAAACATTGACTTTCCAAATGTTTTTCAAAACATTTTTAAAATGAATTATATATGTAGAAGCATAATAAATAAAAGGAAAATGTTAATGTTTGTGAAAGCATCTCACCTCCCAATCAGTTTTAGGATTATAGAAATAGAGTGGAAAAATAATTCATCTCATCTACACTTTTCATTTTAAGGCTGAGAAAACTGAGACTCAGATAGTTTAAGGACATGCCCAAGATTAATCCAGTCAGTAAATGGAAGAGGAAATAATAAAATCCAGTTTTTGTCCAACATTATCCTCAGTACTTACTAGAATAACTGGTATATAATAAAGTCTCGGGAAATATCTGTTGAATGAAGGAGTTCATGCATACAAGCTCTCCAGACCTTGGAAGCTGAGAGTTATCACAGATACACCCCATCTGGGGGAGTGAGCTAATGTGCCATGGGACCCACGTAGTCAGAGCTGCCATACAAGACCTGGGGAAAATAAGAGGAAAAAAAAATTTGCTATTTGTAAAAACCTTAAAAGTACTGCTTTTATATTTTTTAAATGTCCATTAATCCTATGCCAAGGTTGAAAGTTATGGTCTCTATTTTCATTAAATTAAGAGCTCAATTATTATTTCAACACATTCAGTGGACTTTAAGTATCTACTCTGTCTGACAGAGTGCTTTTGCTTCTGCATATACTATTCTGCAACAATCCTGTTGTATTATAACTTCCTTCACAGATGGAGAAAATGAGTCTCAGAGAGAAAAAAATGACTTACCAGAATTTTCAGATAGTCTAAGACAGAGCCCAATTTTGAGCCAGGTTTGCTGATTCAGATTCTAGGCTCTGTGAATGACATCGGGCTGTTGAAAAGGAATGCCACACTCATCTTAAAGAACTAGCAATGTAGAGGCCAGTTACACCAAGTAGGAATCAAATTTCTTTGTTCGTTCTTCAGCTATTCGATTGATACATTAGCACTTATTCTTTGCTTATTTTAACCATTTGTCAAGTGAGTGTCTGTATATTATTATTTGAATTTTCTAAGGCTTTTATACCTTTTTGAGAGCAAAAGAAAGGAAAAAAAGAAAAAATTCAAGGTACTGTGTCATTACCATTTATAGCATTTCACTAGATATTTTAGAATGCCTGATTATTACTCACTGTAAGATTATATGTGACCAATAAAATTATTGGTTATCTGTAGCACTTGTCATAACAATTTTATTTTCAAGTGATAGTGTAAATTTTTGCTTTTATTTTATTTTGTTGTGTTGTGTTTGCATTCTTTTTCTTTTATTTACAGTTTTATTGAAATGTAAAATCCACTACATAAGCACCAATAAAATCAAATGTGAAAATACACATCTTCTTTGAGATGTTGTTATGTGATTGTATCTGAGTATATTATTCCCAGTTGGCTATAATGAGAACTATCCTATATGCACAAGTCCAAACTTCTATTTGAAGCATAAAATACACTATATTGTAAAATCTATTAAATGTGTTCTTTAAAATGGCTATTATTTCTCTTACTATATACATGAAGTACATTTATATTCTCTAAACTTTAAAACACTTTAGATCAGAGCAGGAACTAGAGGTTTAAGAATGGCCAGCATATGTGTATTGGATGATGCATAGTATTTGTGTGGATGGTATAGTCCTAAGGGGACAAAAATGGAGAGAAAAGCAGTAGACTGATGACTGAGTCTTAAAAAAAAATCCCAGTATTTAAGTAATTAGAGGAATAAAAAGATACCGTGATGGAGATAGAACCAAAGGCATGAAGGGAAATTAAGGGTGGAGAATGTTCTAGGTGGAGAGAGATGTCAACAGAGGAAAAAGCAACCATGAGATCCATTGTAACAAGGACTGATAGTTCTTTGATTTGGCAACAGTGAAGATCATCTTGAATCGACCAAAGCCTCTCAGTAAAATTGAAAGGATGGAATTCAGACAGCAGTGAGTTCAGGAGTAAATAGAAATCAAAGAAATGGGATAAATATAGACATTTGCTTGGCTGGATAAATATTACATAATTAAAATAAAACTAGGATGGGAGACAGGAACAAAGATATGATTACAAGTCTTTGAAAATGTATTTTTTAAAAAATTATTTCTGTAAATGATAAAATAATATACGTTAATTGTAGAAAGTTTGAGGCCATGAGAAAGAATAAAGAACAAAATCAAAGTAATCAAAAATCTCAAGACTCAGGTTACTATAGTAAAGTTTTGGTCTATTTCCTTTAAGACTTTGTTCTATGCAATTATTTTTATGAAGTTGAGTTCATTCTATATGTACAGCTCTGTATCCTTTTTCACTTATCCTTTTTCACTTATTATCACTGTTTTGTACAGGTTTCAACGATTGTTTTAGAATGTGCAAAATCAATGTATATGTTTAGCTTTAGGGGAAAGAAGCCTCTAGTGAGAGATGGGTGAAAATACAAGTGAAACAGGTAACCACTGGATTAATGTCCTAGAGGTGATGGAAGGAAATTGATCAGGAACATAGAAGGAAGAAAGATATAAGAAATGTACCAACACAGGTACTTGTGGAGGTCAGGGGTCAGAGGCTGAGTGTAATTGTATACTTTTAAATGGCTGAAAGTGGAAACAACAGTGTTTAACTAAGGTTCTTGACTATGAAAAAGTAAACAAACACATTGTCAGATAGAACATTAGAGTTTCCTGAGAACCAGGAAACTCTAATGTTAGCAGTCTGCATGGTAGTGGCGTTCCCACCATCCACTCTCAGAACACTGGACTATAGAAGAGACTGAATTATGAACGTGTTCTTCTTGATCAATAAGTGGAATGATGAAGATGTAAAATATTAAAAATTCTGAAATCAAGAATAAAATAAATGATCAGCAAGAATTTCAGGATAGGTAAAGAAGTAAGGGGAAAAAATGAAGAACTTGAAGTATAGGAGATTTCTGTGAGATTGAAGAAATCACGTAGCAGTAGTGAGTGAGAGATTCAGAGAAAAAAGGAAGGATTATGGTCACAGTAGGATAGTGGAGTTAAACTCTCCAGTGAGAAGTAGAATAGGGTGGTAATAAGGTCTAGGATGCGGCCATGGGGGGTGCATGGCTCACGAAGAGAGAAAGTTAAAAGTTCCTGGAGTACAACACCCAGAGTAAACACTAATGTAAACTATGGACCTTGGGTGACAATGACTTGTCAATTTAAGTTCATCGGTTGTTGGCAATGAGAGAAGCTATGCATGTTAGGGGTATGTGAGAAATCTTCATACTTTCTGCTCAATTTTGCTGTGAACCTAAAACTGCTCTAATAAGTCTATAAAAGAACGATAATGGAGAAAGAGAAATAAAATTTCATAATTTCTAGGTAACAGGAGTCATGAGCCTGGACACTGAAGTCACCTAGATTGTTGGAAAGTCATAGGAAATGAAGGAAAGCTGTAAGCAGGTGTCCAGTGAGTGTGAAACAGTGTTCAGGAGCAATTAGCATGAACACCAGTGGAGAAGGGGATTTTACATGACCTGGAAGCTGCCTTGGGACCCTGTGAAAGCAGACCCAACCTCCTGGTCCCATGGGACGCCTCTGCTCACTTATGCTCCTAGAAAGGCAGTATCCTAAATAAAAACTAAGGTTTAATTCAAGCCAAAATAAAGCGAAGTATTCTGTGGAGAATTTAATGTATTAGGGTAGTTTGTTTTCCACGTAACAGGGACTCCAGAGGGAAAGAGAAAACAGCAGAGGGAGAGGAGTGAAGAGAGGCTAAAACTGGAGAGAGAAGGCACAAAGCAGAATGGGGGTGACAGTGCGGGATCACCAGAGGCTTACATTTTGGCAGTGGCCAAAGATAACTGAGGTGTGTGACATGGAGGACTGGTTGGCCTCCGTGTCCCAAAAACATAACTCTAGGGGGACAAACTGGACACACAGAAGCCTCCATTTCCCATACCTCACCCATATCAAGATATTAATAAATGTCAAGTGAATAATTGAGTGAATGAGTGAATCAGATTACTTCTAGAGTTTAAAGTGATAATAAAAGAGCTGGGTGAAGATTATACACCAACAGCTACTAAAACGGTAAAATGAGAGGTCAGAAGACTGACATTCTGGGAGGAGACACAAGCCTGTTCTTTTAATAAATATTTAGAATAAATGGGTGAATGATTGGATGTGTTGTCCCGCAACTTTTGTCTTTACTCAGAGCTACTTTCCAATGAGTCAAGCTCCCCTTCCTTAAATTTTTTCAATATAATCCTGCTAAATTTTATTGCCTTTCTCCCTATTTATGTATCAAATAACTTTTCCTTACCCCTCTTTTGTAACTCTTTTGAAGCAAATCTGAAATTGACCACAGGGGGCAGGAACTGATTTGCACCTAAAATCAGCCTCACAATACAAGTGAGAGTAATCATATTTGGGGATTTCTCCGAAACAATTGTATCTGTTTCATCTCATAACATCTTTGTGGTAGATATGCTGTTTCAGAAAGGGGCTTATTTTCTTTACTTTTTCTGTACAGCAATAGGAAAAATTCCAGTTAAACAATTTTTAAGTGAAACTATCTATTCATTTATAATTACTTATAATCTAGTATAAAGCAGGGTTGAGGGTTGAAAAGAATGCTTTTCCTATAGCTTTTCTGTTTAATTTGAGCATCACTCCATCGTAATTTCTTGTCTTTTCCCACTCTCTTATTCCTCTTATGCATATGTTGAAACTCTAACAGTCTTTATAAGGAACAATTTCCTTACACTTTCTTTCTTCCTTCCTCCTTTCCTTCCTTCCTTCCTTCCTTCCTTCCTTCCTTTCTTTCTTCCTTAATTCCTTCCTTCCTTCCTTCCTTCTTTTGTTTTTTAAAACAGCGTTCTATCAGTGTGTTAAGTTCTCAGATTTAGGCTATTTAACACAAATAAGATATGTCTGATTCCAAGAGCAGATGCCAGCTCCAGAAGAAAAGTCTTTAAAAGTCTTTCTCAGTGGCTAGTCATACTGTTTAATACAAGATGATGCATTAAACCAGGAATCGATAAGGATAGCAAATTTGTACTAGAATTATGGGTTTTTTCATCATTTGAGTTTCCAACATCCCAAAGAAGAGTTGAGATGATTACAAGCATCTTCACTGTATTTGCAGCCAATATGCAGTAGATGGTACTGGCTAGACAGCTTTTATTTAGGGGCATTTTGCATTTTCATTTATGATAAAGAAAACTAAATATGTAGTCCATGTGTAGATTCTTCAAATGACAGACCATAATCATCCTTTTGCAGCCTTTATAATATCTGCTGTCAGGCTCTTCTGAGAGACCTCTAATAGGGTCTTGGCAAAATGCCACAGGCAAACACTTCCACTGCAGCTGATTCATAAATGCCTTTGGGGTCGCATTACAAATCCAGTAACCCCTGAGGTTTGGTGGGAAGGTCTGCCAAGGTTCAGCTGGGATTGCCTGTTAGCCCATTGAACTCCCCCAAGCCCTAGAGACTCAAGAGTGGGTCTGATCCAAGGAACATGTGAAGAGATTCAATATCATTGTCTCTGGCTGGATCGGTATATTATATACACTCCATCCTAGGAAGGATGAATTGAGGCTAGAAATATCACGACCACTTCTTTCTGTCTATTGCTATAGTGCAGAGAACTACAACTTTTAACTTGTGACATAAATGATTAAGGGAAGCAATATCTTTACGATGTGACCATATTTCCTTTTTAATGTATAGACAGGATGCCCATTATCTATATAGAATGATTACTTGGTTTCCCTTTTCCCATTGTTCCTCTGCTTCAGAGTGTGTGTGTGTGTGTGTCTGTGTGTGTAAGGCTCACACACAAAGGGGCAATGCCTATTTTGTTCACTATTGTGTCCCTAAACACTAAAACAGGGCCAGCTACATAAACAATAAATAATTGTGGAATGACCGTTTGTGTTAGTTGCTACCTAAAAGAGGAAATAGATTGAAAGGGTGGATCACTAGGCAGGTGCTCAGGTTGTCAATCTGTGAGGGTGCTGACACATCACTGAGATGACATAAACCAAGTCTAATGATCAGAAGTCTTCTGAAAGACAGAAGTTAATGTGGTGAAGGGTAGCATCTCACTTCTAAAAAGGTAGGTTCAAAGCACAACAGAAGCCCATCAAGGATATGGGTTTGGTTATCTGCAGGGCAACTTTGTGGAGTGCAAAATGAAATATGGGACAAGAGCAGAAATAACTCTGGACGGTGGTGGAGTGGCTGACACTTTCACCAGCTGTTCTGCTTCATCGCCATCTCCATGCAGAGCTCAAGCTCTCTGTAAACAAGAAAAGGAGCTCATGTAGGGAGGTGATAACTACTCAGCCCCTTTATGCTTACGGTGATAAAGAGGAGAAACTGTTCGTTCTAGTTTCTTCATGTAGCATTGTATTCTACCCTAATAACTCCGTTTTTCAAAAAAATCAATGTACATTTTATTTTCCTTTCTACTTACAATATTTCCTTCTGGTGGAATCATATTTCACTCTAGCTTCATAGGACATTTTTAATTATCTTATAGCCTTCTTCCTACTTGCTACCTTTTTAACTTGTGGTTACCTTTGCATAACTGTTCTTTAACTTTGTTTAAGTTCACTTGCCACAATTTTACTAAAGACCTAAGAAAAAATTACTTCGCCTCTTTAGGGTTCAGTTTTCTAAACTGTAACATTAGATTGATAATCACTGCTTTGCAAGGTTGTTCTGATAATTTAATGATGTAGAAAAATAGCATAGGTAAATTATTGGCAAAATTATTTTAATTATTATTTTAATAAAATGACAAGAGATAATAAGTATCAATGAGGGCGTGAAGAAAATGGAACACTTGTACCCTGTCTGTGGCAATGCTAATTGATACAGCCATTATGGAAAACATGGAAGTTCCTCAAAAAGTTAAAAGTAGAGCCACCATATTACCCAGCAATCCCACTTTTAGGTATATATCCAAAGAAATGAAGTCAGTATCTCAAAGAAATATATGCATTACCATGTTTATTGTAGCATTATTCACAATAGCCAAGATAAGGAAACAACCTAAGTGTCTATCAATCGATAAATGAACAAAGAAAATGTGGTTTAAGAAATATAAAATAAATATTTTATATCGACATAAAATATGAATTTTATTAATTTATGTATAAAGTTATATGTAATAGATAATATATATTATATAATGTATATACATAATATACACACAATGGAATATTATTCAGACATAAAAAATGAAGGAAATCCTACCATTTGCAACAACATCAATGAAATGAACCTGAAGGACATTATTCTGGTAAATAAGCCAGACACTGAAAGAAAAATACCACTTGATATCACTTATATGAAGAATCTAAAAAAGTCAAACTCAGAAGGAGAGAGTAAAATGGTTGTTGTTGGGGAGATGGGGAGGTGTTGATCAAAGGGTACGAACTTTCAGTTATAAGATAATTAAGTTCTGGGGAATCTAACATACACCATAGTGGCCATATTTAACAAGACTGTATTGTATACTTGAAATTTTCTAAAAGAGTACTTCTTAAGTGTTCTCACCACACACACATACAAATGGTAACTATGTAAGGTAACGGATGTGTTAATTAGCTTGGTCGTGGTAATAATTTCACAATGTGCTATGTATATTAAATCAATCATGTTGTATATCTTGAATATATGTAATTTTTATTTGTCAATTATCCCTTCAATAAAGCTTGAAAAAAAGAAAAAAAATAGCATAGTTCCTGGCTTTTATTAGGAGCTCAGTAAATGGTAGTTGGAGATAATGAGGAGGAGGAGGAGGAGAAGAAAGGGGAGGAGGAGGAGGAAGAGGAGGAGAAGGAAGGGGAGATGTAACTACAATGTGAAGAGTTTACATTCACAAGATTCACAAATGATACAAGCAACATAACAGTCTAGACACTTTGGAACCAGCCTGGGTATGTGCTTGGTAACATGAGCAAGTCACATCGACATTAGCTTTTGGCAAAGCTATCCAAGAGGATGAAAAGATGCCTTGTAGGGAGGGAGCCATGAAGCTCATCTGGCAGCCCTGCTAGGGCCACATCATCATCACTAAGCCTTCTAGATTTCCAGAGTGTCTAGAGAAACAGTTTTTAAAACATTGCTTCCTTTTACTGACTTAAAATCTTTATTTTATTTTATTTTATTTTGTTTTGTTTTATTTTACTGTATTTACTTTTGCCATTGGGAAGAATGAATTTATAACAAATAAAACATAGATTGATTCACAAAATCATTGCTCTGCACACAATGTTGTATTCTTTTTCTGTGTGTGGAATTGGAAGGCATTGATTAGATTTCACAATTTCATTAAAAATATGCCATCAGATTTTACAAAAAAAATAAATCTTTAAAAGAGATGATTGCTTAATTAATCATAGGATAAAGAAAAATTGATGCTAAAAGCTGTTTTACAGATTAAGAAAAGTAGGGCAGGGACTCACCGGCTCTGAGGTCTAGAGTTATCTACTTTCAATTGAAGCTTTTACCCACGTAAGCTAATTCTCCCTTTCAGTGATACTCCATTGCATCTGGGTGAAGAGGGTTCAATTTACCATGACTATTTAGTAAGGTAAGTTACTACTACGTAAAGCACTACACTTCTGTGTTGTTAACTCTCCTCTTGGATGAAATTATACTTTCAATCTGCCTAGTGTCCAAGGGATTTAGTTATCCTACACCCTGTGTACTAAACTGGCATCAGGAGCTTTCTTTTTTTTGTAGATGATGAAAATTGAGGCACAGACAAACAGGGTATTTGCTTTAACAAAAATCATTCATTTATTTAGGGCAGTAAGGGAAAAATATATTCTAGTTCACAAGCTCTGTGGTCCTTAACCTGGGATCTATGAAGTCCTGGAAATCTATGGGTGGTATTTTGGTAACTAGAGCCTCTGAATTATAGAAATATTCAGTGGCTGGCTGTGTGTATGGGCATTTGGGGAGGAGAAGGGTCACAGTTCTCATCAAATCTTCCAGCAATCTGTGACATCCAAAAGGTTAAGAACCAAAAGTAAACTACTCAAGGGCTGGCCTATCTGAGTAGGTTATCTATCTTTTCTTAAGAAGAGGTGTAGTTTATACGGTCACAAATCAGAAATACTTTCAGGAGCTCTGACACCAATATGACAGAAGAGATGGATTTAACACTGGTTCCTCAAGTTTAGCTTTGTGGTTTATTTTTAATTTTATATATTTTTTTATTTCAGTATATTATGGGGGTACAAATATTTAGGTTAGATATGTTGCCTTTGCCTCATCCAAGTCAGAACTTCAAGTGTGTCCATCCTCCAGATGGTGCACACTGCACTCATTAGGTGTGAATATAACATCCCCTCCTCGCCCCTCCCATCTGCCTGACACACGATGAATGTTACTACTATATGTGCACTTAATTGTTGGTCAGTTAAGTCAGTTAATACCAGTTTGATGGTGAGTACATATGGTGTTTGTTTTTCCATTCTTATGATACTTCACTTAGTAGAATGGGCTCCAGCTCTATTCAGGATAATATAAGAGGTGATAGATCATCATTGTTTTTTGTGGCTGCATAGAACTCTGTGATATACATATACCACATTTTATTAATACACTCATGTATTGATGAGTACTTGGGTTGTTTCCACATCTTTGCAATTGTGAATTGTGTTGCTATAAACATTCTAGTACAGATGTCTTTTTTATAGAATGTCTTTTGTTCCTTTGAGTAGAGGCCCAGCAATGGATTGCTGGATCAAATGGTAGTTCTACTTGTAGCTCTTTGAGGTATCTCCATATTACTTTCCACAGAGGTTTTACTAGTTTGCAGTCCCACCAG
>NW_012153507.1:3202404-3217515 GCF_000956105.1 Propithecus coquereli
AAATTGACACTTCTCTTGATAGATTAATGAGAAGCAGAAAAGAAAGGACTCTAATAAACTCCATCAGGAATGAAAAAGGAGAAATTACAACTGATACCATGGAAATACAAAATATCATCTATGAATACTATAAAAACCTATATGCACATAAACTTAAAAATGTGGAGAAAATGGACAAATTCTTAGAAACACATAGCCTCCCTAGGCTCAATCAGGAAGAAATAGAATTCCTGGACATACCAATATCAAGTAGCGAAATTGAAGCAGCAATAAAAAACCTTCCTAAAAAGAAAAGTCCTGGATCAGATGGTTTCACACCCGAATTTTACCAGATCTACAAAGAAGAACTGGTGTCTATCCTGCAGAAATAATTACACAACATCAAGAAGGAAGGAATCCTCCCCAATACGTTCTATGAAGCCAACATTACCCTAATACCAAAATCAGGAAAGGATGCAATAAAAAAAGAAAACTACAGACCAATATCCCTTATGAATATAGATGCAAAAATTCTTAACAAAATTCTAGCAAACTGAATTCAGGTGCTTATCAAAAAAATAATCCATCATGACCAAGTGGGCTTTATCCCAGAGATGCAGGGATGGTTCAACATACGAAAATCTATAAATGTAATTCACCACATAAATAGAAGCAAAAACAAAGGCCATATGATCCTCTCAATAGGTGCAGAAAAAGCATTCAACAAAATTCAGCACCCTTTTATGATAAGAACACTTAACAAAATAGGCATGGAAGGGACTTACGTATAAATGATACAAGCCATATATGGCAAACCCACAGCCACCATCATATTGAACAGGGTAAAATTGAAAGCATTCTCTCACAGAAGTGGAACCAGACAAGGTTGCCCTCTATCACCACTTTTATTCAACACAGTGCTGAAAGTCCTAGCAGAGCAATCAGACAAGAGAAGGAAATCAAGGACATCCAAATGGGGACAGATGAGGTCAAACTATCACTCTTTGCTGACAATATGATCTTATATCTAGAAAACCCCAAAGATTCTACCATGAGACTACTGGAATTGATAAACAAGTTCAGCATAGTCTCAGGTTACAAAATCAATGTACAGAAATCAGTAGCATTCCTATATGCCAACAGCAGTCAAACTGAGAACCAAATCAAAGACTCAATACCCTTCACAATAGCAACAAAGAAAATAAACATACCTAGGAATATATTTAACTAAGGAGGTAAAAGACGTCTACAGGGAGAACTATGAAACACTGATGAAGGAAATAGCAGAGGACATAAACAGGTGGAAAACCATACCATGCTCATGGGTTGACAGTAGCAACATTGTTAAAATGTCTATAATATCCAAAGTGTTCTACAGATTCAATGAAATCCCTATTAAAATACCAACATCACTCTTCACGGATCTAGAAAAAATAATTCTACACTTCGTATGAAACCAGATATGTCCCCATATAACCAAATAAACCTGAAGCAAAAAGAACAAATTGGGAGGCATCAATTTACCAAGTTATCAATTTAAAGCTATACTACAAAGCTATAATAACTAAAACAGCATGGTACTGACACAAGAACAAAGACATAGATCAATGGAACAGAACTGAGAACCCAGATATAAAGCCATCCTCATATAGCTATCTAATCTTTGACAAAGCAGACAAAAACATACACTGGGGAGAAGAATCCTTATTCAATAAATGGTTTGGTTTCTGTTAATAAGATGAAGGTCAAGCTTTTTTTTATCATTGATGAACAAGGTCTAGAACTACTAGACCATCAAAATTAGTGCTTCTGCCAGAAAATACATACATTTAGAATCCTACAGCTTAGCACCACCTCTCTTGTAATGTTAATGTAAGCAATAATTTCAACAAACATTTCTGTATTTTATACTATGGAGCAAGCTGTAAGGGATAAAAAGAAGTGTAGGGTACATTCCTCTATTCCTCATGGTGTACAGTTCAGCTACAGAGAAGTACATTGAAGGTTAAATAACAATATCTCTCCTATATGATAGTGTAAAACAAAAATATTACAAAATTAATTGATAACTGAGTGGGTTCTGAAAAATTTAGAAGACAGAAAGAAGCAGAGGATTCTAATTAATGCAGAGACCAAAACATGTAAACTTCTCAGTGGAAATTAGGAAAATGAACATGCCATGGAAGAAGAAAAGCCACTGAAAATAGCCATGGCTTTTACAGAGTGAAATGGGAAGCCATTCGAGGGTTCTGAACAGAAAAGTGAAATGAT
The DNA here is from genome assembly GCF_000956105.1 of Propithecus coquereli. Taxonomy (NCBI): domain Eukaryota; kingdom Metazoa; phylum Chordata; class Mammalia; order Primates; family Indriidae; genus Propithecus; species Propithecus coquereli. The sequence goes on from NW_012153507.1 coordinate 3,204,655, forward strand.
CTGACATACATTTTAATAGTATCATGATGACTGCTTTGATTAAGATTAGACTAAAAAAAGAACAAGATGCAGGAAGACTAGTTAGGGGGCACAGCAAACCAGCAAAAGATGATGCTCACTCGAACCACGTTTGTTAGATTGTAGATACATTTCGAAGAAAGAGTTGGTAGGATTTACTTATTAACTTTGATATAGGGTATGAGAGAAAGAGTGGCATCAAGAATGACTCTAAAGTTTTGCCTTGAACAACAAGACATAGGGACATGGGAAAGACTGTGAGAGGGATAGGTTTTTTGGAGAAGATGAAGAGTTTGTTTTAGAACATGTTAAGTCTGAGATGTGTATTACATATCTATCAGATGAATATATGAATCTAGAAGTTGGAGGCAAGGTCCAGACAAGAGATGTAATTTTGAGAATTATTAGTGTAGAAATAGTATTTAAAGGGATAAGCCTAGATAAAAATCACCTGTCGAGAAAAGAGAAAAGGAAAGAAGGGAAGGGGAGGGAATTAACTGTAAATATTGGAGCCCGAAATGTGTACACAGCACATGAGAAGATGAAACTAGAGAGCTAAGTACAGGCTAGAACATAGAGGACTTCATATCCTGTAGGAACAATATGAGAATTTATTCTGTAAGCAATGGGAAATCACTGCAGAATTCTAAAGGAGAAAGTAACATGATCAGGTATGAGTTTTAGAAACTGGCAACAAGGTAGAGACTGATTAGAAGAGGGTAGTTTTGAAAGAAGGGATCCTAGAGGAAAGCTGTGGCAATAGTCTACAAGAGAGAGCAAGAGGATGGGAGTGTATCACTAGCAAGGGTGACAGATAGATGTGAGTGAAGTTTACAAGGTGCATTGACAGAACTTAATAGCCATTTGAATAGGAAGAGTGAGGGAGAGAGTGGAAGTGAGATAAACGACACATTTTTCTTGGATAACCAATTAGAGGACAGAATTATTAACTAGAATGAGACTAAGAGACAAGATGGGGGTCAGGGGCTATGCAGACAAGGAGGAGCCTCTTTGAACAAGTTGAGGGGAAATGCCTGTGAGGTAGCTCAGTGATGGTGCCCAGTAATCTGCTGACCATATGGGTCTGGAATTCGGAACAAAAATCTCCACTAAAGATAAAGGTTGGTCATCAGAAAACAGGTAGGAATGAGAAAGGAAGAGAACTAAACTGAAAAACTGGGAAATATCAGCATTTGGAGCCACCTAAAGGAAGAGAAGTCAGCAAAGTGATACGAAGTGGGGTCAGATGGGTGTTGGCACAGTGTGATTTAGGGGAGCACAGAATTTCCAGAAAGAAGGGTAATCCACAGTGTCAAATGCTTCATAAAGACTGGGACGTGGAAGCCCATATGATGTCTACCTACTCAATCTGGCCTTAAGTCTTGGCTATATCAGATAGCAAAGAAAATATAAGTAGAAAGTGTACACAGCTATTTTGAGACATTAAAATAAGAAAGAAAGGGAGGATAGGGTGTAATGGGGATAATATGAGAAGGAAGAGTATTGTGCTCTTTTGTTGCATTTATGCAATATCACCTTTGTCTAAATAAAGATATGTTGTTTGAATTAAGATAAAGTTTACCTCCAACAGAGTCCAGTCAGTGAAGATCTATTCCAGGGTCTGCAAAGTTCACTCCCAATTCTGTGAGTCAGATAATTTTCAATTACATGCTGCTATAATCAGGGTAGAAAAAAGTAGAGGGAAATGTCTGTCAATATTTTCCAAATCTATGTGAGAACATCCTTCAATTTGACTAAGACTCTACCTATCAGAAAATTCTTATCAAGCATTGCTAAGTGTTATGTTTTGTGCTGAGTGCTATTTACAAGTTAGCTATGGGACATTTTTACTAAAGGATTCAATGTATTATAAGTGCATTTCTGTTTCCTACATCTATTGTTCTGTTCTCTTTTATAGTTTCAGTAAACACCCAGGAGGCTAAAAAAGACGTACTAGAGAGAATAGTGTTATGTGTATCTGCATGAGTGCGTACGCACTGTGGTCTCAACACTGCTCTGTCTTGGCGACATGTGTTAAGACTGCATTACAAATAAGGCTATGGTGTTTCTGGTTGATCAATAATTAAACCTTCTCCTACAAGAACCAAGTGAATCTACTTATGATCATCTCTACATTTATGGCCAGGTCTATAGTTCCTACCTTGTATTATAAAAGACTTTGGTATCCTATTAATAATTTGTGTGTGGACAACATGGTAGAAAGAAAGAGTTCTTTTCTTTTTTTTTTTTTTATTATTCCAGTGTTTTGTGAGGGTACAAACATTATAGTTACCCTTTATGTCTTTTCCTGACCCTAATGCAGGTTAAAGGCATGCCCTTCCCTCCCTTTAGTGCTCCCCATGTCCTTTAGTTGTAGATTTGCCCCCCATCCCCCTAATCCCTAGAGAGTATTTCTGCCATGTGATCAACCTAGTGTTGATCAGTTAGCACCAATTTGATGGTGAGTACAAATGGATCCCGTTCTTCTGCTCTTGTGGTGCCCCACTTTGGATAATGGGCTCAAGTTTAATCCAGGAAAGTATAAAGTATAAAGTGCTAGATCACTGTCGTTTCTTAGGATTGAGTAATATTCCATTGTAAACATATACCAAATTTTGATAATCCACTCATGGATTGACGGGCACTTGGGTTGTTTCCACATTCTTGCAATAGTGAATTGTGCTGCCATAAACATTCGGGTGCAGATGTCTTTATCGTAGAATGTTTTGTGCTCTTTTGGGTAGATGCCTAATAGTGCTATTGCTGGATCGAATGGTATTTCTACTTTTAGCTCTCTGAGGTATCTCCAAATTCTTTTCCACAGAGGTTGCACTAATTTGCAGTCCCACCAGCAGTGTAAAAGTGTTCCTGTCTCTCCACATCCTCGCCAACATTTGTTGTTTTGTGTTTTTTTGATAGAGGCCAATCTCACCGGGGTTAGGTGATATCTCATTGTGGTTTTGATTTGCATTTCTCTAATGATTAGAGATGTTGAGCATTTTTTTATATGTTTGCTGGCCATTATTCTGTCTTCTTTTGAAAAGTTTCTGTTCATTTCACTTGCCCATTTGTTGATGAGGTTGTTTGATTTTTTCTTGTTGATTTTTTTGAGTTCTAGATAGATTCTGGTTATCAGCCCTTTATCAGATGTGTAGAGAGCAAATATTTTTTCCCATTCTGTGGGCTGTCTATTCACTCTAATGATAGTTTCCTTAGCAATGCAGAAGCTTTTTAATTTGATTAGATCCCACTTATTTATTTTTGTTGCTGCGGCAATTGCTTTGGGGTTCTTCAAGAATTCCTTGCCTAGGCCGATGTCTGAAAGGATCTTCCCAACATCTTCATTTAGAATTCTTAAGGTTTCATGCCTTAGGTTTAAGTCTGTTATCCATCTTGAATTGATTTTTGTGAGAGGTGAGAGGTGGGGGTCTAGTTTCAGTCTTCTGCATATAGCTATCCAGTTTTCCCAGCACCATTTATTGAAAAGAGATTCTTTTCCCCAGTGTATGTTTTTGTCAGCTTTGTCAAAGATTAGATTACCATATGCAGATGGTTTCATCTCTGGATTCTCAGTCTTGTTCCAGAGGTCAATGTCTCTATTTTTGTGCCAGTACCAAGCTGTTTTAGTTACTATAGCCTGGTAGTACAGCTTAAAGTCTGGTAAACTGATACCTCCCAGTTTGTTCTTTTTACTTAAGATTGCTTTGGCTGTACGAGGTCTTTTCTGGTTCCATACAAAGCGTAGAATTATTTTCCCACTTAGAACCAGACAAGGCTGCCCTCTATCTCCACTTCTATTCAACATAGTGCTCGAAATCCTCGCCACAGCAATTGGTCAAGAGAGGGATATTAAGGGTGTCCAAATGGGGACAGACGTGATCAAACTCTCGCTCTTTGCCGATGATATGATATTATATCTAGAAAACCCCCAAGACTCATCTAAGAGACTCCTAGAACTAATAAATGAATTCAGCAAAGTCTCAGGCTACAAAATCAATACACGCAAATCTGAGACATTCATATATGCCAACAACAATCAAGCAGAAGATCAAATCAAAAACGCAATTCCTTTTACAATAGCCTCAAAGAAAATTAAATATCTAGGAATATATTTAACGAAAGATGTAAGAGACTTATACAGGGAGAACTACGAAACGCTAAAAAAGGAAATTGTAGAAGATGTAAACAGATGGAAAAACCTACCTTGCTCATGGATTGGTAGAATCAATATCATTAAAATGTCCATACTACCTAAAGTGATCTACAGAATTAATACAATCTTTTTTTTTTTTTTTTTTTTGGCACAGAGTCTCACTCTGTTGCCCTGGCTAGAGTGAGTGCTGTGGCGTCACCCTAGCTCACAGCAACCTTAAACTCGTGGGCTCAAGCAATCCTTCTGCCTCAGCCTCCCGAGTAGCTGGGACTACAGGCATGCGTCACCATGCCCGGCTAATTTTTTCTGTATATTTTTAGTTGTCCGATTAATTTATTTCTATTTTTAGTAGAGACGGGGTCTCGCTCTTGATCAGGCTGGTTTTGAACTCCTGAGCTCAAACAATCCGCCTGCCTCAGCCTCCCAGAGTGCTAGGATTACAGGCGTGAGCCACCGCGTCCGGCCTAGAAAGAGGTCTTTTCTTACCAGGTATTATCACGTGCAAGCATGTTATAGGAACTTGAAGGAAGTTGTTCAATTTTTAGAACTTGCTTTCTCCATGTATAACTCACAAAACTTAATATTTTACATCTATTTGGATGTATTTATCAATTCCTGATTACAGTTTACTTCAAAATTATAAATTGGTAGGTATGCACTTTCATCAGTCTATGAACTGTTCCTGGGAAGCTTTTATTCAAAGTAAATCTTTCTTTTCAGAAATTATTTTAAAGCAGCAGCAGCAGTTCTTCAGCAGGAAAAAAAAAATCCAGTATCACAGTGGAATATTTAGAGACAAGTGTAATAATGTTTTAACCTCAGAACTTTCAACGAATTTTAAAGATGCTTTATAGTGGAAATAATAAAGTCATTGATGCATTGGTTCTGTAAATTAGACGAAGTGCGGGTGGCATTGTTTTGGCACAGAAAGCTGTGTAGCCTCCTCTATCAACTAGCGTGAAAAATGAAGAAAAGGTGCACAAAAGGAAGCAGAGTTGCTCAGGGCCATGCTGATAATGTACTATTGCTGTTCTTTGGAACCTTCAAGTCGTTTTCACAACAGATAGTTTTGAACTCTTATTTTTAGCAATAGCTGCCAAATTCTGCAAGTCCTATAATGTTCTGCTCCCTAATTAGTTTGGAAGCCTGTAATTGTTTAAGTTTAAGCCAGCCTATAAAGTCTGCCAACTCATTTGAGCAGGATTGAGCAGAAAAGTTGAAAAAATGGCTACATATTATTACTTGCTCATTTATTTAATTTTGTCTTTTGATCAAATCATAATTCTAATACAAAAAAAAATTCACAGCACAGAAGGGGCTTCTTTTAGAACATCTAGGAGCTGGCGTTACTTCTTTGGACATAGAGATTTCATGTCTGAGCAGTCCTGTTGATGTTTAGAAATTTAGCACAGACTCCCCAGCATGACCCTGGGAGGTCAGCATAGTTTGGATAAAATCTGCAAGGTCAATGATGAAAATAATACACCATAAGAGAGACACTATAATATGTTATTAATGGGATTTGGCATGTGAGCAGCTCTACTTATAGTTTGGGAGCATTTTTGTATATGTTTCACAAAAATCTGGAAAAGTAAGAAATATGTGTGTACCAGAACAGTTAGCAATGTGTTCAAAATTTGTCAGTCTGCTTAAGAGTTTATTAGGTAATAAGATCCTACACGTTTCCACTTGCAATATGAAAAATGTCGAGACTGATCACGTTTCATTAATTGTCTCTGTGCATTCTCTGTGTAATGTGGCTGTTTGACTGTTGTTTTCCCTACTCTAATCAGTTGTTTTTACTATGAGTACAAAGAGGGAGGATGTATTCAAGACTGCTGTAGAATCATATAGGAAGTAGCTTATAGTGGCTTCAGCTACCACTTTTTAAAGGAATCATGACGGTATTTATTTCTGAAAGTTTTTTCACCAGCTCTGCCTAAATGCATGTATTTAGAAACTATATATGATTTTAAAGGAAACTTCTTGAGTTTTTATAGCACCATTACTGTCTATATTTTTCTCTGTGGCGGTTTTTCTTCATATGAGGTCTTTTGGAAACATAAAAAACTAGGTTGCTTAGGTTTGACTCTGCTTAATAAAGAAAGATTGTGGGTTTTTGTGAAATTGTTCTTTTTTTGATGAAAAATATCAGCTATAAATCTAGGAACTGTATTTTCCTATAAGGGTAATGTAGAGTTTAATCTTTCCTAGTTATTGTTCAATGTGTAAAGTAAGGACGAACACACACACACTTTTGTACAGTGTTTGTTGATCGCATCACGATCATCATTTGTAATATGTATTCTAATAGCGAAAAAGCACAGACAGACCTTATTACACATAATATGTTATTTTCAAACAAAAATATGATGCGGACTTAGACTTATCCCACAATCAAAAAGATTTCTTTTGATGTAAAAGGTTCTTCATTTCATCTAATTAATCCCAGAATGTTCGTGTACCATTCTCAATAATTTCACCTCTACCTGTAAACTTAGCCTGTCCCCACCACCACCAGCTCACTCAGTCACAAGTCAATGACTCGAGCTCTGTTTTGCCTCCATCTTGTCTCCGTCTTCCTGGTAAGGAGGAACTCAAATTATATCATCACTTTCTAGGATGATTGGCCAGAGTTGAGTGGATATATTACCTCCTCTATTCCATTGCCTGCATTCTATGACCCTTTTATTGCCACCTCAATGTTAGAGGACATCATTATGCAGAAACCTGATCAGAAAGCTCAGAATTGGCTCATGACTCCCTTTCCTACTTCATTTCTGTGTGACTCAGTTTCATCAAGATAATACCTCTTCCCAGGCTTCCCAATCTGCCTTACAACCTCGTCCCCTATCAGAATCACATGCAAAGAACCAGATTGAGATGGTCACAGCCCACTTTCCAGCTGAAATTTCAGGAAAATCAATGAGCCTCCTAGCATCCTGAAACATCCTTTACCCCAGACACTTTGCCTCTATATCATTAAACACATGACGAAGTCTCCAGCCGGCATGCTGGCCACATCCCCCATTGCCACTATTTGTCCCACTCTAGACAAAAGGAAGCAGCGCTGAATGAGATAATACACACCCAAAGCGCTTTGAAATCTCCAACAACAGATGCTTTGTGAATATCAGACACTATTATTATCTACTCTACTGGCCCTGTCATGACAAAGTCTGCCCAGGTCGAACATCTGCAGCTTCAGTGTACCCTCACAAATGTATTTTTACTTTTTCAAGCTGTTGCCCATTAACTTCTTGCTAATATTTCTGGTTATTCTGGGCCTCTTTATTTAAACACTTGGTTAATATTGGCACTTGTCACCCTTCTGTCTTTGCAGATGTCACTTAGCATTCTTTACAAATTAGCAACACAATTAAGCAACATGGAATATCTATTTTTGCTTTTGTGTGTACCACCTCACTTTTGGATTTGTTAGAATGCACCCCACCATTTAAATTCCATTTAATAAAGGACTGTACTACTCTCAAGCCCGCCCAAGTCAATTTGGGGTAGACTGAAGGATAGGTTTTAAAAGTTTACCAAATGTTTTGCTAAAATATGGCTGTAATATATCCATTGGATTTGTCCTCACTTATTCTTGCATTCTCTTCAACTATAAACTTTGTATAATGCTTTATGCTTAGAATGGAAATTAGCAACTTATGCCATGTTTCTCTCGGACTACTTTTATAGTTGAATTTTGCATTAATTTTGTCCTGTTCTTTTAGTAAGGATTGGAGAATGTGACCTCAAAAACAATAGAAAAAAATTGCTTTTTAACAATAAAATCCTTGATTAATTGTCAAATGATTTGATACATTTTTAACTAATTGCCTACATACTACCAGGCCTTTTGAGGGCTTTTGCATAGGAACGAATAAAAACAGGCTCTGGTTCTCGTATTTAATCTATGTTTCACTGTGCGTGGAAGACAGATTATAAAAATAGGAACAGGAGGCAACGCTTTAGTCCTACTGTTACATCTCACCCGTCCTGTTCAGGAATAACAGTCTCCTGACTTCTTAGCTACCTTGTATTTGTTCTCCTCTCCATTGCAGCAATTCTCCTTTCCACCCAGTAATACTCTAAGAATTGATGAGCTAATATTTCTAAACAATCAAGAGCCCTGCAATGAGATGCATTGTACCAAAATTGGTAATCACTTCATAACATCTAAACATTTTCTTCTATCACTCCCTTCATAAGAGTCACCATTCTAAGTGCTATTTATTCCATTATTCAAATTCTCCCTGACTCTCAAATGCCTTAAGATTCAATGGACTAATATTTTTGTCATCTACAATAGAAATCTGTGTTTCCCATATGTTGCAGAACCAGATGGTTCAGGTTGGTCTTTTATTTGTCAGGCTCGGTATAAAACACTGCACTCACACTCTCATTCTCTCTCTCTCTCTCTCTCTCTCTCTCTCTCTCTCTCTCTCTCTCTCTCTTCCCCTCTCCCTCTCCCTGGGTTTTAACAAAGGCCATCGCGTTTATCACCCCCCACCCCCTACTTCAGGGTTTGACAACAGGCTGAACTAAGAGATGAGCAACTTCTCAGCTGCTGGCCTCCAAAGGCACTCTCGGCGTGGCCAGCCCCCACTGCTGTTCCTGCTGGCTTTTTATGCAGGCCCTTGATTGAGAACAGGTCCAGCTGGGCAGCCTGTTCACTCCTTTAACCCGTTCCTTTCCAGCCCATCTCTTTTAGGCCTTGCCCTCTTTCTGATCAACCGTACTGTTTTAGTGAGCCTGCATCCTCTTTTGCATCCCAAGTGCCCAATCCTGACAAAAACAGAAGTGAAAACAGCTAACAATTATTGCACACTTACTGCATGGCAAATGCTGGGTTAGACCCTGTTAATAGTCATGATGTCATTTAAGACACAGAACAACCCAAGAAGAGGTGTGATTATTCCCATAACATAGAAAAGTAAACTAGCTCAGAGATATTGGAAAACTAGTCACACATCTAGAAAGTAGTGAAACAAGATTGCTGTTCATATATTTAATATGTGTGACTCCAATTCCACGCACATAGTTACCCTTAGGCAGTCAGAGACAGAAATATGCACATTAGAAGAAAAACAACAACAAATTCCAAGCACTCTTGAACCTTGGATTATTTGTCTATCATCTCCAAAATTCCTCATTTTTGGCACAGCAATTGAACATCTCTGAGTGGAGACCCTTGGTTCTCAGTAGCCGGAGGAAAGCAGTAGCAAAGAATGTCAGAGGAGTACTAGGGATCAGAAAACATGGACCTTCAGAGTTCACCACAAAGATACCATAAAGATGGTGGCTTTTACTCTGAAAGAGATGGAAAGATTTGGTGGATTTCAACAAAGTGTCCTGATCTGACATACACTTTAACAGGATCACTCTGCCACTAAGTTGAGAACAGAAGGAAATGACGCAAAGGTTGCAGCAGGCAGGACATTTAGCAGGCTAATGCCCTGCTATACAAGAGAGGCCAGACAAGAGATGATGGCAGCTTGAACGAGACTGTGGAGATGGCAATAGGTGGCTAGATTCAGAATATATTTTAAAAATAAAAAACACAAAGCTTTCTGACATACTATCTTGCTTAGATTCTGCCTTGTGCTGATCATTCTTTCTTCATAGTGACCTTCCCAGCTAGATTCTAAGTCTCTTAAGGAGGACCATCTTATCTTGCATTTTCTCTTGGTTCTTTCGTAAATACTATATTAGGCATGATGGGTGGTACAAAGGCTCTTAGGTAGATAGATTGAGTAATTTAGTCAGGATTTCTTCCTTCTATATCCTCTCTTTTCTTATCTACGTGATGTTCCTTGATTTCAAAGAAGATATCGCAATGCTTTGGTGTAAAGGCCAAATTTATCATCAGTGGAAAGAATATGTAAAAAACGTAAACTAAGTAGTTCCACTGAGTAGCCTAAAAATGGACTTAATACAAAACAGAATTTCTTCCCTAGCTAAAGCTCTTCTACTTAATTTTATTATTCCATTAAGCACCTACTATGTACCAGATGCTAGGAATTCAAGAATGAAGGTATCAGGGTCTCAGGTTTCAAGGACTAACAGAGAAGCCGAAAGGTAAATATATCTCTAAAATACAAAGTAATAAGTTGTGTAAAAATATAGGAATATATAAATTGCCAGGGCAAATTAGAAGAGGGAACAATTACACTTTCCCCAGGGTAGGTGGCTTCTTCAAGTTTGTTTCATTTTCTGTCTATATTTTGTAATAACACACCATTTCTTTCTAGTTGTGGCAGATACTTGCAACAGCTTAGCATATTACTGCACTTGGAGTATGTAAGCAACCCAAAACTATAGGGAGCATAGAGAACCAACCAAAAGAGACTGCAACTTCAAAGCTAAAAAGACATTGGAGAATATCTTGTTCAATACCACATTGTATATATATGGTGTCTATGACACAGAAAAGTGACCTTCCCAAGGACACACAGCTTAATGAGTATGACCTTAGAATTAGAAGTCATATTTCAGACTCCTTGCCTAGAATGCTTATGTTGTCTCATGAGATGGGTCAAGTATATTCCATTTTTTGTTCATTACCTGCCTTGTTTGAATTTATTCTTTATTTTATTGTGGTAAAACACTTAACATGAACTCTACCCTCTTAACAAATTGTTAAGTGTTCAACATACTATCCTTGACTGCAGGTACAATGTTGTGCAGCAGATCTCCACAGCTTATTTACCTTACTTAACCGAAATGTTATGCTCATTGATTAGTAATTTTCCATTTCCCCCTTCCCACAGCTCCTGGAAACTGATTCTACTATTTGATTTTATGAATTTGACTATTTTAGATACTTCATATAACTGGAATTATGCAGTATCTATTCTTCTTTGACTGGCTTATTTCACTTAGCACTGTGTCTTTAAGCTTCATCTGTGTTGTATCATATTGCAGAATTTCCTTCTTTTTTAAGGCTGAATAATATTCCATTGTGTGTATATACCACATTTCCTTTATCCATTCATCTGTCAATGAACATTTAGGTTATTTCCACATCTCAGCTATTATGAATAGTGCTTCAACAAGCATAGAAGTGCTAATATCTCAAGATCCTGATTTCAACTTTTTTGAATAAATACCCAGACGTAGAATTGCTGAATCACATGGTAGGTCTATTTTTAATTTTTTGAAGAACCTCCATATAATTTTTCATAGTGGCTGTACCATATTTCATTTCTACCAACAATGTGCAAGAGTTCAAATTTCTCCACATCCTTGCCAACACTTGTCTTGTCTTTTTTTTTTTTTTTAATAAAATCCATCCTGACAGATTGACAGGTGGAAGGTGACAGCTCATTGTGGTTTTGATTTTCATTTCCCTGATGATTAGTGACATTCATCATTTTTTCATATATTTATTGGTTATTTGTATGTCTTTGGAGAAACGTTTATTCAACGTTTATTCAAACATTTATTAGGTTTTTTTTCCTATCGAGTTGTGTAAGTTCCTTATATATTCTGAAGAGTAACTCATTATTAAGTATATGGTTTGCAAATATTTTCTTCCATTCTGTAGGATTTTTTATTGTGTCCTTTTCACTTTGTTGATTGTTTCCTTTGTTGCCCAGAAGGATTTTAGTTTTGATGTAGTCCCTCTTGCTTATATTTGTTTTAATTTGGTTTATCTGACTCTTTCATTACTTTATTATACAAATGTAGAATGTATTTTATAATTTTTATGTATTTTATAGCTTTTATGTATTAGGCCCTTCTCCAGGTGTGCTGTTTATTAAGCTAATGATTGTAGCTCCAAATTGACCCTTCCACACTGTTGTATGCCACCATATCTTTCCAAGTTAAATTATCTCTGTTGTAAAATAGAAACTGGCATGGTTTCTATTTCCTTGACTGTCAGACCCTGGAGCATCTGCTCTGTGTCCAGTACTTTCCCTGGGAACTAAAAATACAAGAGCAGACCCATTTCCTACCACCACAGAAACCATAGCCTTGTCTAGGAGACAGACACTAATCAGTTTATTACAAAACGGCACTGCAATTGCAAACAGTGATAGTAACGTTTAGGAAAAATGCATCTGGTAGCAAATGCTCAGACCATGGGCCTAGTGGTCAGGGAGGGCTTCCCAGAGGAGGTGGCACCCCAAAAGAGATTTCTTCCAGGAATTTCTTAGTTCAACACTTTGTGGAGAAAGGAAGGGAGGGACCATGGCACATTGGAGGAGCTGAAACACAGTCGATGGGGTTAGAGCCAGAAAGTAGTTTGATTTCTTTTTCTCTATTTTATGAAAAAGGCATTTTGACTTGGGCTTATAAGTCCAAGATGCAGTAAACTTTTTAATTTGGTAAGATCATCTTTTGTCTCTGGCCTACCCAAGCCTGGTATGGAGAAGCTACATATCAGAAATGCATGTTTTCACTTATTTGTTTTTATCAGGATCTTATCCTTGATATGAAGTCCTTTCAGGGATCCTTAATTATGCAGTATAGATTCTGAATTCTATTCCAAAAAGAGTTTTGATATGTGATTACATGTGTTGATTTCATTAAGATTTACATAGGTTAGCATATTTTTTGAAAATTTCAAGCATTCATCAGAACATGTACAAAATGTATTCTCTTAGAGATTATTTTGGCAGAAAAAATAGTTATTTTTCATGAACAATTTAAGTATTTCCTTTGTGTTGAGATATATATGTATA
>NW_012153507.1:3220882-3221996 GCF_000956105.1 Propithecus coquereli
TATAAAAAGATATGTGAATGGTAAATTAGCACAAGACAAGAAGCTAAATATTATCAGTCATCAGGGAAATATAAGTTAAAACCATGATGTGCTAATACTTTGCTCCCACTAGAATAGGTAAAATTAAAAATATTTAAAGTACTAAGTATTAGCAAATATTTGGAGCAATTAGAACTCTTGTACCTTGCTGATGGGAACTCAGAATGGTACAACCATTTTGGAAAACTCTTTGGCAGGTTTTCATAAAGTTAAATAACAACTTACGTGACTCCGCATTTTCACTCGTAGGTTTTTACTTAAGATAAGTGAAAACATATGTCCACAAAAAAGCTTATACGTGATGGCTTATAGCACTTTTATTAATAATAGTAAAAATCTGAAATAATTCACATTAAGCTGGGAAATGAATACACAAATTATTATACTTGCTTATGTGTGTATTTGTTGATGGACTATTGATTTTTATGACAAAAATAATATATAGAATTAAACTGTATGACAAGAGTATAAAGAGTGGGAGAAAATGGAATTACTTTGTTGTAAGGTGTAAAATTTTTCTGAAGTTGTATAATAACTGTAAGTAGACTTTGAGAATTTAAAGATACATATAGAAATCTCTAGAGGAACAAGGAAAAAAAATCACAAATAAGTATATGAAAAAGTCAATAAGAAGATAAAATGGAAGAGTTAAAACAATATTTGATTCAGGCAAAAGAAAACAAGAAAAGAGGAAAATAAGAAAGGATGTTACAAATAGAAAACAAATATTAATGCTAAGATAATACAATTAAATGAAACTATATCAATAATCACAGTAAAAGTAAATGGGCTAAACTCTTCAATTGGAAGGCAAAGATTGTTAGACTGGAATGAAAAGCCAAGCGCAACTAAATTGTGATTATAAGATTTGTAATAATTTATATGCATGTTAAACATCAAAAAGCTGACAGCTTGAAATTAAAAGAGTAGAAAAATATATCATGCGAACACTAACCATAAGAAAGCTGATGTCACCATATTAATTCAACATCTTGATGATGAACATTCATCAAGATAGATGATAGGCAAAATGTTATATAGAGTTTAAGAGTGTATTACAACAATAAAAGAGCCA
>NW_012153507.1:3225381-3228608 GCF_000956105.1 Propithecus coquereli
TCTATATATATATATGTAATAAGTAATTTGAAAGACAACATATAATTGAGTTTAAAATGAGACTACAACTTTGGAGGAGGTGGAAGGGGCATACTGCCTTCTGTTTGGTTCCTGTTCCTATCAGGAAGGAAATATTTCTTTTCCTTTATATATCTTTCCCATTTTTTTCCTATTTCAGATATTTACCACCTGCAAGCTGCCCTATGGTAACAATCTTGTACCAGGCTTTCTTCCTTTAGTCTATACCTGCACATTTGCATACATACATATCCTTTCTGTTCTGCACATAGTCACAGGCTTAATCTTAATTAAACTTTAGTTTTATGTTGTACTCCCCTTTGACTGCAACATCAAGTCCTTCTACCATGGCATAAGGGCACATTTTGTTTTCTTTCTTTCTAAACTTGCTTCCAATGGTATCTTTAATCAGTGTTTCCCAATATGGTACACATTAGACTTACCTGAAAAAAACATTCTGATGTCTAGACCTCACTCTAAACCAATTAAATCAGAATCCCTTAGGGTGGAACCCTAGCATTTGTATTTTTCCAATAGCTCCCAGATGGTTCTAATATTCACAGTTGAGAGCTACCAAATGCAAGCCCAATATGATAGTTAAAATGGACAGCTCACCATTGCCCTTTCCTACATCCCATATGCACTACTATTCTTGTTTTAGTATTCTAACTCACTGATATTAACATGGGTTTGGATGGAGTTTAGCTATACTTAAAGAAATCTCCTCTCTAAATATTACTCTGTGTGTAGTGAGTTTCACTACAATTTAAAAAGCTGAGTACCTTAAAGAGTAGCTTTCTCTTCATTAAGTAGCATAGGTACTTCTGTCTTTCTACCTTGCTTATTATTTAAAGTTGGACTTGCATTCTGAGTACCACTACATACCCATGTTGTACTCACTGTGATAATAAAGCTGTAGAATGGTCTCAGGACACAGGAACAGAAGTGATATAAGCTCCTGAAAATCAGGCTTAGAAGTTTGGCTTTTCTGATTTCTATCCCTGGAGCAGCAATGGGGCATTCAGGTATTAATGAGTATGCAAGAATGCATTTAGTTGCACAAATGCTAAAGAAGACAGTACAGCACTGAGCACGGTGCGTGGCATAAAATTGGTGTTCAACTCATGTTTGCTGGGAGTATGAATGAATGAACAAATAAAGAACACATACCACCTTTTGGTATATTATATACCATATAGACTCATGATCTTCATAAAATAAATTAGCTGAATGATGTTGAGCAAGGCCTTTAAACATCCAGCTTTCGATTTGCTCATCCATGAAATTGGTGGTGGTGTGAGAAGGAAGGATGAGTTTAAAATTTCCTTCTAGCTCTAACAATTTTTCAGTTTAGGAATATTTTTGCTTAAGTTTTTCTGTACACATCAATGAATATTTCATGCAAATAAAACATATGCATTGCTTAACAAATGTGAGAATAACCTGTGCCCTTAAATTTAGTTAGCAGATTTATTATTGTTTACATAAAAAATCTCAATGAATCTACAAAGAAGATACTAGAACTAATAAATAATTTTAGCAATGCCATAGGACTTAAGGTTAATATTAAAAAATCAATTGTAATTCCATACACTAGCAATGAACTAGAACTTAAAATTAAATATGTCATTTAAAATAGCATAGCATAGAAACATAAAATACATGGCTATAAGTTTAACAAATTATTTTAAAAACTTCCTTACTTAAAAATACAAAATATTGCTAGAAGAAATTTAAAAAGATAAATAAGTAGAGGGATAAACTGTGTTCATGGATAAGAAGATCCAGTATTGTTAATATATCATTTTTCTCCAAATTTATCTGCAAATTCAATGCAAACTCAATCAAAATATCAGCAAACATTTTTGGAGGAAATTAACAAACGGTTTCCAAATACACATGAAAATTTAAAGCCTTGGAATAGATAAAAGAATTTTTAAAAAAAGAACAAAGCTGAAAGGCTTATACTACATGATTTCAAAATCTACTTGTGGTGGTTTTAAAATATGCCTACAAATTATTTGACACTTCCTTCTTCAAAAGGTAGAGCTTAATTTCTCTCCAGTTGATTGTGGGAAACACTCTGTGGTTCACTTTATGCACAGAATCTGGTAGAAGTGATGATGGTGTGACTTCTGAGGCCAAGTCATAAAAGGCATTGATGCTTCTGCGTTGCTCTCTCTTTGATCATTCACTCTGGGGGAAAACCAGCCAACATATCATGATAAAACTCAGACAGCCCTGTGAAGAATCCTATGTGACCAAAATAAACAATCTTGCCTGTGTTAATCTGCCAGCAAAGTAAGTGAGCAACTTTGGAAGTGAATACTCAAACCTCAGGTAAGCCTTCAGATGATTCTATGCTCCTACCCTTGGAGTCTTTCAACGGAGGTAACAGATACTGCAAAACAGAGGGAAAGCATCCTTGCTATGTCTGTCATAATAGAAACTCTGAGATAATAAATGATTATTATTAAGTCACTGCGTTTTAGAATAATTTATTATGCAGCAACAGATAGAAAACATAGATTTTATTAGGTTACAGTAATCAGAATAGTGTTGAATTTCTGTAAGGACAGACACACAGGTCAGTAGAATACAGAAACAGACAGTCATACATTGGTCACTTTGTTTTCAACAAAGGTGCTAAGGCAAGTAGGGCAAAGAGAGTCTTTTCAACAAATGGTTTTGGAACAGGTATCATTTACAAAAAAAAAAACCTAAAACCAAAATAGAAACAAAAAATGGACCTTGGTCCTTACTTCTTTCCACATACAAAAATTAACTTGAAATGAATCACAGACTTTAACAAAAAAAACTAGAGCTATAAAACTCTAGATCTTTAAAATATTATAAGAGAAAATCTTTGTGACTTTTAAATATTTTTTAAATGGTATGCAAATATCACAAACCTTACCAAAAAAATCCATAATAGATGTAATACAATTCATCAAAATTAAAAGCTTTTTTCCTTTGAAAGATACATTGTGAAAATGAAAAGATGTGCTATAAACTGGAAGAGAACATTCACAAAACATATATCTGTTAAAGGACTTGTATCCAAATTATATAAACAACATTTACCACTCAATAATCCACCTAATAAAAATATGGTCAAAGGATTTGAATACACACTTCACTAAAAAAGATATGGTATTTCTTACACCAATGCTACACACAAAAAATTAAATAAATAAATAAATAATAAT
>NW_012153507.1:3232533-3306593 GCF_000956105.1 Propithecus coquereli
GTTGATTTTTCCAAAGGATTAGTAAAATGTATAAACCTCTAAGAAGACTCATCAAGAAAAAAAGAAAAGAAGGCCAAATTACCAATATGAAGAATGAAAGAGGGGACATCACAAGTCTCATGAACATAAAAATGACAACAGGAAAATATTATGTGAAACTTTATGCAATAAATTTCACTACTTAGATGAAATGGACAAATTCCAGAGAAACATAATTTACTAAGCTAGCACAACATGAAATAGAAAATCTGAATGGCTCCATAGCAATTAAAGAAATTGAATTCATAATCAAAATCTTTCCACTGAGAAAAATACATGCCATCTGGTTTCAATGGTAAATTCTGTAAAAAATTACACCATTCTTCAGTAAATTCTTTCAGAAAATATAGGAGGAGAGAACACTTCCACACTCATTTTATACAGCCAGAAAAACCCCGATACCAAAATCTGACACACATTGCAAAAAATTAAATTACAGATGAATATCTCTAGTGAACATAGATATAAAAATTCTTAACAAATATTAGTAAATAGAACCCAGTATTATGTATATTGGATATATATATAGGATAGCACCTCATGGCAAAGTGCAGTTTATCCCAGGAATTCAAGGTTAGTTTAACATTGGAAAATCAATCAATAATTCACAATATTCACAAAGTAAAAGAGAAAAAAGTAGTGCATGTTGTTACTTAAAAATAATGTATAAATAGAGGAAAATCTTAGAAGCATGTACACCAAAATGTTATCAGTAATAATCATTGGGTGGTATGATTGAGAGAAATGTTTTTTGTCTGTGGTTTCCAAGATTACTGCAAAGAATACGTACAATATTTCATAATTATATAGGGGTGTGTGTATAATGGATGAGGCCTTTGAATATGTCTTCAAAGAGACTAAAACTAAGAGGGACACACAGACGGGTGATTTTAGAAGAATACATGAAGAAAGTTGGAGATGCCTGCATACCCACATTGATTCAGAGGAAGGGCATGAACAGACTTACGATGGAGTCTAAGGGTGGGGCTCATGCAGTCTTCAGGGCAGTACTTGAAAAGGTTTGGTGGAGAGAAAGTAAGTCTGTTGTTGATGGTGAAACTGTGCAATCTCTGCAGCTTGACAGGCATGAGGAAATGTGGGTTTTTATTTCCTTTTGGATTGTTTAGGTTCAGTATTATTGAACAAACAGATGGTTCTAAGTCTACTTAATATAAATTAGTCTCCTAATGGTCTTTCCCCAAACCCTCTCTCTCTCCCATGGATTGTGCAGCAGAGTGCACCAATCAGATCTTTCACTCGCCAAATTCTGAGTTTCTACCATTCTTGAAGAAGAAATTTCCCAGCTAACAGAATTCTGAATTCTATTTTCTTTTCATTCCTTTCTTTCTTCCCTCTCCCCGTCTTTTCTTATTTTAACATTACATTTATTCCAGGAGTTCACAACATTTTCAGCAAAACCAAAAGTTAATTTCTAATAAAAAACACAATACCTTCAACAGTCAAATTAATAATGACTC
Source organism: Propithecus coquereli (assembly GCF_000956105.1). Classification (NCBI taxonomy): domain Eukaryota; kingdom Metazoa; phylum Chordata; class Mammalia; order Primates; family Indriidae; genus Propithecus; species Propithecus coquereli. The sequence goes on from NW_012153507.1 coordinate 3,234,051, forward strand.
AAATTGTGAACAATTAGGTTAAATTTATTTTTAAATGACATTTTAATGATAATTTGGTTAAATTTATAAGAAAAAAGATATTGTTTTAAATGCTCAGCTTCTTTCAGAATGTCACCAGAGGTGGAGGGGGGGACCCTGAGTATTTTCTGATGAGAGAAAATTTGTGTTAATCTGAGTTAACTGTTGGTAGCCATTATCTTCATCTTCTAACAAAGTGAGGTTGTTTAGGCGCAAATTATATTTCTTTTTAAAATGTACTCTGCTTTTCTAATAGAAAATTACTGAGGAAAATAAAAAGCCTTCTCAATTTGTAATAGTGAACTCTCTATTCTTGCCATCTGGAGAATTTTACATGTGTGCCTGCCGTCACCTTGCTAGCATCTAATCCTAAAAATCATTGCCATTTCGTTCTTCTTTATTCTACATGTCAGTACTTTGGTTAAGTGAGCAAACCTACATGCAGGATAAAAACTGATGATCAGTTTGCTGTAGACCTTTTTTTTTCCTATTGAGAATTGAACACGTTACAAAACAGCGGTGACGTCGATTAACAGCATAACCTAACAGTCAATTCACCGATACCTTCCCTCATGCCAGGCCAGGACCTTAAATCAGATCTGTGTCAGATACGGATACTATAGTGTTTCATGATAGGAACAAATTTTAAAAACCAACTTCATTCCACTGAAAGGCATTTTCTGTAGTGCTTTGATATGTAACTCTGACTGAAGCTCAGCATGCAGGATATTAATCTCAACTCTCGTGTAATATGCCATTGATGTTCCAGGAAAATAAAATTATAAGACTCTTGTGTTATTCCAAACAGATTGAGTAATGTGCCAAGAGGAATTATACCTTAAAATCTTCTATTTTGTTTTTTATAATAGGGGCTAAAGGAGAGAAATATTGTATACTTGGCTATAAAATCATAATGAATATTTATTCAGCACTTTTTTCTTTTAGAAATTGTATGTGAATTGGACTAGTAAAATGTTTCATTTTCCCACATCATCTTGCATGGTACTCAGGTTGCGTGCATGTGCATGTGTGTGCGTGTGTGTGTTTGTGTGTGTGTCTTTGCACGCGCTGTCATAACCTATCTGGCCAAGCGTGAACTGTCTCCAAAGATTAAGTGCACCTATTTTGAACTGGAGGCTGCATGCCATAATTTTTAGCTAACCCGTTTCCTTCTTAGTGAAAACAGAAATAAAAATATATTGTGCACACTTCATTGCTAGAGCCTTTGACCTCAGCTGCCTGTCTAGCTGAGACTGTGATGAATGCTTTGTGTCCCTTCATTTTTAATTGCTCATAAATTGTTAGCCCACGAAACACAAAACTAGCCTTGTCCTCATTTTAGTTGGGGTTGGAGGTCAGCCTAACAGTAATACAATTAAGGAGTGTCTTTGTGTGGGGGTGTGGGAGTGAGGAGGGCACTAGGATTGCAGAAGAGGGGTAAAGAAATGTAGTAGTCCTTTCTGAGAAAAACACAAAGAAAATTCCTACTTTCAAGCAAAAACATCACACATAGAGTAAATCATGCTTGTTTGACAATTGTGTCCAAAGTGCTTTGAAGGGCATTTCTGGATAGCAACAAAGGAAATGAATTATATTTTATGCCTGTGTTCAAGCAAAAATGTATTATTGTGATTCATGATGTAAAGTATAAATTAATTCTGTGGAAAAAAAATGTCTTGTTTCAGAAGCACTGTGTAATCCCAGGTTGTTTTCAAAAGAGACTGTGAATGTGAATCTAATGGCACAAGTTAGCCTTCAGCTTTGTGCCACTCTCTGTCATCACCCGGATAGCAGCTCCTGGCGATTTCTCCAACTCACATCTGATTCCTGTGCGCCATGGATCTTTTCTGTGGGTTTTGCAGAGTCAGTCATTGTTTTCAATTATACTTCCTCTATTGCTCACCAACTAAGGTATGACCTTAAACAGTCATGTCTCAGATATCAATGGAACGAAAGCTTTGAATTTCTTTTCTCATCTGTGAAGACTGTCAAAAGCAGAGATGATTATGTGCTTTCTTTATTCTACATAAAATAGTGTTTAAAGCCCAGCTAGTGGCCTATTGACTGATTTTATTATTTTGATTAAACCAAAGAAGAAGCAGCATGGTCTAAATAGAAACAGAATTGAACGTATAGTGAGACCACGCCTTTCCTTTTTTTCCAGCCATTCTTCTGACTTCCTTTAATTTTAGACAAGTGGTTTGACTTCCCTAGATTTTAGATTTCTGTTTTCAAAGTGAAAATATACCCTTGGTTTTAATATTTACTTTATAAAAATATTGTGCAGGCAAAGGAAAATTACATACATGGTATAGCCTTCTTCAAAATAAACATGTAAAATACATTTTGGCTATTGCTATGATTCCTATTTCCATTTTAATCACTGGGGCTTTTTTGTTTTAATCATATTTCACACTATCTTTCGAACATTTTGTCAAGCTTGGTAAAATTCTGAAAAACTAGATGATATTCCCAGCATTAACTGCCCCATTCATTACTAATGGAATCATATTTTTAACAAGTTAACTTTTTCCCCCAGTAGAATTTACAGTTCTCTCTGGCTTAGCTTTGGCAAAATAAGAATGGGTTAACTGTACCTCACTCACTAATATACACATTTGACCACCATTAATCTCTTCCTACATATATTTTTGAACCACTTATATCACAGACTGGTTTAGATACTGAGGATAGAACCACGAGCAAAATAGAAAAAAAAAATTCTGTCCTTAATAGTGGTGATATTTTATTAATTTGAGCAGTTCAGTTAAATCATGATCCTTAAGCATGTAAGGGAAAGTATAATATAATGCAAGCAGGGACAACAAGGGTGGGATAATAAAATCATTGGATTACAAATCAGGAACTTAGAATTAGAGACCAGTTCTGCTATTCCCTAGCTTTGAGTTCTTAACTAAATCTTTGGACCCTGTTTTCCTTATTTGTAAAATAAAGGAGTTGCCCTTTCCTGATTCTAAAATTATGGGATCTTCTATATAAGAGAGAAATAATTCCCACCCCTTAATGAGAGAGAGAGGTAATTATCATGTATTTCAACATCAAGTATATCCCTACTTTTTCAGTGGAAATTTTTGCCAGAAAATCTCAGAGCTTTTAATGCCTGATGACAATAAAAAAATTATCGTTTTTCAGAAAAATCTTATTTTTCATTGTTTTATATTCTAGAAGTGAACTCATTGCAGTAGCAAATAAATCTGGTACTTGGCTTCCTGGATGTTGACAATGTTGGCACTTTGTCATAAGAAGGAGGGCAGAACTAACTGGTTCATAAGGTTCCCAGTGGTCCGAATAGCAGAAAAATCTGTTAGACTCATGATGAGTGAGCTGTTGGCTGAATTCAGCAGCACACGAGTCTAAAACTGATCATCTGTGCCCTCACTAGTAACTGCTACTTGACTGTAATAAGAATCACTACAGCTTTACATGCTACCAAAAATGATGATAATGATGATTCCCAGCCATAACAGAGACAGAAGTTTTATTTTTATTTTTTAAAGCATTTCATAAAATCCTCCAAACTGAAAGAAAAATCCAAATCAAAGTAATAAAAATCAGATAAAAGAATTAAAGGTGTATCAAAGTTTTGCCTAATGCATCACGCATATAATGGAAGTTAAATTTGTATGTAAACATTTATTAGATATTAATTAAAGAGCATATTTTATATGGAATTTCAGTTTCAAACAAATAGCCCAAAGTAATACTTAAAAGAAGATTAAAGTATTTTTCTAGTTTTTATTGACATATAACTTTTTTCCTATTTGAGTAATTTTTTTTTCTCTTTTCCTATTTGAGAAGTTTCTAATAGCTGTGATGGGGCTTTCTGGTTTATAACTTTTTTGAAGGCCACAATAATTAAATTCACACACCAATATATATAAGCATTTTTAAATGAATGGTGGAATCAAGATAGAATGAGCATGTATCAACATCTAATAAGTAATTTTTTGTTGTGTTATTACTGACTATCTCTTCAGTATATTGCATACTCCATGAGAGGAAGGAATTTTGTTTGTCTGCCTTTTTATTCCCGCTGCTGTATCCCCAAGGCCTAGAACAGTAACTAGCTCATAGTAGGTATTCAATAAATATTTATTGAATGGATTAATATTGTTATTACTTCCTTAAGCATAAACAAGAACACTAAGTTTCTGTAAGTCAGTGCCCAGATCCAATGGATTCTAATTCTAACTTTCTTAAGATGTCATCTACTAGTTCCTTCCTTGGCTATCACATCCTGAGCAAATTGAAATAACTAAATTAGCTTTGTTGATATTGTATTTCACAATTTTTTTTAGTATTTCATTTGGCATGGCAACAAATATAGTTCAGGTTTGATGTTTCAATTCTTAAAATACCCTTTCCTTAGGCCAGTGGTTAGTTTTTAACCTATTTTATGGAGAAATGTGCAGAATCCAAAATAACACATTCCTCATTAAATTGAATAAACACATTCCCTTTGAGGCTGGATATTATAATAGTGATGATATATGGTATTTATAAAATGTGTATGATTTTGTTATTCATCAGAATTTATTTATGTAACTATTTAAACTAATCTTGAAAATAGTTTTCAAAAACCCTTGGCTTATAGATTTTGTCATAATTTTGTTCTGAGAAATTTACATTTGAGCAAAACACTATACCATTGGAAAGCTCCACAGTTATACAACTAGTCCCAGCAGAAACTATAGGGTCATGCATTAAAATTGGGTATTCATACAAGGTAATCTAATAAAAGCTGTGTGAAAACATGAACATGAAATTTTTGAGATTACCATTCAAGCATTTTTTTATAATTACATATGGCAATTCAAATATGAATTCCGAATATTGAATACTAAACAAACTACAAAGTGTGATTGAAAATTAGGACATATTTCATTTGTCCCTTTGGAGCATTTGCCTCATACTGGCCATTTAATCAAAAAATGTTGGTAGTTTATATCATTTGCATGGTTAGAACCTCATGGTAATTCAATACTCGCTTGCAATTATCTTGGGTTGGCTAACAAAAGTAAAACAGTGCATTGCTAGACATTAAACAAATGTTTCACTTTTGTCAACACTGGCGGGTGTCACTATATCATTAGTTTCTTAACCAAATGAACATAGTCATATTAATTTAGGTTCCATGAGAACACTGTGAAAAATATTGTATGACTTGGTACTTTGAACAACTTAATTGCTAAAAATGTTACCCTAAATACACTAATAATTGTGTGTCTTACTTACACGTCTCTGGATCACCAGACTTGCTATACTGTTCTTGACCATCCAGCTGGCTCAGAGTGACCTCTTCTGTCTTCAGTGTTTATCTGCTTAAAACTTTGACTTAAGGAAGATTCCCAGTGTGTATCCGCCTCAGTTACCAAGGGCTAGAGGTGTACATGAAACCATAACACTGATTTTGTAAAGGGAATATCCAAACCAATTGCCTAAATTGCACATTACAGCAATTTTTAAGCAAAAACTTTTAATTAATAACTGCAGCCTAAGGATTCAGTGACTCTCAAAAGTTTCCACAAAACTATCCTGGTGAGAGAAGAAATGAAATGTGTACTCGATCTGTGGAACTGTGGAAGCAGCACACAATCAAAACAATTCTTTGAAATGCCTCATTTTATCTGAAACATAGATGTGAGTGTTTGCATTCTATACTCATAACATACACATTTATCTTAATAATACTTTCTCCCAAAACTTCAAATATAGTTGATGATTATGGGAGAAAGACCATTCTTTTCTGTTAACTTTTCATATTTCTAACATCCCAGCTACTCACTAGCATAGACATTCTCCAGCTTGAGGTAAATGTTTGGTAGTCAACACAATGATAAATAACAACAACTAAGGTTTATTTGTTTTGCCAAGGATCATTCAGAACCCAACTAGTATTTCATGTCTCTGTCAGCTCAGAAATACATAAAAGATCAGTCTTATTCTATCATCGGATTTCTTCGGGAGCTAGCCAAAGCCCAGCTCACCTGAATGTCTTTCATCCTTCCTTCCTTCCTTTCTTCTCTCCTTCCTTCCTTCTCCCTCTGAGAAAAAATATAACTAAAAAGTAACCAAGAAATTATCAGAGGGAAATATAAGCCCAATCAGGAAAACTCGGAGGTGAGCAAAGTAGGTAGCTGTCATTGCTTGGCCATCAATCCTCTCCAATCTGTTTCCCGTGGAAAGGATGGATTCAGATGACCTCTGTGGAATACCACTATTTTCTCTATATCTAGTTTGTGCCTAGTCTCAGTCACTTCACATGCACAAAGCTGCAAACTGTCTATAAAAAATAATGAGTGCCCCAGGGTTGTTCACCCTATGTTACAGAAATGCAGAGCTTCAGTTTTTTGATACTCTCCATTTCTCAGCCTCTATACAATGGATGTCACTAGTGTCACCTTCTAGTAAGATAGCCATGGCCAGCAGAAGGCCTGGAAATGCCAATTGTAATTAACTTTCTTTTCAAATATGTTTGACAGTTTCATGCTGAGAAGTGTGTCTTACCTTTTGAACTTTCAGATTGCTTGGCTGAGCAAAATGTGTATCATTTTCTTTTAAAATTACCTTACAAAGAGCTATGTACTATGATATTCTTGCACACGTCAGCCATTTATAAGAGATTTAGATTTTTAAGCAGATTATCCTTGTTCCAAATGAGAGACCTTGCTTTTGTCTGAAGCATGGGCTATGTTCAGGTGCACAGCAAAGCCCCAGGACAAGGACACTCACATATTCAAAAATGTCAAAGACGATGACCCTTCCTCATGGGCCAATCATCCCAGCTGCTCTATACAGTAATATTCCTGAGACCTGAGAAAGCCAGATCCATGCTCTTTGACAGTAGATAAAGATAGGAATGAAATGCTCCTTGGGTCCAGTTTTCTACTATATGGTTATTCATCATTTTAAAAATGACATCAGAAATCAATAAAAATGGAAGAACTCTATAAATGCATCTTTTCCTAATTGAGAGGCTTAACCTGACTTTTGCAGTAAGAATAATATACCTTACCGTGACCTACTTAAAAAATGTAAAAAGTCACTTTATGGCTGCCTGTTTCGGTCTTTCTTTTGGCCTTCCTACTCTTTTTTTCATAGTGAGAGTACTTGTGTAAAAAAAAAAAAGTATGGATCCTCATCAGCATTTTGATCAAGGAGAAAGGTTTCATACTTCAATAGTGCACGTAATGGAATTGGTCAGATTTGAAGCATGGGAGCACATTTTATCTTGAATCTTTAATTTTTTACACTTCAGCTGACAGAAATTTAACTAAAATGTTGGTTATGTGACCAGTAAGTGGACTCCCCAAAATAACATTTACCTTAATTTTTCTGTAAGTTATCAGAAAAGAGTGTAAAACAAGCACATTTTTATTAGTCCTTTGGCAAATTAGAAATTATTCAAAAAAACAGGTCAGTAAAATTGTTTTCCTTCCTAAAGATTCCGATATGTTAATTACTCATGATTTTCACACAGATTGAAAACCCAGAGAATTACTGAATAAAATAAAAAGCCACAAAAGGTACATTTTAAAATTACCTTCTCAAGCTACCAAGGTAATAGAAGAGACAGATCATTGAGGTTCACACTGCCCTAGAAGATGGCAATATGACCTTTTTTCCAAAAAAAATAAAAATGGAATATTTTAAAATAACAGCCTCATTCTCTATTATTTTCTCAAAGCAAAAAGCTATAATTAACCTGTAGTGTTATCAATTCTAATATGATTTTGAAATTATAAAAGCCTTTTGGTCCAAACTCCAGGTAAAATACGTTTCAATTTCCTATAAATATACTATTTGGTGTTGTGTTGAGCTTACTCTTAACAAGACCTCTGAAGATAAGAAATTAATGGTTCTATTAAATTTGGAGGAAGTTTAACAACATTTGTTTCTTCAATGTAAGAAAACAAAGCCAGTCAGTTGAATTGAAGAAGCTACCTAGATGCCTATTACCAGTTTAAGAAAATGAGTCGTGAATCTTGAGAGCTTCAGCTGGAAATCTCTTCCCGTGGGGTAATGATGCTTTGGTCTTTGTAAGTCTACTTAATTCTCATTATTGGGACTGACTCTCTGTTTCATAGAATACGTCTCCGAGTCAACAGGTAAAAATCACGTCCTCATCAGCCCTGTCATTTTACCACATGCTTTCTGATGGCTGGTGGAAAAAGGGTGAGATAGAAAGAACCTCCGCCTGATGTTTTAAGAGAGAAAATGATGTGATGAAAGCATTGGTAAAAAAATTAAATACGATATTGACTGAACTTTCCTGAAACCCCCAAAAAAGTTTTATCTGGCTTGTAAATTTATGCTCTAGTTATTTTGCTCTATGCATCATATTTTTAAGATAATAGAATGAACTGTTCAAAAGCAGTTCCAGGGGTGAATACAACTTTAAAAAGGCAAGTTGGAAAAGGGTAAGGTAGCCAGGAGATTTGAAGTGGCACACAATGTTTTGGCAGCTGTGACACACAGGATTTTCCTTGCCCTACCACTAAGTAAAGAGAAGAAAAACATTTTGTGGGAAAGAACTTGGTTTGAAAATACATTTGACATGTGTCTCATATTTAACTTCAGTTTTCAAGAGATTCTTGAGGTGTGTTGCTTAGCGCTGAGTTTTAGTAATAAATCTGTGGGCTACTTACAAAACTCTGAAAAGTTTCCAATTAGTTATGATGCTATAAGAATCACGTACACGTATCTCTACCACATATCAAAAACCGAGTTATCAACAATACCTTCTTTCTGAAATCATCACAGTGCAAGAAGCTTACAAATATAATCTGTGGCCATTTATTTCTTAGTTTGCTTTCTTTTCCAGTTTACATTCCACTTAGCTCACCAAGTGCCTTTTAACTGGGCACATAGAAGCCCAAATGTGATTGATCCTAGAAGACAATCATGTGTGTATACAGGAAGTTGACTTTGGGAGTACATGGAAGAGGATTTCTCACACTTATTAAATGAAATTTTAGAGGGAAATGGGAGGAAAAAACATAAAAGTCATAATGTCCACGTTGTGCCAAATCCCTAGAAACTGCTTAAATACAAAAAATTAGTCAAATCTATGACAGGATAAAAAGCAAATAGTCAAAGTATTTTATAGGTAGAATACATGGTCTACACTTTATTATGTTTGAGAATAAAAGTTATAGAATTACTATATATATATATATATATACACACACACACATATATATATGTATAGATAGATAGGGTTTTTTAACTCTTAGCAGGACTTAAACCTACATAGGATTGAAGGAATCAAATATGAGCATATGAATCAACTATGTTTTGTTAGAAAAAGAAGGAGGAGGAAGATTAGGATGAGAACTCAGTACAACTTATAGGTAGACATTGTGACTTCAAAAATAACTACAGAGCTAAAAATAGGAGACGTAAGGTCGGATAGTCCAAATGGCAAGTGGTATACCATTCCAAATTCAGCAAAGTTTATCATGTCCCAATATGTGGAAGAAATCATGTAGGGTAGACATCTATAATCAATTCTTTTTAGCATCTATGCTGTAATTCATGTTTAAGTAAAAAGTCAACCTTATCATTTTCAAGGAAAAAATGTTTTATATTCTATCCTTTTTTCCCTTGGCTTTCAGAAAGCTTAGAAATTGGAGCCTATAGCTGAAATCCTCAGCTAGAGTTTTGAACTGTATACAACTGTTTGTTTCATGATTCCTGGTGTTTTGTTATAATTTTTAAGGATCCTTTGTAGTGTAATTTTTGTAATCATTTCTTTTAATTACACGAAATTTTGACTACTGAGTCTATTCCTTGCCTATTGCTATTTTTTACTCAACAATTACCTAATGCCTAGAATCAAGCTCCTATAATTCACTTGGGGTATCCCCAAAGCTACCTTTGCCCACAAATACTATTCATGACACATAATAACTCTGGGGCCATTTTTTAGGTTTTCTCACACCAAAAAGAGTGGGAAGAAGAGAGAACTGGATACGAAGACAGAGATCAGAATCCATATCACGCCCTTAAAGAAGACCTTTGGACACAGCATTCGCAAATGTGACATAGAGAAGGAAATCATATTTCTGAAAAGAACCCAACCAGGAAAATTCAAGTAGGTACTATTTGAAGCCAGATATAAGGTGAAAATTCAAATAGGTTAGATGCCTACACTGGGATGCCATCTAAAGTTCTGCCCAGCTCATACTTGTGCAAGCCTCAAAACCTCTGTGGAAAGAACGTAGGGTAGGGAACACCATAAGGCTTTTTGCCCCATCAGGTCCCCTATTAGGACAGAGAGCTCATTTTTATTGGGTCCCCAGGATTACACAAAGGAATGGAATAGGACAATACCATGGCACTGTTCTAAGCACTTATTAATATTAACTCATTTAATCCTTTTAACACCCTATGACATAAGAACTAAGCAAAATTGTCTTTTGACTCTTCTATAGCCCTTCTAGAATCTTCTCTCCTTATCTCTCAGGTGCTCCAGATATCCAAAATCTCCCAGTCTGGCACATCTCTCAGTCATGTCTTTGTCACCTTACCCACTGCAAGCTGGATGATGTTCCAAACTTACCTGTTTCTCTTCATGTGTCCATACTTTCTCAACGCTTTCACTAAATCTGACCTAAGATAAGTTATGTTTAATTCAAATAAATTCCTCAATAGTTCACTTTTAGGCAGTCTGAAAAAGTATTATCAATGTTTTTGGACATAAGAGCCCTGCTAGAGAGGTGCTGAAGCAAGTTCACTAAGGACCCCCTGAATTATGGGGAACCAGTCCCAGAAATATCAGCTCTTCCTGCCACTCCGGGGTCTCCTTGATCAAAACCTAGTACTATTCTCTTGTTTCTCTCAGTGTTGAGCCGTCATTCATAAGATCATCTTGGCTGCTACAAAACCATCTCCATTCATGCCCACCATGGGTACAGAAGAATGTTTTTCAACAGAAATATTATGTGAGCCACAAATGCAAACCCATAGGTCATTTTAAAATCCCTAGCTACCTAGCAATCACATTTTTTTTCCTTTTATAATTTCGAAATATTAAGGCTATACAAATGTTTATGTTGCATGAGTACCTTTTATAATATTTAAGTCTGGGCTTTTAGTGTGCCCATCACCCAAATAGTGTTCATTGTACCTAATAGGTAGATTTTTGCCCTTCCCCTCCTCCCCACCTTCCTTTTTGATTTCCAATGACCTTTACATCTCTTTGTGCCCATGTGTGCCCATCAATTATCTCCCAATTATTAGAGAGTACATGTGGTATTTGTTTTTCCATTCCTGAGATACTTCACTTAGGATACTGGTCTCCAGCTCCATCCAAGTTGCTACAAAAAACATTATTTCATTCCTTTTTAAGGTTGAATAGTACTCCATGGCATGTTTGTGCCACATTTTTTTAATCTACTCGTGAATTAATGGGCACTTAGGTTGATTCCGCATCTTTACAATTGTGAATTGTGCTACAATAAACATTTGAGTACAGGTGTCTTTTTGATAAAATGACTTCTTTTCCTTTGGGTAGATACCCAGTTGCAGGATTGCTAAGTCAAATGGTAGGTTTACATTTATTTCATTGAGGAATCTCCATATTGTTTTCCATAGAGGTTGTGATAATTTGCAGTCCCACCAACAGTATATAAGCATTCCTTTCTTTCTGCATCCATGTCAGCATCTATTGTTTTTGGACTTTTTAATAATGGCCATTCTGACAAGGGTAAGATGGTATCTCATTATGGTTTTAATTTGCATTTCCCTGATGATTAGTGATGTTGAGCATTTTTTCATGTGTTTTTTGTCCATTTGTCTATCTTTTGAAAAACTTCTGTTCACATCTTTTACAAAAGTTAAAAGGTAAGTGTTTTAGCCCTGCAGTCCCCAACCCCTAGGCCACAGCCCGGTACCGGTCTGGGACCTGTTAGGCAAACAGAACTGTGCATCACCGCCTGAGCTATGCCTCCCCACCCTGCCTCCCCCCAAACCCCCATCCCCGCTCCCACCGCTGCCTGGTTCATGGAAAAATTGTCTTCCATGAAACCAATCCCTGGTGCCAAAAAGGCTGGGGAACTCTGTTTTAAGCTACTACGGCTACAATAACAAAATACAACACACCCGGGGCCTTAACAAAAATTTATTTTCCCCCAGTTCTCAAGGCTGCAAGTCCAAGGTCAAGGTGCCAGAAGGGTTGGTTCTTCTGAGGCCTCTCTCTGTTGTTTGTGGATGGTCACCTTTTCACTGTATTCTCATATGGCCTTTTCTCTGTGCACATGCAATCCTTGCGTCTCTGCCTCTTATTAAGGACACCAGTCCTATTCGATTAGGACCCACCCTAATGACCTTATTTAACCTTAATCATCTCTCTAAAGGACCTAATTCAAAATATAGTCACATTGGGTATTAGGGCTTCAATATATGATTTTTAAGGGGGACACAATTCAGTCCATAATAATAGGTGAATAAATTTTTTAAATGTGTTTCATTTAACTCAATATATCCAAAATATTATCATTTGAACATGTGATCTTTTATATTCTTTTGTATAACATCTTTTTTTCATACTAAATTTTTAAAATCTGGTATGTATTTTACACTTTTGCTACATCTTAATTTGGACTAGCCCCTTTTCAAATAATCAGTAGCCATACGTAGCTGGTGGCTACCATATTGGACAGCACAGGTATAGCAGGACCAGATATATTACTACAGATGATCTCTCTCTAAGCTGCAACCTAAAGTTCATCCCCATTTGCTCAAGCTTCAGAGCATTTTACCCAGGTAAAATGACTTTGGTCATAATACATTGCTAAGAGTGAGAGTGGATTTTCCCAGTGCAGCTATCAATTCTTTGTGTTCATATTATCAGCAACCCACAGTGTCTCCTGCTTTTCTTGACTAAACTACCCCCCTTTGCTATGAGGTGGCTCAACATCCTTTATATGAATAGAGGCACCCTTAAGAGGTGTACATAAAATCATGACCCTTGGGGAGATCACAGAGTTGTTGAGGGCAATAACCAAAGTAGTAAAACAGAATCCTCTACAAAGCCATGTCCATGGTTACCATCCTAGTGAGCCAGTCCTTTAAGGCGAATTGGGGACTATTGCAAGGCACTATTTAAGACTGATATACCAAAGCTAGACTACCAATTTTCTTCTCTGTACATGGGCAGTGTTTATTATTTTTATATGTAATATTTGTTGTGGGATACTTAAAAAGTTTGACTTTTCTCTTATAGTAAGTGGCAGATATCTAGAAGACTTTGTGGGGATGAGTCAAGAGATGAAAAACTTGACAACTTTTTCTAACAGCAGGGATTAGATCAGAAATGGGAGGAAACAAGGCCCACTTAAGGAACTATTTCAATGTTCTGGGCAGAAGGAATGAAAAAGATGTGAACCACATTTAAAAGGAAGGTTATGATTCAGTGACTGATTAGATGGAAGGAATAAAGATAAGAAAAAAGTCAAAATGATTTCATGATTTTAAAAGGAAATGACAGTGGGCAGTTCTCAAGATCTGTGGGCAGTTCACAAGATCTTTTCTATCTTTGCACCAATATTGCCTGAGCAAGATTTCCTTCAGCTATCACCTCCATAGAGATAAACTCCAAATATATACTACCTTACCAAAACCTGGGCTGCACAGCTACATTTCTAGTTGCCCGGTAGACAATACCTCTGATGGACAATACTTATAGGAATCTTTGCCATAAATTAAAAATGCACTTGAAAAAATTAGAATGAATCTCATTACTCTCACAGCAAACCTGAGTTTCCTTCTGCCTTCTCCATTTTTCTTGATAGAACCTCCCTTCTGCCCATCATCCATCGTTGGGACCTCAAAGTGAGTTTTATTTTGAATATTCCATACCAAGTTATTTCAATTCTTTTCTCTTTAATTTTTCTTGACTTTGTATTTCTTTCTACGTTTCACCACCATCCTAATTTTGTCTTGGTTACTTCATCCCAAACTATTATACTAGCCTCTAACTAGTTCCTTTGTTCATTCCCTCCCCAATTTATGCTGCATAAAACTACCATTTAAACTTCTTAAAGCACAGCTATGACTCTACTGGCTCTTCTTTGCCTATTATTATTAGTGGAAACAAGTGCAAAATCATCATGAACTATTTGTTACTTTAACAAATATTTATCAAGCACCAATTGCATGTTAGACACCATTCTAGGCTCTGAGGATATAACAATAAACAAGACAGAAAATTTGGCTGCTCTCAAAGAGCTTACATTCTAGTTGGGGAGACAACAAACACTCTAAATGAATCAACAAGAACATAACAGATAGTGATAATTTTTATTCCAGTAATTACAATAGAGCAATGTGATGAAGATTGACTGCATGCCAGATTTGGATAGGAACAGTAGTGATGTTTAATCTGATATGTGGAAGACAAGAAGACAGCCACGTGAAGCTTGGAGGAGGAACATTCTAGGCAGTGGGAACAGTTGTTATATAGGTCATAAAACCAGAACTTGCTTAGCACATTTGAAGAACTGAAAAGGTTGCAATTGGACATGTAAGGGATTGCTGGGGAAAAAGTAGATTGTAAGGAAACAAGAGTGGAATCATAGACACCAATTATGAGGTTCTGGTACTGGGCAAACAGATGATAGGAGCTTAGAAAAGATGGTGAGAAATAGACAAAATTTAAGATAAACATGGAGGTAGTCTATGAGACTTTCTGATGAATTGGATGTGTGAGGTGACAGAGAGAGTATAATCAACACTGATGATAATATAATGTAACAGAAGCACACTTGTGGGTGCATGCAAACACTTAGCAGAGAGATTAGTCCCAGTATATGTGTATGCGAGGAGGAAGGGGATAGTCACGGAAGAGCTCCCCTGCAAACAACACTAACACTATCTTAGAGTGCTTTGAGTCATAGTTATCTAAGTTTGTGTCATCTTTTCTAATACAATACAGTCTTAAAGGCATAAAACTTAACATATTTTTATCTCCCCCTCCTTTACAACACCTGGAATAGTTCTTTGTGCATGATGGCAAGCCATATAACTTTTGGATGAATAAATAAATAAGCAAATGTAGATTTGAAATATTAAAAGTGTGATGGTGATATCACTGCCAGAAACAGAAGGATGAAGAGAGACAGCTGGTCTGGCAAAAGGGAGGCACTAAAAGATGATTTAGAAGTGAAGGTGCCACATTGAAGAAGAAATGATCAATGGTTATATTAAAGTCTTATAATAAACTCTATTTTAGGAGAGTAGGAAAGTATAGAAATGGTCTATCATTTTTTTCTATTGTCTTTTTCAGGCTTACAACTTGATGATTTTTGTTAGGGTTATGCTTTGAATAGTGAGTTATATATTAGTATGAATATTAATAAAGATCTTAATAATGATAACAATCATACCACTTCATCTATGGTAAGCATGGTGGATGGGTGCCTTATGGACATCTTATTTAATTTTACAGAGTCCGAGAAGGTAGCTATTTTGTATCACCATTGTACAGATGAGGGACCCGAACTACAGGAAAGTCAAGTACTTTCCTGAGGTCACACAGTTTAAAGTAAAAAAACTGAGATTCAAACTCATGTTTAAACAGTTGCTTGACATTGTCAACTTTTGACAGCATGCTGTGCTCTCCTTGTAATTCAATATAATTCTTTTTTAAATTTTTTTAATTTTCAGAATATTACAGGGGTACAAACGTTTTGGTTACATGAATTACTTTTGTACAGTTTGAGTCAAAATTGTAAGTGTGCTCATCACCCAGATAATGTGCATTGTACCTGATAGGTGTGAATTTACCCTTTCCCTTCCCCCCTCCCACCTGCTTGATTTCCATTGAGTTTTACTACCCTATGTGCACATGAAGTGTTGATCAATTAGTTCCAATTTAATGGTGAGTACATGCGGTGTTTGTTTTTCCATTCTTGTGATACTTCACTTAGAAGAATGGTCTCTGGTTCTATTCAGGTTGTTACAGAAGATATTAGCTCACCATTTTTTTTAATGGCTGAGTAGTACTCCATAGAATACATATACCACATTTTATTAATTCACTAATGTATTGATGGACACTTGGGTTATTTCCACATCTTTGCAATTGTGAATTGTGTAATTCTACATATTTCTAATTCAAGTTTATTTATAAATAAATTCATTATTTTTTAAGGCTAAACACTTGTGAAACTGAATTATAATTCCCTACTGAATCCCTTCATAGAGTTTCTTAAATTTAAATTATATCAATCCCGTATTTAATTGTATATATTTGAACTACATAGGCAATGTACACATGTTGATTATATCTATAAACTCACTCTACAGTTTCAATTCTATGAGAGATCAACATTTATTACTTTGGTTAGTGTTACCCATTATACTATAATGGAATTCACATTTCTCCTGTCATATACCAATATAGTGGCCTAGCAAAAGATGAGAATGGGGAAAGCTCTGTTAGTGCCACCCAAAAGAGGAAGAAAGAAAATCCTTCTCTCAGATTTACCGATACCATGTCCAAAAGCAAAAGTAACCACAAAATAATTGATTTCTTTTAAACAAACACTGGAGGCTCCTAAACATCATTTTTGCACACATTTTCCTGGGTCATTTTAATCAAATTTGAATATGAACCTCTATTTTATAATAAAGGGATTTTTGCCCTCATTTCAAGAAAATTAGGAATCTTGGTACTTAGAGGGGAATGAAGCCTACCACTGTATCTCGATGATGCTAATCAACAATGCAGGAAAGGAAAATAACAGCCCAGATGAGCAGACTACACAGAGTGAGCGGGAGGCTGATGAGGCTTATTGCTTTCAAATGTCGACCCTATTTATAATGAACATTCAGACAAACAGGACCAAATTCCCTTTGCAGGCAACTGTGGCAAAGCTGTGCCCTCTTGTTTCTCAGAATGAGGAGACTTTTTAAAGAGGCTGTCGGTCCTGTTGGGAATCAAATGATTGAGACAAATGCTTAGAGTGGGCTTTGAAAGGCATCCTGGGAAGGAGTGCCCCTACACCCTCATGGATAAGAATCTATTTCATTTTCAAATATCAGAAGTAAAAGCTCTCGGCAAGCCCTTTCTCAGATACTCAACCAACATTGCCCTCGTTACCAGGCATGCTTTGGGAAGGGATGAAGAGTATGCCTGGGCTGGTGGAAACCTTGTCAAATATGTTCATTAGCGTACTTTTTCATTCCCCCCATGTTAGGTTCAGCCTGCAGGCCTGAGAGTTCCCACTCCTTTCTCTGGCCCACAGCCAGGAAAGCCTAATGGCTAGAGGGACAAGGTGTTTGGGTTCTGATACCACTAGCAGAGCTCGATTGCTCTGTAGAGTCACTGCAGTTAAACTGGTGTGTATTTCCTCATCAAAGAGGAATTCTGATGCTTTACACCATAATTCGTATAATTAATCTTCTGAGCTTTTGAAATTGCATTTTTGTTGTTGTTGATGTTAATAAATGCCACAGTGCTATTAATCCACATTTAGTACCAAGAAGAAATAACAATGCACATGAAAGTGGAAATGCAAACTTAGCTCCACCAAAGGTGTCGCTCATGAATGATGGGTAAAATGCTGCCATCTTTTGGTTATTGACAAGAGTGAATGGGGGTGGAAAGTAAGGGTAGAGAATAGACTTTTTATTTTAAATGCAAATTCACCAAGTTGCTGAGACCTTATAAAATAGCTTAGAGAAATGTTCTTTAGAATTCCCAGGATTTTCCTTTTTTACTCACACAGGCTTCTGTTGCTTCATGGATTGTGTAATAAAGAGTTTGTTCCTCTAGCTGCAAGAACTTATCTGCAGAGTCCAGTAAGTAGAAGTGGTTGCAATAATACAGCAGAGAGCTTGTTAGCTCTAGGAAAGAACAAATGGAATCAGGTTGATGTAAACAGTCACTTCACCATGACTGTGGTATACTCTTCCTGCCTCTGAAATACTTGAGAGCACCTTGCATTATGTTGCCTTGAAATGGTGTTTCCCAGGGTAATGAATTATGTACCATTTGTACTCCAGCCTCTTTTGAGCACTCAGCTCTAAATGTTTGCATCAGTGTCAGTGAGTGTAAGGTGATCTCATTAGGGCAAGAGAGGTGGAATATATATTAGTAGACACCATAATTCCCCAATAGCTTAATGTCAATTTACGATTAAAATGTAACTCCACATGCCATTGCTTGGGAAAACTACAGAGCTACAATTTCATCACATAGTCCAAAAGGAAAAATCCCCAAGTGCTGATCTGGCCCAGTCATCATCTTGCTACAAGGCCAGCCCTCCTCATGAATGCAGCTGCTGTGAGATAGGAAGTAACTGAAGCTCCCAGGTGGTGCGAATCCTGCCATCGCACATCTGCTGAGTCCGTTAGACCTTTCTTCCTCTTTCAATGGCTACTTCTGAGAAACCAACAGTTCATACCTCACATTTTCAGAAACTATCATGGTGTGCATTTCCCAGTTGAATGGTCTCTACTCAGTAGTCACACTTTCAGTATGTACTAATTTATAGTCTGTGTTGTTTCTTAAATAATTCAAAGGAGCTTGAAAATAATTTGTACTTTTTCCCATTTGGAGGCTGAAACTGCACTGGTCTTCCAGAATGTGCTGAGACCCGGCTGCCTTCTAGAGTTTAACACTGAAGCTTGCCTCTACTCCATGATTGGATTATCTAGTCATATTTGCTATTAAATGTATGAAATTATAAGTTTTCGTACTTCAAATGTACAAACTGGGTTGTATACTTTTAAGTAAGAATAGGTGTAATTAAGTCAACCGTTTAAATTGTTTTAGGTATGCACTATGCATCTGTCTTCATCCCTTCAAACAGAGAGATGTAGCGCTCACTTGAAACATCTGTAATCTGGCAGCAAGAAAACACAGAGTTTTATTTTTTATCTGTAGGCTACCTGTGATATATATGTATGTATGTGTGTGTGCACAAATTATATATGCATAAAATTATATATAGTGAGGTTTTAATATGATGACAATGAAAGTGGCTTAGTAATCTGTCACTGCGACATGAACATATGTTTTGATAACACCTCCAAAGAAATATTGTCTTTGAAGGTAGAAAGATGATGTTAGAGTAAATGTATGAGAATGCTTGTTTCTGTACCTTTCTGCTATTAAAATACTGTCTTGAAAGATGTTATTGGCAACAACGAAAGAATGAGAATTTTACAAGCATTTCACACCTTTTCTTTTTGAGCTTTTTAGTCAAAGGGCAAACTAAAAAGGTAGCAAAAATTAAAATTCCACACAAAATCAAAAGGAGCTATTTAAGAAAAATATACCTGAAAAAGAGCAAATAGCAATCCAAAAGTAATGCGCCAAGGTGAGCTCATTTCAGGGCTGCCTCTTCCCTTCCCCTCCTATATCTAATCCCATGCATCTGTTCATTCATTTGCCCCCCTCTTTACTATGATATGGTTCCTTTAGGTTGCTTGGCAACCATTATAATGCTGCTGCACATGCGTGCTAGATAATAAATCCTATCTTGCTTTATTTTTCTCCTTCTTTAAAACAAGGAATTATAAAACAAGATATTTCCCCCCTTTTCTAATGGACAAGAAACATCTGTGGAAATTTCAAAACACATAAAATGCCTGCAAGGATGCAGATAAGTAATTAAAATTATTGACAAAGCGTAACTGATCACTGCCTAATGTGTCTACGTGCAGTTATTATTTGCAATGGCCTCCCTCTTTTAAATATGTGTACATTAATGTACATATGTTGATACATGTTTGTGAGGAACTATAAAGAGAAAGAGGGAAAAAGAAAAGAAAGTGACAGCTGCTATGCCCCGAACAAAGAAAACGAAGAAAATTCCTGGAAATAATCTTGTTTTATATATTTTTTTAAACAGTGGATGCAGTAGTTAGAAGACAGGACCTGGACTAAATCCATCTACTTTTTTCTATAAGAAATCAGACAAAGCTTATGGCCCTCCCCTTCCCCTCCTTGGCAAATCCGAGTGTCCTGCTGCTTTCATTTGTTTTTGATCTGCCTCATTAAAAGACTATTGATGGCTTTAACTATTGTTCTTGTTTAGGTGCTGATTTACAAGCACTAATATCTGACTGTGCGAGATTAATGGGAGTCCAGGCAGTTTACGATTATCCTGAGGTCCCTGACCACACATGTAGGGGTTTGGGTAGGGGTCATGCACTCCTATGAAAAACTCCAAAGCAGGCTTAAACCTGGGAACGTTTTAATAGGATTGAATCTGTAATAGGATTTGGCAGCTTGGCCGAAACTGGATGGTGTGGCTTCTTTGGGGTTTCTTTCTTTTCTCTTTTATATATACATATTTTTAATCATAGAGTCATTATTATCTTGGGATAAAAGGGTAATATTTTATGTTGAAGTCCAAATATTGTTACTGTAGTTTAAAGGAGTCTTTAGGAAAAAAAAAAACTGTACAATATAGAATATTAAAAGAAAAGAATGCTGGGGCATGAAATGCTGTTTCTATTATGTAGTAAATTAGAAGGTAAAAAATAAAAGATGGGGACAGAACAATTTCTGTTGTGAATGGCTGTGTATTTTTAGCTAAAAATGCTTTAAGAAATCTAAAAGGCACTAGCAACGTAAGGCTATTTATAAAAGAGGATATTTCTCCCAAGCAGGCAAAGCTGCCCTTCCTGGCACCACATATTGCTGAATAGCACAGCGCCCTGGAGCTGAAGTCTCCCTTAGTCAAACAACAAGGGCACTCTGAGTGACAGCAGCAGGGTGGTGCATTCCATTTTTGAATAATACCACAAACAAATAAAATTCAAAGTAAAGATACCACACTGTTGATAATATCCCAAATGGAATTCTATCAATATTTTAGTTCCCATTTGAAATCTGGGAAAAGGGACTGTGAGCATTGCTGACACTATCTTCTATGTCAATTCACTTGAGTATGGTGTCTAAATTCTGGAACAGTGGTGGCAAAATTATTTAACCTCTTGTACTCCAGTCATTTGAACATTATAAGGACACTGTCATGTAAAGATGCCTTCATTAATTTTGGAGAGCTAGAAATGGAAAGGCAAGATATACAGCTCTGGCCCAGAGGTCACACAAGTGCCTTTTACAGGACCTAACCTGTAAATCTCAAAGCACAAAAGAAGTTACGGTGGCTATAAGACCTCATAAAAAGGTAATAGGAAAATAAATTACACATTTTGTTTTGGATGGCTTTGAAAGTCTAGTTGTAGCAGAACTTTTAGGAAATCTGAACTTTAACTAAAAATCCAGAGTGTATTTATGACTTCAAAGAAATTCACTTTCACACCCAAATATGTAACACAGCCAGATCATTCTACTGTATTATTGGCTGTCATTCTGCTTCAGAAAGTTGCACGTTTTTAAAATAGAGCCATAGAAATGAAATTAACATATTATTTCAAACAGTATTCTTTCACAGAATCATTTTATTCTTTATTTTTATTTCCAAAGAATATTCTTCAAAATCCATCTTTGTAGTGTTATTATAACAATGATCTTTCAGCCCAAAGATCTGAAGGTTTTTTATTAGTGTTATTATTATTTCTTTCTAAATACATAGTACATCCTTCCTGTAATATCCAAATCTGTACATAATATATTAATAAAAATTAAGTATTTATTATTCTTGTGACTATTTTTTATTATATGAATGGTAGTAAGTTATATAAGTCTTTTTACTCATAAATGAAGCAATTTAGAGTGATGATTTTAGGGTCCATATAGTATGGATGTCATAAGAACCATAGGACTATTGACCGGAAGCTTCTCAGACACAATGCTTTGACCACTGGTCAGGGCTGAGGTGATCCCAGTACCCCCTGAGGACAAAGCCATAGGAGAGCTGACAGCCACTATAAACATTCTGGGCGCACATCAATTGGAGCTTTAAAAATACCCCATTCCTAATGCTCTCCAAAAACTTAGGTCCAGAGTAGTTATTATGATCACTGATTGTTACTATCTAGTATCAAATTCTAATAACATTTCACATTGTTCTCATTCTAGGAAGGAAGAAAAATCTATTACTTAATCCAACAATCTGGCATTTTCTTCTATAAATCCAAACTGCATTTAAATATTACTTGACTAATCACTTACACATTCTCATAAAGTATGCCAAAAAAGAAACCATGATCCTCTGTTTTGCAGACTGAGAAGCTGAGATGGCAAGATATAAAGTGGCTTAGCAAGGACCAGTACAATAACATCTAAGAATTCTACCTCGGCTCAACTCAGAAATGATTCAAACTTTTTAACTCTGAATTACCCTGGAAATGAGTTACGAAATCTATGGTCTTGCTCTCTGGATGCTAGTGTATTAATAATCAGTTACTTCTTTAGCACTTGAAAGAGCTTTATAGAATAATTTGACAAAACTTACCCTGAAGCCTATAAACTAACTGATTAACATCATTGCCATAAAAAACATACCAATGATTTTACACACAAAGATAAAAATTTTCTTTTACTGAAGTACCTGATTCTGATTTTCAGAAATGCCAGTTAAAACTAAAAGATACTCTTGAAAGTTTTCAGAAGCTTTTCTAATTTAGAAGACAGATCTGATACAAAGATGATACATGGCACATATGTGTACAAAGAGAAAGATAAGAAAAGAAAAAGATTACAGTTGTTCAATTATAACATTTCCGAAGCTAAAATTACAACGTTATGGGTAATCATCTTATTTGTAAAGCCTCAGAAGAGTGAAACTAAATATCCATGAAGCAACCTAATTTTCTGTGTTTCTTCCATAATATCCTTTCATGATAGTTAGCTGAGTCCAATATGCCAATCACTGTAATAGAGGAGAGATGATAATTTTTATTTGACCAGATTTTTTCAAAGAGGAAGGCCCAGTGTATCTTTTTGTGAAGACAGTGTTGTTTTTGTTTTGTTTTTGTTTTGTTTTGTTTCAGTAAAGATATATCATTCCATTTTACTTTATAATTTTTGAATGCAAATTGTACTCAGAATCGTGATCAGAATTACTTCTATGTTTAATTACAGTGTTCATGACTGCATGCAATAAATGTAAACATTCATCAGAATGTATGGAAACTGCTAATGGCTACAGTGTGTGCTATGTTCTTTTCCTGATCCCAGCAGTAAGTGAATCTTGGAAAACTGGAGGCTAAAGCTATGAAATGAGCCTAATTCAAAAGTGGTGTGATATAAGTAACATATGTACAGGCTCTTCACACAAAGAGAATCCATATAGTTTAGAAGAAAAATTCTAATAGGTTATTTCATTTAAAATGTCCATTCTTTGGCTGACCAAGGCCTCTTTTCCAGGCATGAAAGTAAAGTGGTCAACATAGAATAATATTTCTCACAATGGTAGACCAAACCACTATTCCAGAGTCTCCAAGGTGTGAGATATTCTGTTCACATATTCTGGGAAGGAGTTGGTGATTCTTTGGTCAAATATGTTTGATGAAGCGCTTGACTAATCAAGTTCCTTTAGTACAAATCTAGAGCCTTTAGAATGCTAATGTACATTTTGTACTTTTCAGAGACTGATAGCATCATACACAGCATTTCTCACACCTATTTTGCCATAGAATCTTTCCCACAGAACGTGGTTTGACAAGCACTGCTTGATTTTCTGGTCCTAGAGAGGTTGTAAGCTAGTCGGGGAATGCCAATAGGAGTTTGGTAGCTGCAGTTACAATGCAGCCTGCTCATCATACCTGTGGCCCAAAAGCATTACTTACTGACTGCTGTACGACTATGCCAAGGCCTTCTTGAAGCAGGATTGGAAAGAAATAATACAATGCCCAGAAAAGGAGAAGTCGTTGAAGCACTAGAAATTGGGTCTCTGGATTGTCCTCCAAGCTTCATCCCTCTTTGCCCTCATTTGCAGCATTGCTTGGAAGCACCCAAGTTGCTGTGAGGGAACTCAACTCAGCTCACTAGTCCCCTCATCTCCCTGGTGAAAAGAGTTTAAAGAACATTCGAAAAGCTGATAATGAAGTGGACAAATCCTACCATAAATGTCATTGTTATGCAGACTCCAGCAGGGACAGAGGTAGGGCATGGGACAAGATGTTTTATCTACAGTGTTTAAGAGAATAACTACATACCTCTAACAGAAGTTGAATAATGACCATACTACTACTATTAATAGTGGATATTTTTTCAGGAATTGCATTGTGCTAGGCAGCCTGCTAAGTATTATCGCATTTAATCCTCACTACAATGACCTTATGAAATAGAATGCCCATTTTATTGATGAGAAAGTTGAGGCATAGAGAAAATCACAGAGGTCTCTGAGCCAGTAAATAGTGCAATCGACATTCCACTAAGACCTTTCTGACTCCAAAGTATGTGTAATTAACTATTCTGTTACACACCCTGGGTCAGCACCTTGTATGCCTGACTCAGCCAAGATACAACACAAACAAGCCACCTGCTAAAGCCTTGTCATAACCTAAGCTGTATCCTGACAAGGAACTAACCAGAATAAGGTCCATTGGATGCAATAAGTTAGTACATATTTTGGATTTAATTAATAAGGATGAAGCAATTTTGAAGCATATTTTCTTTTAAATAAATTATAGTCTTTTGTTATAAATTTATCAGGGAAGAAAGAAGAAATGGAGAAATATGAAATGTAGAGCTACTGAAAAATTGAATATGAATATTCATTAATAAATGGCTATTGGAAGTAATTTCAAATATGATCAGTTTTTTAATTCTTGCAATTCTTATCTAAAATATGATGTCAAATAAAATACATAGCATTGCAGCAATACAACATGTTCCTCACAGGGACAGCCTAAACTTAAATCACAAACCTCTGAAGTCTCTTACTTCTATGCTTGGTTGGGCAAATTTGCATGAAACATCATCAATAGACCGACATCCTCTTGCACAGTACAATGGCCTGAAATACTCCCCAGCACCCTATTCAATGGCCAGCACCAATCTAGGAATGATTGTCCAACATTATACAGATCATTATGGATGAGTGGCATGCCATCAATCAGATAGCTCCGTAGATCCCATATATTCCCACGGTCATCACTCAAAAGAGAAATAATTTCTCCAGAAACCATGCTCCAACAGCTTTTTTGCTTTTAATCTTCATTTGCCAAATATAAAATTGGGTAACTGGAGATATAAGAGGATTAAGTGGACATGTTTGTTGCAATTCAAATAATTATAGTAAATTTGTAGTTGAGCAGGATATCCTACAAAGGAGAATCAGAATTTTATTTTGAATACTTGGATATGTCCTTCTGTCTAAGTCATTCATTTACTTAAAGGAATTCTCTTTGAAACCAGTAAGAAGATAAATCCTCCTTGTGTTCTTCAGGGTTTTGTTGCTACATGTCTTTATGTATATGATACATGAGGAAAGATAAAAATGTCTGGGTCCCAAGTGGCTAGCCCAAGGAATAAGCATCTCTAGGCATAGAAAACACCTGTGCCCACTCATAGAGCCCCCGTACTGCTGTGCAATGGCTTTCTGGGACTTCTCCAAATTGGAGAATTACATCTCACCATCTTATCCAGGACACAGGAGATCCCAGAACACAGGGAGGCAGTCTCGGTTGCCTTTCTATATTTCCAAGCTGAAAGAACCCAGATCAAATCTTCCTGGATTGTGCAAACCTAAACCCTGTTGCTGGGACTTTCCTCCTACTGCCAAACCCCCCACAGCCTCCTTCCCTCCCAGCCATGGCCTTTAGGCCTCTGCTCTTTGGCAGCACAGCACTTTGACAAGACAGGAAGGTGCCTATTCCCAATCCCTCCCACTTCAATTCCCAATACTCGAACCAGTCCAGAGAGTTTTACCAGCCGGGTGGCTGAGGTTGGGGTCCAGAGATCATGGCAGGCATCTGGATGCCTAAAGGAAGAATCCAGTCATGTGATGTAGAACTTGTTTACTTTCCAAATCACTGTAGCTGCAGCCCATGAGAAAACTTGTCGAGTCTGCAGGGTGCAATGAGACAATGGAGGTTTGCTCTGAGATGGTAATGGCTGCCTTTGTGTCGCACTAATTGCTCGGCCCCAGTGCTTATTTGGCTCAGCAGTTAGAGGAGGGGCCTTGCTTTGGCTCTGTCCAATGTGTGTAATCTTAGATAAACC
Source organism: Propithecus coquereli (assembly GCF_000956105.1). NCBI lineage: Eukaryota > Metazoa > Chordata > Mammalia > Primates > Indriidae > Propithecus > Propithecus coquereli. The sequence goes on from NW_012153507.1 coordinate 3,260,185, forward strand.
TACAGGACTCTCTTTTCTTAAAATAATGCACCTCAGAATGCAACATTCCACATGGTCACTTAAATATAAGAAGCATGCTCAAACACAGCAAACAGAGTTAAATGTTTTAAATGATCAATATCTGCCTATAATGAAATAGTCATTCAAGTAGCAAAATGAGACAAAGTAGTATTTAACATCATTTACAAGATTTTAGTTATTCTTAATTTTAGGACATCAGTCCAAAATAAATTAATTATATAATATCATATTTGTCTTCAGTAATATGGAGAATATCTTCTCACGCTACCCTTAAACAATAGTGGAGTATATGTTTGCAGTATCAGTATAACCAACAGCCACACTCAAAATTCGTCCTCAAGACTTCCTTGTGTTCACATAGAGTAAACACAGGAGCCTGACAAGTGTCAGGACTCGACCTGGATAATGGGCCTCGATCCAATAAACTGTGTTCAATGATTTCTCCAGCGAAGTGGCCGAGCTCTCACCAGACACTCTAAGCTCTTCCTTACAGCCCTACAGGGACAGCTCTGACTTCTTCATTAATACCACAAGTTTAGCAGCAGTGATTCAGTTACCTATAAAAATACGCTCTATTGGCAAGGATTATTTACAGAGAAAGAGGGAGATTTAAACATGTGGACTGTAAAAAAACATCTTGGGAACTTGTCAAAAAGCAAAAGTAAGCTGCTTCCCCAGAAAATCAGGGAAACACGAGCATAGGGCAACCTCTCCCTTTCCTAGACAGCATTCGCACGTGGGGAATTACCTATGAACACACAAGGGAGTTTTCAGATGTGGCTATAAGGACTTAAACACACAAAGACACAGAAAGTTCTCTGAAATAGCTAAAAACATTGCCATGCACACTTTAAAGAACTTTTGAGTTTACAGTGTATGCTTTTCTATTCATGTCATGTACGGCCAGAAAGAATGGGAGAAGATGAATAAAGATTTTTCCCTTACTAGCTATCATATGATCTGGACTAGTCACTTACCTAGTGGGGTTATTTTAGTAGGAAAGATAGGAAAGCTTGATCATTTAGTTTCTAACAGAACAAAGAAACATACATACTTCCCAGATTGTACTGAAAGGTGATATCATGAGAACATCCTATGCTATGCTGCAACCACAGTATTCGTTTTTTATTGCTGCGTTAACAACTGACTACAAATTTAACAGCTTCTAACAATATCTATTTATTTACTCACTGTTTCTGTATTTGAAGTCTGAGCACAGTATGACTGGGTTTTCTGCTCAGAGTCTCACAGGGCTAAAATTAAGGTGTTAGCCATTCTCACCTGGCGCTTACAGTACTCTTCCAGCCTCATGTAGCGGTGGCAGAACTCAGTTCCTTGTGGTTGTAGGACTGAGATTTCTGTTTCCTTGGCAGCTTTCTGCTAGGGGCCAGTTTAAGCTCCTAGAGGCTGCCCCCATGTCTTGTCATGTGTCCCCCCATCTTCAAAGCCAGCAACAAACAATCTCCATGGCATCCAATCCTTCTCACACCTTGAATCTCTTTTTTCAGGAAAAGCCCTGTTCCTCTTAGCGACTCACCTGATTAGGCAGGGCCCACCCAGGATAATCTTTTCTTAGGAGCAAGTAATTTGAGACCTTAATTATATCTCCAAAATCTCTTCACAGAAGCACCTAGAGTAGCATTTGGTAGGTTAACTGGGAGGAGATGTGTGGACACAAAGAGGCAGGAAAACTCTACCTGTTACAACTGCATGAAAGAATGAAGAGCTTCGGCATAAAATCTGGACATGACTGTCACTGTCAGGTGAATCTTCAAGGAATCTGCTCTGCACCAGTCGAGGATGCGGAAGTTCCCCTTTAGGGGTGCGGAGGGGTGGTGGCAGTTGCTGGGTCTGCACTATCCCGGTTGTCTTCTATAATGAAGATAAATGCCCCCTGATAAGCCTGAACATAGGACACAGACAGAGTCTGGGTCCCTCCTTCCAGAAGAGAAAGATGTTCTTAAAATCAAGAGAGAAAGGGATGTTTTAACCCCTTTCTTTAATGTTCTGTAAGAGGAAACCAAACTCCTCTATCCCTAGGCACAAACATGGCCAGCCTGGCCTGCTCTTGCAGTTTGCCTGGGAACCGACCGCACACAGGAGGCAGGCAGACCCAGTTACCCGCTGTCACTGCAGCTTGGCTGTCTAAACTCCCCAGTTATATGTGTAAATGACTGAGAGGACACATCACTCTCTGCTCCATGGAATGGCACTTTAGAAAGATGACTTCAGTGAACTAATTCTTAGGTGCAGACTGAGAAGAAATTAGCTTAAAAAAATCTTTTCATGGCTTAAAAATGACCTCAAGGGAAACTGAGTGTCTTCTTTTTTATTATGGTAGCCTTTTCCCCCCAGTTATTTTCCTTCATTAAAGTAAAATAAGCTAACCATGTCTTAGCTTAAGAGTTTTCTGAGTTCTTCAAAGTCCTAACCATAGCATCAGTCTGGTGTGCTCTAAGCGTGCTCCCTGAGATAGATAATTTTTCTTCATTATGAATTTTAAAATGGAAATTTTCACAGGTTAGCACTTCTTTCCCAGGAAGAAAGATCATTAATATGTAAAGACCTATGTGAGGAATAACTTCTCCCTGCTCCCCCACATTCCCTGCCTCATCTCCTACCTGCTGCCACTGATTTCAGGGGGGACATGCCCAGTGCTTGACTGAGTTTCAGAAAACTCAGCTTGTGGCCAGGGAATAGGATAGTGGGGAGGTCTGAGAGGCAGAAATCAAAAATGGGGATGATAGGAAGGCACGTGAGTGGCTGGGGATAGAAAGAGGGCAGAGATCCTGGCCTACTGGCCTGAGGTTCATGGTCATGGAACTTCCTGTGTTCTGTCCGTGACAACAGACCACAGTGATCACCTAACATTTAAGAAGACACAATTTAGAAGAGCAGGAAAACTAAAGTGACAATCACCATGGTCAGATGAATGAATTAACACAGGGAAACACAGCCATTTTTGCTATGTTGCTACCTTTATCATGACAGTTGCCCACTCTTACTTTCTCCTGAACTTTCAAATAATAATAATAAATAATGAAAATAATAATAATGTGTTGGTTAACACTATGTCTCAACTCGACTGGATGCTCAGATAGCTGGTAAAATGTTATTTCTGGATGTGTCTGTTAGGGTGTTTCTGGAGGAGATTTGAGCCGGGAGACTGAGGAAGAAGATCACTCTCACCAATGCAGGTGGGCATCATCCAATCTGTCAAGGGCCCCAGGAGAACAAAAAGGAGGAGGAAGGGTGAATTTGATCCATGCTTGAGCTGGGACATCCATCTTCTTCTGCCCTCAGAATGAGCACTCCTGATTCTTGGGCCTTGAGGCTTGGACTGGAACTATATCATCGGCTTTCTTGGGCCTTCAGCTTGCAGGTAGCAAATCATGGGACTTCTCAGCCTCCATATTCATATGAGCCAATCCCTCATGATAAATCTCTTTCAATATATCTATATATGCATTGGTTCTGTTTCTCTGTAGAACCTTGACTCACACAAATGTAAACTCTCATGCAGCATTTGTCTATACTAAACATTGTTCTAAATGTATGGAACATTAGCTCATTTAATCTGCACAACAACCACATAATTTAGGCAATATTATTATCCCCATTTTACAGAATGGAAAAATGAGTTCAAGGTAACTTGATCAAGGATCTATAGTTGGGAAGTCATGCAACCAGAAATCTGTGGAAATCAAAGTTAGTTACGTATAAAAAGAGAATAGCTGCTGTTAGTATCACAATATCTCCACAGCTCAGTATTTTGCTCTGCAAGTGTACAATATCCCACAAAAGAATGTAAGTCATACGTAACCTAATCATCTGTACCCCCATAACATGCTGAAATAAAAAAAAAAAAAGAATGTAAGTTATAGAGGAGAATACTATGCATACACAAGTGTAGAAAAAAATTGAAACATGTCTCCTCCGTGACAAACAGATGATACACACAGATATTAACTTGAATAACTTTCTGCTTGGCATAATAGGGATATTTTTAAATCATTAAATTAAACTTGGTAGCTAGATATGAATCTGAGCAATTACAAAATGGGAAGTTCCACCACATCATGCTAAGCACTACCAGTTGCCAGGAGATCTGGTTTCTACTCCTACCATTTAGCCATGAAACTGCTAGTAAGTTTGTTATTGTCTTGACCAGTTTCTATCTTCATATAATTGATATAAATAATGTCCAGCTTACATTATGCTTGTAGGTTCTTAGGAAGGTGAAATAAAAGACAGATGTACATGTTTTTTGAAAAAGAATAAAATTCTCTGGAAGAATAGTTTCTGAAAATATGTTTCCAAGGATTCATAAGGGTTTTCAAAGTTGCCTGCTTTTATACCAAACAGAGGGGGAAGCTCATGGCAGAAATGGTTCAAGACTCCATTTGCCTACATAAAGAGAGTTGGAGCCATAGAGATCCAACTGGTTCACACTAGTGATATCCATTCACAGATGAACTGTCACAGGTGGAGAGTATACTACTGAGAGCAGAGAGAATCATTATGCTTACATCTCTGAACAAAATGAAATCCCAGACAGGGTTCATCTGAAACATCAAGACATTGAAATGAAAAGAAAATACCAAAACACTGGCTTTTGAAGCTATTTAACTAGCCATCCATGTATAAAGACATTGAACAGGGAAGAGAAAATTGTAGTACATGTATTCTGAATTGCTACATCCTTCTAGAGTCAAAAGCAGATGAAAAAATATACTTAAATTAATCACATTTTAAAGGTAAAAATTTTCTATCAGTCTTACTATCTTTTACATGTATTGATAATGACTATACTCCTGTAGAAGTCTAAGTTATTTACAAATCACAAAACATGTTTTCTAATTCTCCTTCCAGTCTATCAAACATACAAAAGTATACAAAAAGCCTTGGCAATGCAATGTTCTTATCAGTGCAGGAAAATTAAAAAGTATATTCAATTGAAGAAATGTTGGTTTGAGTTAAGTGAGTATGATTAGTGCCCAGCATGCCGGATATTGTGGGGAATTAAAAAAAAGTCTACAAATACACAATCCAAGTAGAGTACCAAAGCAGGTACAAAAGTAAAGATGATACAAGACAAGGATTACGCTACAAGAAGATTAACATGTCAGATGGCCTTGGAGATCAAGAAGACATTTGATCTGAGCCTTTAAGTTGACTTTCACCAGGTATAGGCCAGGAGCAGACATCCAGGACAAGCGTGCACTGTGAGCAAAAGAATATGAATGGGATGAGACAGGGATTTCACAGGCAAGTGTGGAAAGCATAATAAAATGGATGGAGGCAACAATGGGAGTCTACACATAGAGACACGATTTGTAAATAATTTTGAAAGCCACACTATCAACTTTAACAAGATGTTTTAGCCAAACCATTGAAGCATAGCTATTTTGAAAATAGCTATGTTATATATGGAGCTTTGCTTTAGGAAAACTCATCTTGCATCACTATGGGTTCAATTTGAACAGGGAAAGACTGAGAATCGCAATCAGTGAGAGATTATCCCACTAGTATGAGCAAGAGGTACTGCAAATTACAGCAGAGTTGTGGGAACGAGACAGAAAGAAAGACATGGCAAATGGTATAAGAACAGGTAGAATTTTACTCTCCAAGTGCACAATATCCATAAAGTCATAATAATATAAAGAATGTTAATTTGTTTTCATTCTATAATTAACTGGTAAATTATGGAAAATCATGTTACAAGAGAAGAGAATGTCAACATTTTTTATTTACCTTTACAATATCAAAATAATGACATTGCTAGCAGAGATAGGAGGCAGAAGATGGAAGAGATGGTGAGAAAGTTGTGACCATTAATGTCTTTATCCCTCAATATAAGGATAAAGAAATACTGTCCATGTTTGATGAAGCAAAAAGTGGAAGTCTAAGCAGGGTTACTGGGGTTCGAGAGTCAACCAGTGAAGGCACAAATGCTAGGATGGTAACTAGGTTTGGATTACGTAAGGGAGAAGGAATGGTGTGAATGATTATATATCCACAGGCATCATCGAGGGGGTCAACAGACAACATCTAAAGTTGATAAATGAATACATACTAGGACAATAATATCGTTTACAGCTATGAATTCTATTGAAAAGCCAAAAAAGAAAAGAAAGAAAGAGATAGTGAGCAAGCCTAGGATGAGGCAAAGGGCTGTTATATTTCATCACAAATTCTTCTATAACTATTTGATTTTTAACCATGTGCATTACTTTGATTAAAAATGTAAATTAAAAATCAAAAATTAATGGATGAAATTTGGCAACAGTTTCAGTAGAAAGGGAAGAGTGTGAGAGGTTGACTGATTTTCCACATCTAAAGGACTGAGAGTTTGGTGAGTGAAACATTAATGTTCACTGAGAAAATCAGAAGGAGGAAAGATTTAGAGCAAGGTGAGATAGGGAGTTTGGTTCCACACATAAATGTAAAAGTTAAAATGAGCCTTAATGCAGTCATGGCAGATGCTACCCAAGATTGTAGTCAAATATTTAGGCTGGGTCAAAGAATAGATTCACTGCTAAGGATGAGTTAATTCAATGTGCAAGTGAAAGTATAGTGGACAAAATATCAACTTGCTTTGTTTTTCAGACCAGCATAACCAAACCTGACATAGAAACAACACTGGATGATCCTCTAATAGGTGAACTAAAGAGAAATATGAAACACTTATCTCGTGCTCTTGCCTCTGCTGAGTTCAATGAATTTAGCCTAATTTAAGCTAACAGAGAATGAAAGAGCAGTGATAGGGAGGAGAGACAAAAAGAAGTATTATACATTTTAACTAAAAATATAAAAATTACAACATCGTCTCTTAAGCAGTACCTATTATTTTGACTCATTTTGAAATGATATCAAATGCAAATTTAAAAATGATCAAAGAATTAAAAAGCATCGGATAGTAACCTCAGGCAGTATTTGGCATATTATGAAAATATTGGAAACCATATCTCTAATGGGACATATATTGTTCACCTAACTTTCATTAGTCAATTCAAATGGCCAAGAACTAAATGTGTATGCACACAGCCACAATCCACTGACAAAATGTTTTGACAAGTAAATAGTAGCCCTCTTTGTTGTCCTGGAACTAATAAAGTCCTTTGTTTCTTGAAGAAAGTATGAAAGATAAGTAATGTTATTGAGAAGAGATAAATTTTTGAAGCCAGATTTATCTTCATGACCAAATCATCTTCCTTCTTACAACGCTTTCATAGTGAAATAAAGAGTCTGACTCCATTTTTGATGTTGGACCACTGACCACTTTCCAATCCTATATCTCCTCTTTCCCTTCTATTGCCCCACATCTGGGCAAGCTAATAAGGAAGGCTGAGCACTCCCTTGGTGCTGGTGAAGTTCAAACCACACAACCCTGGCCTGGTGGGTGGGAATTCCCACCCCGGCCCCACCAAAACTACTCACCTCTCCTTTCTCTCAAGCCATTTTGGAGTGGCTTGGGTGCCTGCCCTTTTGTCCCCAGAAAGCCTCCGTATGGGCATAATAAACTTCATACTCTTGTGGTCAGTGCATATGTGGCATCATTAGTCTTGATATCCAAATCAGGTTGAGGTGGAGGATTAATCCTGCCCTTCACTGGGCAACCACAAAAGAAGTGGGTTTCTATTCCTCTTAGGATAAATGACAAAATAATAATGATGGCTAACACTTACGTAGGGCTTGCTATGTGCCAGACATTGCTCTAAGGACTTTACATTTACCAAGTCATTTAATCTGCGTGAAAGTTCCATAAGGTAGATACCATTATTATCAATGCCATTATAAAGTTGAAGATACAGAGATTCAGAAAGGTTAAGCAACATGTTCAATGTCACACAGCTGGGAAGAAGCAGAGCAGGATTTAAATCCTCTGGCTTTAGAATCAATGCTTTTCACTTGCTTCCCTGTAATGTTGCAACTTTGATGCACGTATGGCCTGTGAAGCCTTGAAAACCCTGACTTTTGCCTATCTTTCCAAATGGATCAGTAGGTATTCATCCTGCTCCCTCTGCGATAGGGGCTTGCCTCTGCTGTTTCCTCCCCTCTTTGACCTCTTATTCAACCTTAAGCCCTCAGGAAAGCCTTTTTTCTGATCACTCACTTTCCATCTATTCCTCAACTAGTTCAAATCTCCTTATAACAAGCTCTATAGCACACCATGTGCCTCTCATTTATGCTTTTTATCAATATTGTAAGTTTGCCTTTATTTGTGTGGTTATTTGACTGTTTTTCTCTCTAGTAAACCATAAGCTCAGTGACAGAAGGGACCATGATTATTTTTTACTAATTGTTCCATTTTGGCAGTGCCTAGCACTGAAATAGGTCCTCTATAAATGTTATATTTGCTGAATGAATAACCCAATAATACACAAATATTTCCATTTCAGCCAATCATACATACTGCCCATAACCAGACTGACCCTGTTAGCAGAAATTTATAAGCAAATGGGCTTTGCGGATTGATCAAGTATTCTTTTTTACTCTGGACTTGTAATATTTACAGTCATTTGGGTTTTCCAGAGGGAAGAAGGCATGGGTTTCCTCTCCCTGGGTCCCTTTGAAGGCTTCTTTGAAGTGATCTCACACTCAGTAGTGCCTGACTCGGGAAGACCTACTGGATGCGCCTCCAAGCAGAGTGGGGAAGGAGCCAGGGCCACCCCGTGTCATCCACAGTGAGTGCACCCCTCTCCCCACGCCCAGGTAAAGATGTCCCATGTATGTGCACCAGCGTGTGGCTCTGATGTGCTGGGATCTCTTTCACTGTTACCTCAAGCTACATGGGATTTACCTGATTTTTCTTCTGGAAAAATTCAGTAGTGGATAAAGGTAAAGATAGGCACTAAATCTGAGTGTTCACTATCTTTCAAGGGTTTTTCATAATTTTAAAATTCAACATTTACCTCTCTTTGAAGTAGCTAATATTGTCTCCATTTTACAGATGAGACACTGAGGAACCTGAGTTGTGTGCCTGTTAACCGGCAGTGGGCAGGCCAGGATTCAGTACAACTCAGATCTGCATGGCTTCAGATCTCCTGTTCTCCCTACCGCAGAATGAAAACTCCATCTTGCCACTTAAATCCAAAAGGTAAGAATCTTATTGTATTCGGTACTGGAAGAGATACCTTAAAAAAATTTAAATTAACTTTCTCATTAACAAATTCATCTTAGGTGTCATTTTAAAATGCTGTGAGGAAATATTTTTACCTATTAAAAGAAAAGCTTTTCCTGATATCTTGAAATTTTTTAAATTAATAATTACTCAATAGAAAGATAGATTGCCTAATTGCTAGAGATCCTTTTTGGAGATGAATAGAAAAAATATATAAATGAATAACTCTCTCTTAAAATAAGATGATAAGAAGTCCATTTAACTCCTTGTTAATAGTAGGAAAGAAACAAATAGAAAGAAATGGAAATAAAAACCTATTGTCAATAGATTCTATGAAAGAGAACCTTCCAGAAATATAGGTGAGAAAGAATTAATTGAAATTGAAAATAATGAGTTGGATCCCTAAGTTGTGAGAGAAATCCCCAGACTGAGGGGAGCTCTAAGTCACATGAAGTAGGGAGAAATCAGAGTGTGTTCTGTAGGGCAGGAAGCAGCCAGGCAGTCACACAGGGATTCTGAATGAAGATTCTGAGAATTAGTCTTTGAGGGACTGGTGTCATATCCTAAAATCACCAGAACAGGCCAGGAGCAGGAGTTGGCATCACTTCCTGTGCTCTTCCGATGCTAAGAAACAGTGCAGCCTACCCTACGAGCCACCTGGTAGGTGCCTAAATGTCCTCCGGGCAGATCTCATTCAATCACTTTGCCTTTTCAATAAAGGGAAACTAAAAGAGAAAAAGAAGGCACACTAAGACCAGCACATCTCGTCACTGTGGCCTTGGGATGATAGATGAATAGGTGTGTGCTCTTTGTTAAAAACACTCAATCTGAGTGTAACTTGTGAGATATCTGAGTAGATAATTAATCAGTTCTAGGCTGTCCATCCTTCACAAGGTTCAGGGTGCTGTACCTTTTGCAAGGTTTTTATTTCTACTTTGTTAATTTTTATATCTGTTCACAAATACAGACAGTACTTATCTTTGCATTTGAGAAAGTTCTGGCACATAATGATTCTCTATAAATATTTATTCACCGTGGGATTAAAAAAACAAAAGTTTGTGTCCACATGATAAAATTCATATAACAGTCATAAAGAATAAAAAGCAATCCAGGTTTGATTTAGAATGACTGTTAGTATCAATTGCACTCTCTAAAAACAAATGTCTAATATTCGAAAACTATTCAGTTGTGTGGGCAACCAATACTAAGGAATCAAATTAGCAAATTTGAGAAGAAGAGATTCTTTTTTGAAAAATGGTGTGTTTAGAATTAAATTTGACACTGAAATTCTAATAGGAACTTGCTTTCATTTTGCTTGCACAACTTGGCCGTGGAGACACTTCTCCCTCAGAAAAGTCTATGCTAGTTTGAATGAATGTCACTTTTCACACACAAATATTACAGCTGCAAGGAATTTCTGACACTTTTGTACAGTGCCAGAATCTAGAGATTTATGCTAGAGTTCATGGGAAACATCTTGTTCTTCATATCCAGTGCTTCCAGGAGCAGGGATATCTTAGAATATATAACCATATATTAGTAATGTTCTGCTACGAAGAGCACCAGGTGTATGGCCCATGGACAAGCAGTCAGATGTAAATGGGAAGCCTGCAGAGCCTAAATACCTAAATGTAAGCTTCTTTCACTCTGTGGTCTGTGGAGAAATTCCCATGCGGAATCAGCGCAGGAATGTATTGGTATACCTTCAAACAGCTGACGTTTTAATGAATGCCTACAAGGAAACAACTGGTGATAATGAAACCTCCTTGTCAGAAACTCTTCAGCTGTCCTTTTCACCTAGCCTTGGCCTTCTCCATTCAATTTAATTGTCTTCCCCAGCTCCCTCTACCAAATTTTATTTGTTATTTTTGTGTTTTTTGTTAGGGAGAGTGGGGTGAAAAAAGGAGGTGGAAACACTAGAAACACAAGAGAAAAGACTAAGTGGAAAATTTACCTTTAAATTACCATAATACTAGATGATAAATGAGTTTATGTAAAAAATGCCTACTCTAGAAATAGTGACATTTTTGCATTGTACAATTAGTGTGTGGAGTGTGTGTGCCTGTGGTCCTGAGTACCTGCGAAGTGCAAGGATAGTATTTTTATAAATGTCAGTTTTACTTCTCTCTCTGTTGTGGACTCATATGCTCTTTGGAATCTGGTACAAATTTGCAGAAAAATGAACTGGAATACACAACTGAGGCCACTTGGTGCCTAGCAAATCTACAGAACTAGTTTCTTCATGCGCTGGAGGATTTTGATTGTGCGTGGATTTAGAGGATCCTAAATTAGGTCCTAATAGCTTCCCCTGGGTGTGACTTAACTTCAGTGCAGCCACTTCCAACGTCTTGTTAGCCCCCGCGTGATTCCTATTTTCTCTATACCTAGTCTCGCTATCATGGACTCCTCATTACGACTAACCCAATCTGCATATTTTCGTTGAGAATACTTTTTATACAGGAGGAAAGGTGTATTAATGCCCCATCATCAAGGCTTAACTGAAAGGTTCTAAGGCAGACTTGTTCCACAGGACGTAAAGAAATTTACCTCAAGAGCACAGGTAGAATGTGCTCTGGATCATCTTAAAACATCTTCAGTCACCTGTGTGAGAAGAGTTAACTAATCTCAGCAGCATACCTGGAAGGAAGAAGCAAAGATGTCCCTGCTCACAAAAATACTTTCACAATTACCACCAAGTGGCATCCTTCCTGGAAGGCTCAAGAAAAAGACTGTGAAGTCAATGAGCTTTGGAAGCAAAACAGAAGTGGGGCCTGGGAAGGGCTGAGTTTGGGGAAATAGTTGCAGCTTTCTGCGTCTTGTGATAAAAGACCACAAGTCTTGTTGACAGACTCTGGGACCAACAGCCAAAACCTTTCCCAGATATTTCCTCCCTGTTAGAATCTTGTAATGGATCCTTTTAAAAATACAAATTTTTAATTGTTATGAATTTGAAGTTATTTTGTAGGTCACAGATTTTCATTTAGCCTACTACTGCAGGATTCCTAAAGTAAATTATTATAATTCTTTGTTCTTAAATAAAATATGTTCTTTATCTCTCAGGAAGCTGATAATAAGATAGGTGCAGCTATAAGGACTAATTATACTAAATCTCGGGGCATAACTAAAAAGAGAGACTACGTCTATTATGTGGAATTCCCTAAAGAAACATTAGAAATTTCGCATGCATTGATTGCTAGTTAGCATTAGGAAGACGTTTATGAGGTGATTCCACCAAAGCCACAACTGTTTGCATTAGCAAGGAGACAACATAAGCTAACTGATAAGAATGCGATGATACAATGCAATTAATGCAGTTATGTGTGTTAATTAGTGTTTTCCAACTGTCAAAAGAAGATCCCTTTTAGGAGCCAAACTTATTTTACTGATTAAAAATGAGAATCCATCTTGTAAAGCTGTGATGGACCCTCTTTTGATCTAATTAAAGGGAGAATGTGCATACTCAAAACTTGTGCCTCTCTGACATAAATTAACATATTCATAAATGAGATAGATGGATATTTTGCAATTAACATGGGACAACGAGAATAAAGCCTAATTAGTAAACATGCTTTCTTTATTAACTTGCAGGTCAAGCTCTGTTTTATTATAAATCAATAATGATAGAACAGAGTAATTTTTTTTCAAAGAAAAATTATTGGCTCTGAAATTCCATGGCACTCTATCATAGGAATGTGACTCAATTCTTCATTTCCAGACACCTGTTAGCTCATAACCAGAAGTATACACAAACTGCTGTTTTTTATGCCCAACTGGAGAATTTCAGCCTAGAGCATGTTTATGGGTTTTCTGAAAGAGTCCAATTTTACACTTATAACCCTAAAGGCGTTTTTACACTGCCTGTAGACACCAAAGGCTCTCTTAATCCTCTGGCGGATATGCCTCCTTCGATGTTGTGCCTCTGCAGTTCTCATGAGATGAATTCCTTGGTTAGACATTCAGTCAAAAAGCAGCAGCATTGGCTAGCCTGTGCGCCACATGCAAATATCTACCTTCCAAACTAGGTTCTTGATTAGGAGCATATTTTGCTTGCTTTATCTACTTATTTATTTAACCCAAAAAGTTGCTAGAATCTGATGTCAACAATCTCCTCCCTCAACCCCCTTGTCTCCATACTTCATTCTTTCCTGTCTTTCCAGGCTTCAGATGAAGCCAGGGAGTGCCCCAGAAATTGATGCACAGAGAAACACATGGAAAAACCCCCAGAACTTGTCGGGTACCGACTAGATGCCAGGCCAGGGCATCCAGAAGGCTAGGGTATTCCAGATTGAAATAAACGTTCCAGGTACCACCGTATATGGTCTCAGGGACAAATTTAATGTAAGACTGCCAAGATCAGCCCAGGTACATACATAGTCTCTTAAGGGTGCTATGGACCAAAGAAAACCCAGATTATACAAGATATATGCCCAGCAGCTATTCAGCACTGTTAATTGAACAAATTCTCTGTTTTTGTTTGCTTCACACTGAAGACACCACTGCTCATTGCTGCACTCTCTACCCCAGAATGCTTTGTCCTTCCTTTCTTTTCTAAATGCTCCTGTTTTCTAAATGCTTCAAGGACTGATCCAAGCTATACATTTCTTGTTTCTCTGATTCCCTATGACATATATGATCTCTACCACACAAGCACTTTGTTGTTCCTGATTGCTTTTTGCTTGCTAAGTTTATCTTCTCTACTAGATTATAGAGATAAAAAATCTGGCACCTCTAGTTTCAATCAACTAGTAATTGTGTGATGTTGGAAAAATGTCTGGGCTTCAGCGTGCCTCAGTTTCCTCATCTGTACAATGGGGTTGATGATGGTACCAACTTAAATATATTTGAAGAGTTTAATGAAACGCCTGGCAGATATTAAGTGCTCTATTAATGCCACCTATTTATATTATTATTTGAAATGTTCAACGGGCCTAGCACAGTATTTGACACGTGTTCATTGCTCAATAAATTACTTTTTATTGACTAAGTAATTTCTGGCTTGACAGAACCTAGGTAACAGGGTAGAAAGGACAACACACCCAGTCAATGAGACAGGTGTGCACTGAGTATTTATTAATACTCTGTGCTGACATTTGGGGTAGAAGTGCCTCTTCTCAGTCCACGTGTCTGGATCGGGGGCAGCAGAACAGCTATGGGGGCAGCTAGCGCTCCAAACCTTAAGGGAAGCGAAATGTTGGTAAAGTCGCTTCAGCAAGTGTGTTAGTTAGCCTCGCCCTTCCAGAACATAAGCGTTCAGTTTGGTTCATTTAAGAGAACAGCTTTAAGTACAGACATTTTTATACCACGATTTAATTTTCCTACTAAGCAAGGAAAACCTATCTTTGCTGACGTTGTCTGCTGCCGATCAGAACACTCTTCTGAAAGTATTTTAGGACAAGGGTCAGGGTAATGTCATACTAAGTTTCCAACTTCTTAACAGACATGAAATATTCATGAAGTTCTATTCAGATGTGCTCCTTTCATGGCCTCAGTCCTCCTCCTTACATTCCAAATTCGACACGAAAGTTTATCTTTAGGTAGCCAACCTTTTTTCAGTGATAAAGGTCACTTATGACCTTGCTTTACTGACAGTTATCACTGCTATTCAGGATTCCCTTAATACACCCAGTAATACTGCACTGTGAATAAAAGTGGCTAAAAAAATCACACAGGTAAAATTTATATGCAAAATAAGAAGAAAGCATCAACTTTTCTTCCCGTTACCTTTATTTATTTGAACAAATGTCATGAGAAAGAGTCTTAGACTTAATCTCCTTCAATCAATGTCAGCCACATTACAACTTAATGGGAGTTTATACTGCATAATATTATTTTCTTTGTATGAACCATTTTCTGACACCTTACATTTAGTTAAATGATTTATCCATGTACATTTTACATGAGGATAAATATGAGAAATGGTTTCTGCTTATATTGAGTGGGATAAGGAAGCAACTCTAAAATACAAAGTCAATTGGCTCAGCCTCTCAGGCCCTGATGTCAATAGGAGTTACATAGGTGTGCAAAGAAAATCTATCTGAGAAGCAATAATGGCATAAGGGATAATATTAATATATATTTTTCTTATGTCTGTCTTTGTAGGCACTCAGAATGCCCTCTTCTCCACAACGCCTTCTTATTTATTACTAAACCCTTGCTTTAGATGGTAGACATACCAACACCAGGGTGCTTACTCTTTCCTTCTCTGCAAGTGATAACTCCAGGTAAAGGTTACTGCAATGCTATGGAATTCACATTTTGGGGGCTGGCTTTAGTTGGTAAGTTACAGAATAATGCTTGTGGTCCAAAACCAATTTTTCTGCCCATGTATAGCTTATACTTTTGTAAATTTGGAGCAAGTTCTGTTGTGATTTTTTTTAGGTCTCTAACTGAAAACCTATGCAATTTGAGTTTTGATTTGTAAAAATGATGATTTCCCCAGGAAAAATGGACAACTTGGGAATATTTTCAAATTCTATAACCTGAAGTTTCTTGTAGTTTCTTTTTTTTTTTTTCTCCAGGCCAAATCTCAAATATCATTTTGTGCTGTCACTGATTTTTTAATTTATTTTTTTGTTTCCTTTTATTAAATTAGGAAAAAAGTAGAGGTATTCATTTAAAGGTAAGTAACAGCTCTTTCCAAATCAAGCTTCTGTGTGCTGTAGAGAGAGGAGCACACAATGCGACCAGCATCAAAAAGATGCTCAGCAGACTCCAGTCTCACCTCCTTGGCCACGTTTTACTTCTCACAATCCCTCATGGAGCTTCTGACAGTTTCCTTTTTTTGGCACACAATCAACTGGAACAAGTCAAGATGAAGTAAGGCCTAACATTGACTCGATCTTGACCAAGCAAAAAATATATTTAGAAAAGGAAATATGACTCTTTTGAAAAAAACAAAACCTTATTTATTTAAAATTTTTCTTTATTTAAAGAATATGTCCTCAGTGTACTGTGCAAAGCACAACATTAATGCCAACTACACTGTGAAGTCTTTTGCTCTCCACCCAGGCAGAATTAATTGCTCCCGCATCAGGATTCTCACAGCAGGGTTCTTGTACATCTAGTTGGCACTTTTGTCATTCTCCCTTTATCCAAAATTGATTGTTCATGTGTCTGGCTCCTATCCTGAACCATAAGCTCGTTGGTGGCAGAGTCTATGTATCAATCAGTGCTTACCCTCCACTCAGCTTCTGGAGCAATGCTATCCTCTTCCATAGGCCCCTCACTTAGTTATTCTGCTTCTCTGTCTTCTACTAAACATAGATCTTTAAAGGAAGGCAGGCAATATATCCATCCTTCAAAGAGCTATTTGGTTCCCTTTTGGTTCCCTGAGCTTCATATCACCTGAAGGACACAACAAATGTTTGCTGAATGAATGAATAAACAACCTAAATAATTTCTGCCAACTTTTTTCAAAACCTTAAGGGGTGTCCCATAGCATTAAGTATGGCCTATATTCCCTGCCCAAGCCCAGGATGTAAGCAAGCAATTGAACAGGAGAGAGGAAAGCCGGAAGGCTTTCATCAGACAAAGTATATTGTTCAATGAATTGTCCCTTGCTTTTAGTTTGATAGCACTCAGAAAACTTAGAATAGGTTCTATTTAGCCCTGGGTCCCCCAAAACCCCCTAATGTAAGAACCACACAAAGAGAACATCACAGAATCTTATGAGCTCCTCACTCTCCTGGGACAGCTCTCTCAGGCTGATGTTTGATAACTTTCTGTCTCTGAAATTGCACAGTAAGGCAGCCCTCAACGCAATCCAAGTTCCTTCATTGTAAAAAGGTAATGGACTTGGAATAGAGCTGCCACTTCTCCAGCGGGAGCCTCAGCCCTTTCATGTGAAACCCTGGCTCTCCAGCAGGCCTTTTATCCTTACAGAGCACCTCCAAGTTGGCCAAGTGCACCGTGTAATGCGAGGCCTCCCACCTTCTCTGTAGGTAGAAGTCTCTCCCCCCTCCCTTGCACCCTGTTCTACTCAGTGGCAGTAACACATGCGTAAGAATGAAATCGTCTGCATTATGCTGCTGCAGGAAATGCAAGAATCATTTTTTAAAGCATGCACAAAAAGATGACAGACTGCAACTGTGAATCTGCAAAGCCATTCTCTCATTTCATGGTGCAGCAGCATTTCGGAGTAAGCCAAGCTGGCTGTATGGCCTCCCAACTGAAGAAACCAGGTAGCAGAGAGTTAAAACACTTGCTCATTGGTTTTCCCAGATCCTATTTTAATTTGCTCCCTCTTTTTGGACAGCTCTGTGAAGGCAGTCTGGTTCGCTGCCTCGCCATACTAATGAGACTCATCCATCTGCCTCTGTCATTGCCAGCCTCTCCTTTCTGCTGGAAGTCAGAGATGAACGCTCAGGACAGGTCCTTTCTAGGCTGCAGTACTTAATCATTTCTAAACACGCTAGATGGCCTCAGGCAGTGAAGGCAACAAGCATTTAACCCAGGCTTGGCAGCTCTAGCTTCCCCACACTCTGCCTGTGAGCTCTGATAATGAAAAGTTGCTGTGCTTTTACTCTCCACTTAACCAGATGCTCTTTGCTTCTTGGGGCGAAAGGTTAAATAGATATAAGAACCCATGCTAGTTTTGAAGGCTTTTATTAGCACTCCTTAGAGTAGTGGGAGAAGAGGATGCTGTTGTTCATGATCCATTTGTCCCTTGGGATTTATATTTAGGTTTGTGTCCTTGCTTTTTACAAAAGAAACGATGCCTTTACCCATCTGCTTTTTTTGTTGTTTTGTGGCTCAAGAGTTAACACAGGCAGGTTGGATCTCTGCCGTTTAATTATTTAATGCTCAGTTCTTATGGAAAGAATGGACCAAGAGGACAATATCAACAACGCTTAACAGTGGCAACACCTGTATTAACAATGTAGATAAAACATTTTTTTCCAGAGTAGCTAGGGCCTCTGATTTATTTTTCCACTCCATCTACTGCTCCATATGTCTGTGGAATCTGCCTTTTTCCCAGAGCTCATGTTAGTATAAAGCAATTGTCTGGGATGTGTAAGAATTAAGTATCCCATCATTCAGGCTAGACATGCAATTAGAAGAGTTGCACTAATTTCCACTGCTGAGACCCTGTCACTTTAATTTATCCTTACTTTCCTGCATTTAGGCCGTCTGTGGTTGGAGGCCAAGGATTTTATATAGTTTCAGTCAGTGGTGCTTTGATGTAGGAACTAGAGTATGTATAAGATTTGGAAAAAAGAATTTGGGGTTTACCTAGAACTGGTAAGAAGAAACAAAAGCCTTATATAAAGAAACATACATTCTCTATGATTCTACCAGGCCAGCAAAATAGTGGAGAAGAGGGGTTTTAAATCCAGAAAAGATCACTGGATTATAACATTAGTAATCAAACATTTTCATGATTTTTTTTCTGATGTTATTTATTTAAAAAATGCTTTCTGTTTTTACTGATCAATATGCAATGAGATTACTGTTTGCTGATAACTTAAATTATCATCTTGGAAGGAGTGCTGAAATTTAACTATTGAGTTTCCTTTTTTGGTCTATCAAGTTATGACTAGACTGTCTAACTAGTTTTATAGCCACCATCAAAATTCCCTTGCATAAGTTTCAGACAAGTAGAACTCAAAAATACATGGAATGTTCCCACGAATAGGTAGGAAATATCCCTTTTTAAACATTTCCCCATAGAGACATAATAAATCCTATGTGGGCTAATTATAAGGCTTCCTGGTCCGTTTGATGCTTTAAACCAGTCCCCAGATCATGAAAGCTTCCCAGAGCCCAAGCTAATTTTACCTTCAGCTGAGGGTGGCAGAATTCAATCTTCAAGCAGCTCTAAAATGAGATACCCAAAGTGGGTGAAATTTGTCATGATTTGAAATAAAGACATGAAAAAGTTCCATTATAAAGCAATTATACATTCAGAAAAATATTGAAAAATTTTTGCAGATGGTTGTTATCTCCAACTCAATTTCAAACAATGAAAATATATATGTGTTCTGATTATTTTGAATGGAGACTCAGACAAATTGAATGCTTGGTCTCCGGGTTCCTCTCTGATCACATGATTGAAATCTATGATCTTTGATGTAACATCCCACTCTGAGAATCTAATATTCTGCCTGCCTAAATCTCCGGGCTTCACTTCTTCTCTCTAAAAAAGTGAATAATGGTCACTATCCCAGTTATCATTTTGTTCAAAATAAATCCAGATTAATCCTTTGTATTGTGTCTTTCATAGAAGAACTCTGATGACTTTATAAGCTACGTATTTGTGTTAATACATTAGTCTTCCAAACATCCACAGGCAGATAAACCATAAGAAAATGTTAACTTTCAAGGGATAACTGGGTAAGACTTAGGGACACTGACCAGAGGTGGACTCATTGAATACAAAATCTCTATATGAACTTCATTTCTCATTGTTAAAATTGCGAGCTTTTCTAAAGGGCCAAGAGTTTGTTGGTGTTCAAGACAGAGTATGTAACCAGAAAAACCTAACAACTTACCTGAAGGATGTAAAGTAAAGGTCATATCAAAGTTTTTAGGACATCTACAAAGAAACTTTTTGTAATATTATGTAGATTTTTGCTACTCAATCTCATACTAAATATGTTATTCAATGAATTAGCTCTCTATATATCTTTTAGAATATATTATTGGTGTGTGTCATTGTGTGTGTTATGAACATAGCAAATATATCAGCTATATATAAGCATATATTCCTACTAAAAAAAAAAACGGAAAACACTTATTCAGAAACATACTTATTGAGGTTGTATTCATTCAAAATCATTCATGAAACATCTGTAATTTTGTGATCATACCGTAAGAGTGGACAGTAATGGATTAAGATCAGTTAAATTGATAAAAAAGAAAGTCCCACCTATGTTCCAATAATATTTATGGATAAATGGTACCTTAAAAGCAAAATAAGCCCTGGTTAAAAATAATTTACTTGTGATGTCTGGAAGACAAACACTTACTTTCAACTGGGAGTAACCCTCATCAAATATGAAACAGGCAATCAGAAATCCAGATGCTGTTATTTTCAGTAGTACCTATATATTAATAAATTACTGTAGAAGTAAAACAGTGGAAATGTAGAACATAAATGACACACAAAAAGAATTGCTTCAAAGAAGGATATTATTGAAAGTTTTCTATAAGGCATTTGCAGCTCTTTAAAATCAATGGACTAATTAAAAATGGGAAAAATATGGTAGCAAAAGGAAATAAAAACACTACATGTGGAAAATATTAGATATCCCTGAACAATCTTGGAACCAATAAAAAGTCTCAAAAATGAAAAAGAGGAGAAAAAAAAATACCTCAACATATTCTCTTGGATCTGAACCAAAAAAATCTTACTGAGTTTCATTTGGAAAGAACACCTAAATTCCTGTCTTTATTGTTTTGAGAACTGTCTTCCTTTGCCTCAAACTTGGCTCTGAGGCACATTGGAGAAATAGAATTTGTGTGCCGGAATATGGTGATGCCGCTCTCAATTCCTTGGCCATAAGCATGTGTTATAGAGACCATTGTTCCACAACAGACGTCTTCAGGCACTTCTAGTAATTAAAGAGAAAGGGGACTCGGTTTTACCTAGTTTGGTATTAGAAATTTGAGGAGAGAGAACACAGATAACACATTTGCCCCCTTGTATCACCAGTTACCCACATGTATGTAATAGTACACAGTCCTTCTCTACTCTCTGTTTGGAGATTCTCTGCCATTAGAACACACTCTAGCCATGTAGCAGATGGGCTGGAAGGAGCGGTGAGAGGTCATTTAGTCAATCACTTAACAAGTATTTATCGAGTGCCACAGGGTACACAGCTTGGTGCTAAGCAGGAGTCTATCTCCCTGCCTTGAGGCAGGGCTGCACATCCACCATAGCAAGCACATAAGGTTCAATTGGCACCGTCTTCTGATTTTATTTATTCAATAGCTTGTTAGTGTCTAATGGACTACACAAACATCTCAACACAATCTAATACAACTCTGTATGCAGCATGTATATATGTAACTATATGTGTGTATATATAGATATATAAAACTTGGCATCTCTTCCAGGAGATATGCCAAGATATATTCACAGCTTTATATACACATGTAATTCATGTATTTCTGTGCATATGGCAGTCAGGGGAATATATCTAATCAGTAGAACATGTTTTATTCCAGATGTTTTTTTATCATATTTTCTCACTATCACTAATAAAAAATCCCCATTGTTGTTCTACTTGGACAGTTTGATTGGTCTTTAATCCCAAATCTCATTGAAAAAAGGAACACAAAGCATTTTATGTTCTCTGTAATATGACAAAAATGTTGGCATATCAACCACTCGTGAGGCACTATAGACAGTAAGTCCATCTTAACTCAGAGGAAGCTATAAACCAATCTGAGATGCTTTATTTCTGATGACTTGCACTCCTATCTTCTAGATTTGCCTTCAATATTCACCTCTGCTGTTCAATGCTACATCTTCTCTTGTCTTCCACATAAAGGCTGAAAATCCCCTTGTCCTGTCCAAATTAGTTGCTCGCAGACTGAATTTTGTTCTTTCTCTTAATTCTTCTTCACTATGTGCTTCTGAGATTCTGGGTCTTAGAATCATTGCTACCATAAATGATTACACACATGTGTTTCTTTTTCACCAACAGCCATGTGATCCCCAAATTCTGCTTTCTTGTACTATCTTGGAAAGTCACAATTTCTAAAACCTCACTTCCAAATGAAGATTTATCCATAATTGGATTTCTGTCCCTATATCCTTCAATCCTTATTCTTAATGGCTTCCTTACTTTTAATCTTTCACCCAAGCAAAATTTTAAATAACTATAAAAAGTAACTGTCTTGGCCTAGCCCCTGGTTTAAAATTTTTGGCTCCTTGGTTTTACTTCAAAGCCATCTGACTTGTATAGTCTAATTCCTAGAGCTCTCACACCAGTTAGACCACTCTGCCTATGCTCCAGTCCACCACCTTCTAAAAACATATCTCTCCTCTACACCTTTTTCACACTCCACCATGTACACGGGCCATTCATCCTCCGATTCTTACTTCCAGTGCGGACAACGTTACTAGTCCAGGGGAGGGAAATAAGGGCTCTCGCTTGCCTTAAGTCATTCACCAATTACTGTTCTCTGGTGGCATTCACTTTGTCTTTAAAGGTTTTTTTAAAGTGCAAAGCAGAAACACAATTTGAAAGCTAATCCCATGAAGTTAGCATGGTGGAGAAGGCAGAGTATGTCATATTTACATGCTCCTATAAACATCTCGAAGACAGAAATTGTGCTGTAGGATCTTGTTTTATTACCTAGTTCAAAACAGGACAGCTCAACAAATAGTAAACTACCAAGCTGATAATTAACTAAGTGCTGTGGTGAGAAAAAGTTGCTATTCGAAGACCACTATAAAATAATGATACCTGTGAAGAAAGCAATTTTTTTCTGATTCCTTTGAAATAAAATTTGCTATTCTGGTATAATTCCATACTAAGCAGACATAGAACTGAAAACTATTGTTAAGGAGAACCAGCTGAGAAACATTTAATTAGATAATCTGTGAGATTACAGAAACTAATCCAGGCTTGAGTCAGAGGACACTGATTCAAATTCTGCCTCCAATATTTACTACTTCTGTAATCTCGGTTGGACAAGTTATTATACTTCATCTTTGTCTCCCTTATCCCCAGTTTCTTATATTAAAGAGGGACATAATAACTGAACACTGAATGTTGATGTATTGAAAGCATCCAGCAGACTGCCTGACCCAAAAAAGCCACCAAAGAAGTTGTGACTCTTAAAAGAAAACAATGATGTTTGCAAATTTTAAATAAATGACTCTTTTTTTCCCTGAGAGTTTGAGGAAGAAAAGTTGGACTGAATTCTTTCAAAAAGAAAAAGAAGTAGAAAAATACTTCTCTGAAATTGTGACAACATTGCTCCCAGTTCCATACTCTAAAAAGGACGGATACTGTTGTCTGCATGGAGAAATGCAAGGCCAAAGAACTGGAAGAGCAGCATAAACTCCTTTAGCTGATTGATGGCGTCGGGCTGAAAATTAAGACCTTCTTTTAGTGAGTTCTAACAATCTAAGTGGAGTGATCGCATGTGGCTGAGACCAAGATAAGTCAGCGCCCAAGCTGAGAGAAAAGAGATTGGGCTTTTAACCCCAAGCTCACCTCAAATACAGGCTGTCAAAGTCCAGAGAACATGATAGCGCCAAGTTAAGATGAGATTGGTGAGTTAAAAAAGAAAGTATCATTACCTACATAGAAAAGGAAAGTGAAGACTCATCAATAATTAAAAAGATAATTATTAGAGAGAAAAATTTCGAACTTACATAACAGTTTAAAAGTTGACTTTAAAGTTTTGTTATTGAATGTTGTGGCTAGTTAATACTATTAAAAATCTTACCATTTTAAAAAATGTATGTTTGGATAACAAATAATGGCCGTTTGTGTTTTAATGCAGTGGCCTTCACAGTGGCCTTTGTTAGAAAGCTACAGAAGATGCTATATAAACACTCAATGTTTAGAAAAAGTTGCGTTGGTGTATCTAATTCACTGTTTTCCTTTTTTGTGAGGAAGCTGAATTTGCAGAATTAAATCGATAAAGGTAAAGCCAGTTTAACAGTCCTGCCTGGTGCCTGGAAGCAAAAAAAGAATGTTTGCTAAAATGTTTGATATATAAATTTCATCCATTGGACATAAATAACTATCTAACATTTTGAAGTTTCCCTTCTTGGTCTTATATTACTGTTTTATTCAGTCTTGTTTACTATAGAATAGGGTTTGTCAAGATTAACCATTTCATACTTAGTTCCCATTGAGATTTTGTTACTATATTTCAATATCTGTAAACTTAGATATGCATAGGTTTGCCATAGGTTTTGTACTTTGGTCTTATAGCACCAAATTGCACCTTTGTGTTCCAGTGGTTGGTTTGTTGTTTATTTGTTTGTTTGTTTTACTTTTTATTATAGAACATTTCAAAACAAACGCAAAAACTGAGAAAATAGTAAAATGAACTTCCACTTTCCCATTACCCAGCCTGAGAAAATATATATTTATGGTTAATCTTGTTTCATTTATACTCCTACCTATCCCCAACTTCTCCTACTCCCAGATTATTTTGAAACAAATTGCAGAGATCATATCCTTCCTTCTGTAAATATTTCTGTACCAGTATCTCTAAAAGATAAGAAATCTTTTAAACACAACTACAATACGTTAACACATCTACAAAATAAAAATTTAACAGTTTCTTATTATTATTGTTATTACCCCTGCAGTGGCCGGTACCAATCATTGCACATAGGCGATATCTAATCTGTGTCTCTGCCCTTGTTTTGATTTTATTATTTCCCACTTCAGTAAATCTAACAATCCTTTCCTCTGTAATCTGACTAGCCTGTCAACATCTAGGTGGAGAATCTGAAAAATAACCTCATTTATCCTCTGACCCTATGGCTAGGGAAGCTAGGACTGTTAAACAGAGTCTGCCCTCCCAACTGCTCTGACCAGACTGCAAGAGCATAGACATCCTTAAATGTATTCCCAATTTGGTGTTTGATTCCCCCAAATAGACACAGATTTAAAAAAAAAAAAAATTAACTCTAAAGCATGAAATACAATACTTCGTAGGAGGAAAAATGTTCATTAAATGTCATGAACTGAGTGATAATTCAATGCAGCAATTTAATATATTACTAAAAAAATATGGACTCTAAATCAAACTCAGTTTCAAATTCTGACCCTTCTATTCACTACCTGCATGATCTTGGAAGCAGTGTACTGGCAACTGTTTAGTAACTGCCTTTTTGGGTGTGGGGACCCTGATTTATAGCATTTCCCAATTTCCATGGTATAAATGCTCCCGCTATGGCCAACGCAAGTTACCACATGAACTCAATAAATATGGTAACAGAGGAGAGAAAAGTACAATTGGCTCTCTTAAGCTAATACTAGTCAGCTCCAGTTATCACTGGATTTTGGACAAGTCTTACAAATCCTCTAATCTCTAGATCCATAAATGATAAAACAGAAAAAATAATAGTACTTGCCTCATTGTATAATTGAGAGAATTAAATGAAATACTACAAGTAAAGCTGTTATCACAGTGCCTAGAATGTATAGCACTTTTTATGAATTCAAACAGTGTTAGCTTTTTCTATTATTAAACAGTATAAAGGCCAAAGATTGAAATTTTCCTAAAAATATTTCTTTCAAAGGAAATTTTGACCATCCCTAAACATTTTTATTAAGACTCCTGAATGGTTATCTGTGATGTTTATAAACATTAAGGCAAGAAAGTAACAGCACTATGGAATTACCCAGAGACAGAGAATATGACTATATTCAACATATTGGCATTAAAATGAATTCAACCACAACAGCTCATGGTTAAAAGGGATTTAAATCTCAGGCAGAGCCACATTTCACTCTGATTTCTGTCTTCAACAATACTGTCTTTGACACGCTATAATTCCTTTTCCTTCTTCTTTGCTGACAGCCACAGCCTGAATGTAGCAGCACTGGCAGTACAACTGAGGGGGGCCAAAAATTTGCTACATTTTGAAACCTAAAATCCTATACGTGATCATTATGACCGAAAAGTAGAATGCTAATGGTTTCAAAGTATATTTGAAGTGAATGTTTTAAGAGTACAAAATTGACTTAGTTGTTAACCTATGAGGTAATAAAATTTGCATTTGTTAATTTTGATTTAAAGCACTTTGTCTAAAGGAGATAAGCATCACTATGATGGTTTATTCTTGCCCAGCTCTGAACCTTGGTCTCCAAGACCTCCCTTCCCTCTGTTCTAACCCCGGGTCTTGCTCTGCTTCATGCCTCATATATAATCCCCCTTCTCAAAAGCCCAGAGAATGATCTCAGAAATGACCTGAGCATGGGGATGAGCCCCATTCTGAACCCAGATCTCCAATACGACAGGCAGGGGGAGGAAATCATACCTCAATTCTGCTATATACCCTTCTTTTATTAGTGGTACTGCAGAGCAGAATCTAAAATGAAGACAATTTTATTTACTGATGGCCTAATGTCCGTACCTTAATAAATAGATACAGGCTAGAAAAAGTGATGCCAACACCTTAGCCATGAGACAAAATGTTTAGAAGGGAGCATTTCATGAATTAAGAGGAAAATTTATCAAATGAGGGTTAATCTGGACAGCCCACTCTTTAAAGGTGGGAGAGAGAAAGTCTTAGGAATGAAACTTTCTTACATATTTCTTCTAGAGACTCTTCAGGCAATAAAATAATGCCTTGTGAAAAGGGATTTCCCTTGGTCCCCTCAAGGAAAAAAAAAATCCTTTCTGAAAATAAATACTTTGAACCATGGATGGTGTTATTTATACCACCCACATACAATTTTAACTTATGTAACAATGTTCTCAAGTTGCTTCATAAAGAAAAATTCACCAGCTAAAGAAAAGCACGAAGGACACCTATGCAAGAGCCCCAGCCCCCAGGGACACTGGCTGGGTGCCTCTGAAAAGTACAGTCTTAGGCACACTTTTTCAGTATCCTCCTTTCCATTCTCCCCAGGACTCCTCCCATACCTCAGAGGGATGAGTAGGACTTTTCTAGGATGCCTTTAATTAGTTGTGGCTTGAAGAAACAATTTGTGCTGCTTGCTTTTGTTATTTCAGTTCTTTCTCTGTTGTCAAGAAGGAAAATTCATCCATCACTTTTATTAACCACACAAAGCCAGCCAAGTTTCTCTGAAGCCATGCAAACATGCTAGCTCTCATGTCATTTAGCATTTTTAAAGTCAGATCTGAAAATCTGGCACCCAAATATCAATATTTGAACATTCCGTTTCTACACTAGGCATAAATTTTCCAATGCCATGCTCGGCAGTGATCTAAATCTTGGACTACCTTTTTGGCAAAGAGAGAATATAATCAGGACACCTCAACCCTATCCTGATTTTGCTCTATGTGGAGATAGAACTTCATTTGAAAGTACCTTGTGAGCCAGAGGGTGTGCGCCTGGATCATTGCTGAAACGTGCATTTCCGTACAGAGACAAAGGAGTTGGTTTTTACTCCCAAGCCCTTTGCTACTTAAATAAAGTTATTGGCTGCCTAATGAATGTTAGCTGCAGTACTCCCTGTGGTCAGCGGGGCTGTTGTTTAATGAATTGCTTAATGTGCTTGATTACTGTTACAATGTTGAATGAGGAAAAGGCAAGAGAGATTTGAAAGATTCACTGGAGGATATGATGAAAATAAATTGGATCAATAGGAACTTTTTGCTCATCTCTGAACAGCACATTATGGGCTGTATTGTTAGAGTTGGGGGATAATGCAATTTTGTGGCTTGTTGTCTTTTTATAATTCACAAATATAAATCTCTTTCGACAGTGAGTTTTAGGGCTGGCCTTCCCGGAGTTATAAATGATCCCTAGACTCTAGCCCTGGTTACTTACATGGACAGATAAATTAATTAGGAAAACTTTTATGCCAATTACTTTATGCCCTTGGCTTTCATATGTTTCTGAAGAGC
The DNA here is from genome assembly GCF_000956105.1 of Propithecus coquereli. Taxonomy (NCBI): domain Eukaryota; kingdom Metazoa; phylum Chordata; class Mammalia; order Primates; family Indriidae; genus Propithecus; species Propithecus coquereli. The sequence goes on from NW_012153507.1 coordinate 3,287,849, forward strand.
AGCAGCTAATTAAAGATATGATTCATAATTACTGGTCGATCGAGTAGTTGAGTAATGGAATCAGGAACTGTTCCAAAGAAAATTATCCATCACATCATTACTAATTGTTACATAATACATAAGCATGTAGAATTCAAATAAAAAATTACTCACTTTGAAAGGTTCATTCAATTTTTTTAAATTTAACAATTATAAACATGAAATGAGTTCTTATAATGCTGAAGCATGTAAGTAGGGATTTTTTTCCCTTTTTTTTAAATAAATACTTCCACTGTATGAATTCAAAACACAAGGCCCAAATGACCTCAAAGTTTAGTAATCAACGAGTTCTGTCTCTTTCCTATGAAAAGTTCAAACTAGGGAAGGTAATAATCAAAACGCATTGTCCTTTCTTCTAGCCCCACCCTTCTAGCCCCACTTAAGAGTAAGATTTGCTGAAAACCAGTGAGCCCAGACAGGAGGAGGTGCAATTAAGGACCACCCATCAACATGTGTTGGATTAGGAAAGTTCCCAGGCTCAGAAAGGCTAAGAATGCTAATACTTGGAGAATACCGAAATCTCCCCAAAGAAGACAGTTATCAAAGACTGTGCATATCCCAGATCTAGCCTCGCTTAGGGTAATTGTGGGCCTTTGTTTGAAGGGAACACAGGACCAGAAAGGTAGAGATAATCTCACACAGAGCAGAGCTTTGTGAGAGAGTGAGGGGAGGACCCCAGTAAGGGCTATGTCTTGCATCTGGTGAAATAAGGCCTCCCTCTGTGAATATTCTGCAAGCAAGTAGCTCCTGATTTACATAAACTCACCTTCCATATACCCTGAGTAGCTGCCTCAGAAAATCCCTTTCCCCTTCTATCTCCCCATAAGATTTCCCTGCCTTCCTCCCTCTTCCTTTCTAATCCCTGACTCCAGCCCCAGTGACAACCCAGGGTGGCATGTGTAATGACAGAACAGAAGGTGGACAAGACAGGGGAAAGAGCAACATGCGTTGCAGGCCACTGCTCTCATCTTCAGTTCTCAATCTTGCTATAGGAACCCTAGGCTCAGTCCCATCTCCTCCCTCAAAGTCCCTGCCCTCTGATTAAATAAACATCTAAGGCACAAAGAAGGATATTCTTTGTCTTCTTCTATCCAATAAACATTTATTGCCAGGCATTGTGCAGGGTCCTGGAGACAAAAACAAGAGGTATAATTACCATCATCAAGTCTCTCCTGGTCACCCCGAGCAGCCAGTGTGAGAAGTGCACTGATGGAGAACCTCTAGGGGTTCAGGCAGAAAACAGAAGACAGAGTTCCAGGCCACCGTGGACTTCATCAGATATGAAGATCGCACTGGTGAGACAGGATTAAATAAGTCAGAGGAGCCATTGCTATCGGATCAAAGGCTCCTTGGAGAAGGATGGCTTTCATTTAATTTGAATGTTGGAAAAAACATAGACCAGCATGCAGGCAGGTCATTTCATCTGCAAGAGCTGAACTACACTAAGGGCTATAGATGGCTTAGCCTGGGGACAGCCTGGGGAAGAAGCAGATAAACATGGCCGAAGACAATGAGCAGGTTACATGAAAGCAGAAGGCAAAGGACTGAACTGGAAAGCATAAAGAGCCATAAACTAGGAGGGCCAAATGGCCTGAACTAGGAATTTCAGAGCCCTCAGTCAGCCGAAAGCTACTTAGTTGTGAGATAGAGTTAGCTGATCAATGTGACAAGCTCTGAAGGTAACCTTGGGCTGGGCTCCCACAGAGGAAAGAAGATGCAGATGGAATGTGAGTAAATACTCACTGTGGGAAGGCTAGTGTGTATTCTCTTTCTACAGAGAGGCAAGTGCAAATAGCATGCATTCAATCATTAATTAAAAGAATACTTCATGTTTTCCTTTGGGCAGTTCCCACTTGTACTACAAGTAGATAAGAGTTTTTCAGTAGCTGTAGGCACAGACCGCAGGGCCTTTTAACTAAAACCTCCTTCCTGGAGACAGGGACGGGACTACTTAGAGAGCAATTACTCTGCATCACACCGGTTCACTCTCTTGAACAGAAGCAGCCCTCTGTTTGGAGACAGGAAATGTGACCAAGCAGCTTCAGTTGTCTTTGTGTCAGTTTCAAGTATCAAGTGCAAAAGAAAGAGAAAAAAAAAAAAAGGTTTCAGACACACCACCCGCTGAGCTTTCCCAATTTAACAAACATGTGAGGTCTGGAGAGAGCAAATGAGTGCTTTTAAAAAAATCAGATCAACCCTTTATTCACTTGGTGGCAGTTTCCAAAGGCTGCTCTATTCCTGACATTACCCCTGAGGACCTGAGGGACACCTTTGTGACCCATTAAGGAAAATTTAATCAAATACATCCAGGCATCAGTACAGTATGCCAGAAATGGGGCTGTAAAGCTCTTCTATAACTCCTCAGTAGGTTAGCTGTTTGGAAAACAGGCTCCTGTGGACATTAGAAACACAGAGGGCCTAAAACACAGGGTACCCACCTCCAGACTAAGCTGTTTTAATAATGAGAAGGTGAGTCAACTAAAAATCACTGCCTGAATCCTCAAAGCCAGCGTCCTGTGAGCTAGAAGGAAGAGCCTCAGTCTCCTGACTCATCACTCTTCCGTCCTCCCTCCACCCCTCTACCTGGTGAAAGCACAGACTATGAAGATAGATGGATATCTAGCAGATTTCCATATTTAATTAGTATTTCCTCTACTCTATGTAAATGAGAAAAGTTGTTCCCAGCTTGCGCTCTCTGAAGGAACGGATCGCCAGCTCACCAGCGATATGCTCTCAAGTCGTGCAAGGGTGTGTGGCTGAAAACTCAGTGGGAAAGGACAATCTGTTGCCAGGACTCATGCCTAATGCTCTTTTGGTTCCCATCAACCAAGACCTCAGTTCTCCCATCACGCTCAGATCAAAGTCCCCATTCGGACAAGGTGTGCAACAGAACAGGGGAAGAGAAGCAGTTCACAGAGTCTGCATTTGCATTACAGGGGGAGGAAAGCCAGGGACACTCCCAAAAGCATAGACCAGGTCTCTCTCCTCACCTTTCACGGTGATACCAGCTCATCATCTTCCAAGCCATTGACCTTTGGCTTTCCACCCAGGCCAGGTGCTGAAATGTGTATTTTATATTCATCCCTCTGTTTGGTGTTCTCAAATCTCTGTGAAAGAGGACAGTTATTGTAACAGAAAATATTTTTGTGACTGTTTCAGGAAAAATTTCTTCAAGAAAAATTACATTAAGTTTAGGTTTGGCAAAAATCTTGTTTTCTGCATTTAAAAAATTAGTATTCTTTTTTGATGGACCCTGAAAACTAAAGCAGCATTTCTAAGGCTCCTGATCCTGGCCACTCTCTCAGGAGTAATGATATCACATGACTCTGTGCCAAGGAGGTAAATCAGAGGGAAAGTCAGGTTCACAGTGTTAGAACTAGTGTCATTCAGTTGTCAGTCGTCCTCCTGTAGGGAGGTCCTGACCACCCAGCCTAAAGGCAGGAACCCAGAGGTTTTTACCTTCTCTGCACACATCTTGCCTTGTGATCTAAAGATAGTTATTTCCCCCTTTCTATTGTGGTTTGCTCAATACAAAAGAGTTACCAGTATTTATTGGAACTACTGTTTAGCACTCTTTTCTTTAAACAGATTTCTGACTCAGAAAGTCTTGTGTAGATTGTTAGTTTGAGCCAGATTCTCCCAATGTGGAAACTCCTTAGGATTACATCGGGCTGTTTGGAGGAACTAACTCTTGCAAGCCCGTAGTGGAGCATCTAATAACTACTTTTGTACCATATATAAATGAGTTATAAAAGGTGAGCAAGTGTGACTATTAAACAGAATAGTCATTTTTTTCCCTCTGACTACAGAAGCTGCAAGACCTCTGATTTTGTCTGCAAGCCAGTCTAGGACATGGTCACAAACAGCAAAGACCCAAAAGTATGAAGGAGTCACAGAGAATTGAAGAGAACTTCTGATGGTGGAAGGTGGTGTCTGCTTAACAGTGAATTTTCTAAATTAACTCTGGATTATCTGAATCCTTTGCATTTTACCTGCAGAGGTGAGGGTGTGTATGATATTAAAGGGTAATTTTTTTCTTTTAATGTCACTTCAGCAAGAAAATGTTCATCATTCAATGGTTCCCTTTTAAAATGTTAACCTTTATGGAGTCTCAAACTTGGCTTAGAAGAAAAGCTCACCTTTCAGAGGACTTTGGAAAGTCTCCTTCTTACAGGCATTGAGAATCATCTTTATATGGATGACTTTCAAATTTATGTCTCCAGCCGAGGCTTTTCCCCTGAATTCCAGACTCACACATGCAACAGCATATTCAACACCTTCTCTTAGATTTCTAATGAACATTTCAAATTTAAGAGGTCTAAAACTGTATTCCTTATCTTATTTCTCCTAACCTGTTTTGCCCACCACTTTCCCCATCTCAGTAAATGGAAAATCTATCATTGGTTAGGCCAGAATCCTGAGGCCATCCTTGACCCATCTCTTTATCTCACACTTTATAACCAATTCATCAACAGACCATTTTGGCTCAGCTTTCAATTTCTATCAAGAATCCAACCACTTCTCTGCATCCACTGCTAGCATATGATCTAGCCACCATCATTGCTCACCTTAATAGTAACAATAACCTCCTAACTAGTCTCCCTCCTTGCATTATTATCTTCCAGAAGTCTGTTCTCAACATAACAGCCAGAACGATTCTATCAAACAATGTCAAGTGTTATTTCTTTCTCAAATCTTCCAGTGGCTTTCTATTTCTCTCAGAGAAAAATTCAAATTCTCACAATGCCTACAGGATACAACAACTTGCTATCCAATCTCTTTCTGGTCACATTTTCGACCACTCCTTTCTCCCTCTCTCTTTTTGTTTATCCTTTATCCCTACTTCTATCCTTTTTCCCCACCCTGCCCCCTTAGCCACACTGGACTCCTTCTGCTTCCTCAAACATCTACACATATAGTCTCTCTTCAGGTCCCTTGCAATGGCTGTACCATCTGCTTAGAATGCTCTTTCTCACTGATATCTACCTGGTTTGCTTCCTTCCTCACCTCGTTCAAGTCTTTGCTCAAATACCTCCTTAATGAGGTCTACCCTGGCCAACTTTACTGACCAACTTTACTTTACCCTGACCTGCTTTAATTGTAACTCCTACCCAATCACCCTTGCTCAACCATATTTATTTTCCCTAATACTTACCACCTTCTAAAATACTAAAAGTGCTTATATATAGTGTTTACTATTTATTATATGTTCCCTACCACTAGAATGTGAGTTTCTTGGAATAAAATTCCTAGATATTAGTCTATATATTCACTGATATAACCCCCAAACCTAGAACAATACCTGGTACATGGTAGTTTCTTGGTACATATTCGATGAACAAAAGAATGTCTTTTTCTTTTGAAATAATTTGCTTTGCAGTGAAAGTATTCAGTCTGTTAATTCCAAAGTGTCAAAAGTAGTCAGTGAGAAGTAGCAGCCATGTCTGTATCACAGATGCCTGATTTCTCTGTGGAATATTAATTTTCATAGAAATTAAATTAATTGATATAAAGATATTAATAGTATTATTAAATTAACACAAAAGTTTTTTTCTCCTGTCTTTCATTAACCATTATAAACCTCTCAATTGATACTTTATAATGGAGGTGTAGGAAAATGTGACTTAGAAGACAGACTATAATTTTAAAGTATACTTAAAGCCTCAACAAAATATTAGCAAACCAAGTTCAACAACACATCAAAAAGATAATCCACCATGATCAAGTGGGTTTCATCCCAGAGAAGCAAGGATAAGTCAACATACACAAATCAATAAATGTGACTTACCACATAAAAAAAAGCAAAAACAAAGTCCACGTGATCATCTCAATAGATGCAGAAAAAGCATTTGATAAAATGGCACCCTTTCATGATAAAACCCTCAACAAAATAGGCATAGAAGGACCACACCTCGTAATTATAAACACCATATATGACAAAACCACAGCCAACATTATATTGAATAGGGAAAAGTTGAAAGCAATCCCACCAAGAACTAGAATAAGACAAAGGTGCCTAAGGTCACCACTTCTACTGAACATAGTACTGGAAGTCCTATCTGGAGCAATTAGGCAAGAGAAAGAAATAAGGGAAATCCAAATCAGGAAAGAAGAGGACAAACTATCCCTGTTTGCTGATGATATGATCATGTATCTAAAAAACCCTAAAGACTCCACCCAAAGACTCTTAGAATTGATAAATAAATTCAGCAAAATCTCAGGTTATAAAATCAATATATACAAATCTGTACCATTTTTATATACTATTAACAGTTAAGCTAAGAGTCAAATCAAGGACTCAATACCATTTACAATAGTTACAAAGAAAATAAACTGCTTAAGAATATACTTAACCAAGAAAGTAAAAGATCTCTACAAGGAGAACTATAAAACACTAATGAAAGAAATTATAAATGACACAAACAAATGGAAAAACATCCTATTCTCATGGATTGGTAGAATCAGCATCGTTAAAATATCTATAGTACCCAAGGAGATTCAATGCAATTCCCATCAAAACTCCAACATCATATTTCACAAATCTAGAAAAAATAATTCCAAGCTTCATTTAGAACCAAAAAACAGCCCAAATAACCAAAGCAATCTTAAGCAAAAAGAACAAATCTGGAGGCACCAAACTACCCGACTTTGAATTATAGTAAAAGGCTATAGTAACCAAAATAGCATGGCACTGGTATAAAAGCAGAGATATTAACCAATGGAACAGAATAGAAAACCCAGAAATAAAACCATCTACTGACAACCAACTGATCTTCAACAAAGCAGACAACAACATATACTGAGGAAAGGAAGCCCTATTCAATAAATGATGCTGGGAAAACTCTATAGCCACATGCAGAATAATGAAACAGGACTCCTATCTCTTGATGAATAAAAGACTTAAATGTAAGATGTGAAACTATAAAAAAATCTAGAAGAAAATATAGGAAAAACTCTTCTTAGAGATCAGCCTAGGCAAAGGATTTATGACTAAGACCCCAAAGGCAAATATAGCAACAACAAAAATAAATAAATGGGACTTAATTAAATTAAAATGCTTCTGCACAGCTAAGAAAATAATCAACAGAGCAAATAGTCAATCTATAGAATGGGAAAAATATTCACAAACTATACATCTGGTAAACGGCTAATATATGGAATCTACAAAGAATTCAAACCAGTCAGCAAGCAAAAAACAACCCCATTAAAAAGTGGGCAAAAGACATGAACAGAAGTTTTTCAAAAGAAGATAAACAAATAATGGCCAGCAAACATGAAAAAATGCTTAACATCACTAATCATCAGGGAAATGTAAATTAAAACCACGATAAGAAATCACCTTACCCTTGTCAGAATGGCCATTATTAAAAAGTCAAAAAACAACAGATGCTGGCATGGATGCAGAGAGAAAGGAACACTTATACACTGTTGGTGGGACTGCAAATTAGTAAACCTCTGTGGAAAACAGTATGGAGATTCCTTAAAGAAATAAATGTAGACTTACCATTAGATCCAGCAGTCCCACTACTGAGTATTTACTGAAATGAAAAGTCATTTTATCAAAAAAGACACCTGCCTTCAAATGTTTATTGCAGCACAATTTATGATTGCAAAGATGTGGAATCAACCTAAGTGCCCATCAATTCATGAGTGGATAGAGAAAATGTGGCATATATAATATATACCATGAAGTACTACCCAGACATAAAAAAGAATGAAATAATGTCTTTTGCATCAATTTGGATGGATGTGGAGACCATTCTCCTAAGGGAAGTATCTCAGGAATGGAAAAACAAACACCACATATACTCTCTAATAATTGAGAGCTAAACAATGGGCACACACAGGAACAAAGAGATATAAAGGTCATTGGAAGCCCAGACGAGGCAGGGGAATGTGGGGTAAAAACTTACCTATCAGGTACAATGAATACCATTCTGGTGGTGGGCACACGAAAATGACTTAAGCATTATACAAGTTATCCATGTAACAAGAACATTTATACTGCCCTTAATATTTTGAAACAAAATAATAAAAATAAAAATTTTTTAGAAATATTATTTGGATTACTTTTACTATCTAAATAAACATTAATATGGAAGGAGTGTTAGGCCATTTAAAAAAACTTGTTCTCAGGAATCTGTTATTAATAGCAACTATTAGTTTGGAATATGAATATGAATATCAAATATCATTCAATCCTATGGTGAGTGTTGGAGTACTGAGGAGTGGTAAATAGTAATGTGCGTTTCCCCTCTGTGTTCGAAGCCAACTAAAAGACAAAATCCAAATATGGACAGATACAGATTGAGATATCAGCTTTATTGTTGGTAAATTTTTTTTTTAATTGCAGGAGAGATTATGGCTTAACCTATGGCATAAATGTGGTATTCTTCCACTTTGCAACCCCACTTCCACCTACAGTCTAGACCTTGGGACCACCAAGAGCTTGGGTCTGCCAAGTAGATATTTTTACTAGACCAATTACAATGGAGAGCCCTGACAGTGAGGAACAAGAGGGATAGATCTGCAGAGCTGCCTCTAGAAGGCAGGTCTGGACCTAAGGAAGGTATGTTTATCAGAGCAAAACACACTCAAGCTGGAGCAGGCAGATTTGAGAGCAACAAGAAAAAGACCAAGTTACACATACCCAGCTTCTTCTCCCAGCCATACAGATCAAATAAAAGACTCCTCCTTCCTTGGAGAGAAGTTTGTGAGAGAAAGAGAAAAAAGTGGAAAGCCCCCTACTCAGTGACCTGGGATCATTGGAAAATTCTTCTGCCTATAGTGAGAGAAAATAGAAAAAAAGTTAGAGACAACCTAATCTTGTAAATTCAATTTCTTGTGTTTGTCAAACCAGCGGACACAAAACTGGCTACAGAATCTTACTTAAGACCTCCAAGTCCAAATAATATGTTTTCTGCCACTCCCACTTATACATACATACATACATAAACAGTACTCCTTCAGATTTGAAGTAGCATATGTTTTCATCACCATCTTCTACTAGCAAACCAATCCTCCTGAACTATCTTTTTGCTTTTCCTGCCTGACTCAAGAAACCTTACATTCTGAGAGTTTCAGATGAAATATCACAACATTTGTTGTCATTGTAAAAGATCATTTAATATTCTGTGGGCACATGCCATATGTTTTGAAGGAAGATGATAAGTACTGTTTTGTCACTTTTTCTTGGCAAAATGCAAAATGGAGTGAAAACAAAGACACTTTCCATACATGAAGCTTTAAGAAAATATTGGGAAAAAATATTGCAAACTGAGTTACAATGTGCCACTTTTGAATTTTATTGGTTAGAAAAGAGGTTGGCAGTTATTCTCCTACCATTTTACAATAGATAGTTGTTTGCACAGAGCCTTGGCCAACATGGTATTACATTTTATGGAAATCTGCATGGTCTGCTCATCGAATAATAAAGACTTGTTTTTCCAATGTATGATAAATTCAGAATGCAGTTATTTTGTTAAATAAAAACAAATATGTATATATAATACATATATGCACATATATAAAACAAACAAAACAAATTTGTTAAAAAAACAAATAAAAGTATTTTATTTATTAAAAAAGGGGAAAAAAGCAAGGACCCGCGCCCAGACTTAGACTCAGGAGCGAATTGTGACAACATGACACATAGGTGAGTGCTCTGAAATGGGATTAAGGTTCACACCATAGAATTAAATACTTTAAGATAGAACAGTTAATCTCCGGGGGAATAATAAAGAGAAACACAAAGAAATATATAAAAACAGTATCATATTGGGTAGGAAATCAATGGAAAAAACTAGATAACCATTTTACAGTAGACTGTTTACACTGTGACAATAAATGCATGGAATTATAAAACATACAGAAACATTAAAATTTAAATGCTCTAGTTACATATTACAAAAACAACTTGTCATATGGCTGGAATTTAAAAAGACAAAACACTTTGGAAATATGGTAGACAATATCCTGTAAATGCTCTAAGTAACTCTGCAACTGTATAGATCTTTAGTATTAGGGCAATAAATGTAAGTACTGTCAATCAAATGAGAATAATGGTATTACTCGTAAAGGCTTAAGACCAATTTTGACTAAGTTAGGTTGTTGTTAATTTCTAAAATAGTCAATTGGCTATAAATTGTATTCTTAAATAAATCATGTTAAGCATTCAACTCTGAGTGGATAAACCCTTTATCTTTAGAGTGCCACAACACCCAAAAGAGTATTTTAGGTCTCTGTGATTGATGGTGAATTGTAGTTTTCCTCATAAAGTAGCTCAATACCTGACTTCAGAGAAATGAAATGTTTTGCCTTGGCTTTTGTAGCTATAAAATGGGCTTAAGTCTAACAAAATTTCCATTTCAGTAGGAACTAGTCCTTAACTCATGGGACTATTGTCAGAGAGAGGTATGGATGAAAGATTTTTCTGAAACAATTACCTAAGACTAGCATGCTAGTTACTCATGTGGTTCCTATTGTATGGAGCCCAGTAACTACCCTAAAGATCCACACTTTCTTCTCTGGGAAAAGCCTAGGTGGCAAGGCTTGGAGGGAGTCATGTTTATTACGAAGTGGCTCTACTAGGAGCCATGACCCCTTAGCTACTTGATGCATATTTCATCTCTCTGGGGAGTAAAATTAGCCAAAATTATGATGGCAAGGGGGAAAAAGCAATAAAAAGGTAATGTATTTAAACAATACAAAAATAATCATTTGCTTTAATTTTTCCAAATATCAAATTAAAATTGGCAAATATCAAAAGATACCCAGGCATTGAGATTTTGTTTATTTCCAACAATTTGGGACCCTTAATAAAAGGCGTGGAAAAGGCAACCTAGCTAAATGGATTTTTTTTTATACCGTGTGTTTTCAACTGCCTGTCCTGGCCAGAGCTGACTTCTTACACGTTGCTTTGCCAGACATAGCAGAGACAGGCACAATCACTGTGATTAGCATTATGTGAGGAATAAACAGTCTGTGGCTGAAGCAGCAAGCTCTAAATAGCTTTCTAACCTAGGTATGACCAAGACATGTAATATATACAGCAATTTGCTCAATTACATATGTAGTAATTTTCTCTGGTACTCATCATGCCCTTTGCAGTTTCATAACATGTATGTCTAAATAATATCTACTGTAATTTTTGAGCAGTATAGGTTGGAGCATATTGTGTATTAATGTATCTCAGTGAATTTTGTATAGTAATTTGTAAAGCTGTGCCTATTGCTTCCCCCCTCCATCATTAAATTTGGGGAATCAGGAAGAAAAACATATATTAGATATCTATGAGATATAGCTTTAATGTACTCAGCTACAGATGTTCTGAAATCACAAGAAAAACCATATTATTAATGCTATATTTTATAAAATATAAGGATATTCCTATAAATAAACATATATAGAATATTTAAGTCTCAATTCAAGCCATTCATTTGAAAAATGTATTAAATCAAAAAAGCATTTTTATGTGCTCAAATTTGCATATGTTTTTCACTTCTTTGGGTAATGTTTTATAATCTATATAAAGAGCTCCTTATCACCCATCAGCTGATCTGAATAATATTTATAATAGAAGCACCTAAAAAGACACTCCAGGAAATCCACCTATCTGCTAGCTCAATAGGGGAATTTCCATTCAGGTAGAATAAAATGCGTGCCTCCCAATTATACCCACATCCTTATTCTTAGCATTTGCAAAGAATGAATGCTGATCAAAGCAGCTGTAATGCTGATATAGTTCTAGTTTGGAGTTTTGATTTAAAGAAAAGTTCCTGACATTTTTTAAAATTAATAAAATTGGTTTTATGAAAAATCTGGACTTGAGTGAACATACTGGATAGGAAACCTATTGGGCAGTATAAACTTAATAAGTTAGCAATTCTCTTGTAAACTTATAAAAATAATTGATTCACATATTAAATTAATCATTAATATTTTTGGTATAGAATTAGACACAGTTGAAATCGAGAAGACAGATCTTGAATTACTAGGCATTCTTTTCTGAAGTATGACTTACTTCAAATATCTTAGGAAAAAAATGGACCAAAAATTCATCTTCAACTCACAAAGAGATTTTTTTGGGGGGGGAATTGATTGGCAAACTTGGAAAATCCACTGAGAAGTACACAATTTCCCTAACATGTAATCCTTCCAGAGATTTCTAAATGTCCACTGTTTAAATTCAAAACAATAATTTCATAAAAATTTAGCAGAAGTTTTTAGTCTATTCCAAAAATGTTGAAACACCACTACCACTTCCTATGTAGCAAGGCTCAAACCTGTAAGTTAACATGGAAGAGCTAAAACCGTTATTCTGGGGTTTTGGTAATTCAATTGGAAGCCTAAAAATATAATATGATTCTTTTGTTAAGCATCTTACTGCTTCTTATTAACAGATTAGATATGGTTGTTTGCCTTGTAAATACATTATTAATCCAGATAATATGTAATAACAGGTGGACCTAAATTGTTGTTGCTGTCCGGTGGTCCCGTTTACCATCCAGAAGCAATTCATATGGTGGCAGAATTGCTTCAACCCGGAGGAAAGTGTTTTAAGCTCTTCAGGGAGAAGATGCCACAAAAGTTTAAAATACTAATGTTATCTTTTTAGTGCAATTATTCTTATTAGCCTGGTAAAAGGCCCTAGAAAGCAAAATGGCTGAGAAAGCAGGGTGTCGAGGCTAGAGCATGAAGCTGGAAGTCAAGAATGTTGGTGCAAGCTCCAGATCTGGCTCCAGTGAGCTGGGTTACCCTAAGTAAAGTCACATAAGATCCCTTGGCCTCAATTTCTACTCTCTCTCACTTTTATTTTGTTTTGTTTGTTTAAATGAGAAAGTTGGGTTAGAGCAGGGATCAGCAGATCTTTTTCTGTAAAGGGTCAGATAGTAAATATTTTAGGTTTTACACACTATGTGTGATTTCTGTTGCACATTCTTTTTGCTGGTTTTTTTCCAAAAGCATAAAAATTATTCTTAGCTCACAATCCATACAAAAATAGGTAGCAGATTGGTTTTGGGTTGCAGGCCATTGTTTGCCAATCTCTGGATTAGAGGATAACTAATGTCTCTCATAGCAACAAAATTTCACGATGCTATGATTTACCATGAATTCAAATCAGTGTTCTATGGAATATGCCCAAACGTTAATACTAGTGAATCTTGGTAACCAAAAGATAAAAAAAAAAGAGGGAATGCCAGCATCATCTCAAAAATGTTTCAAACACTCAAATTACTGCAAAACTTTCAATCAACCAAACATTTGTCAACCCTTACATTTCAGATAATTGTATACCTACATAGAGAAAGTGTTATTTATTCCACATGGATGATTTCTTATCCTGAGGGATACATATTATTTTTACAGAAACAATATATCAAGATGTAAGTCATTCATATGTCAAATATAGCTTGTAAGATCAACTCACCAGTATATCAACAGTATATTACATCACCATTGGTAGCATCCCAAATGCAAATAAATGCCCAAGTGTAGCTTCTGATGTTCTACAGCAATGTGGGTGGATACTTCTCTGATCACAAACAGCTAAACTGATCTTTTGTAAATGAAAATTCTGTATACTTATTCTATTTTTTAAGAAATGGAAGAAAACTATCATTTATTGAACAGCAACTGTGTATCAATCCCTTTAAATATACTAATAGTGATAATAACAAATATTTACAAGGCATTCCTATGAGCCAGGCATTGCTAAAACTACTTTATATGTACTAACTTACTGAAACCTAGGAACTACCATAAGCATTAAGTAATGTTATCATCCCTATGAGATGGATATTATTATCACTGATATTTTTACCAGTGAGGAAATAAAGAGCCAGGGAATAAAAAAGATACAGGGCTGGAACCAGAATCAGCTCAAATCTCCTTTCTGTTGCCTTTCCTTTCTTTTATTATTTTTAATGAGGTATGGACAATATACATGCATGCATACATCATCACTCAGGCACAGATTAACATTAAAATTTGAAGCCAGTTGAGTCCCAACCCAAGGTGCTTGCTATCCCAGTAATGCCAAGTGTATGACATTGGTCTAAATCCAGTATTACTTGAACACAGGCTCTGCTGTCACACAGGTTCCACATGATTTTCAGGATAGTGCCATATTCTCAATTAGGACTGAGTGCAACCCACTCTGAATCACATGCCTCTGGACCTGTCAAGAACCTGGTATTTAATTTTAACCAATAGGAAGGATAATAATACTTTTAAAATTTGAGGTTACACATGATGAGCTGTTTCAAAATTCACATATTAATTTAAAATGCTTTGGTGGATTGGAAAAGCTTCTGTAGCGGCTCTAACTGTGCCTAATTTGAAAACGGAAATGAGGTTAGGTCTTTGCAGCATCTTATTTCTAGAGCTCAAGTACTCAGGACCGAGAGTAATAATTCACTCCTAATATTTGGCTTAAAAACTTTAAAGACAGAGGTTTATTTCAGAGATCTGACTTAGGCTTAATTTCCCTTGAGCATGTGAAATAAAACAAATTAAAGAAACCACAGATATAGTGGAAAGATGATAGGCATAGGACCCAGTAAGACTGGGGGTTGAATCCCAACTCCATCAAATGCTATCTGTATGCTTAGACACATCACTTACGGGCTCTGACCTCCAGCTTCCTTTCTTCAAAGAGGACACAAATTATACTAGCTTTGTAGGGTCTGTATAGGACTGGAGATAATGGAGGTAGAGTGCCTGGTACATAATAGATGTTCAATAAAAGATAGCTCTGATTGTTAATTAGCTAAATGTGGATTTGACATGTCATGAAAAAGACTTAATATTTGTGTACTCCAATGAGTCTTCCTTACATTCCTTACCTGAATTGTTGAAACCACATAATTATTTATAAATACTTATTCAGTTCCCCGAATATATAAGGCATGGCACAGTATATCTTTAGATCAGAAATGTTTATTATCTTAAAGAAGAAATGCCAGGGATCATTTATTTATTTATTTAATTTCAGAACATTATGGGGATACAAATGTTTTGGTTACATAAATTGCTTTTGTGCCATTTGAGTCAAAGTTATGTGTGCCCATCCCCTAGATAGCAGGCACTGCACCCATTAAGTATGGAATTGTTCTTTTTATTTAAGTGTGTACCCTCCACATACTCTGGCCCCCAATACCTGTCTCTAGGCAAGTAGAAAGAAACCATCATGCATAACAGGGCATGTAGAAGTGATGTCTTCACCCTAAGATAGAAAACGTTTATCTGGAGGCTGAACTATTTCACAATCTAACTAAAACTAGCAGGAAGATCACCTTTAAGAAAAGCATAATAATAGAAGGTAGCTGCTTGTGCAAATTAAGCCATTGTGTGGAAAAACTATAGCTAACTAGGTGATATCAATACACACTTCATACCATCAATTTCTCATGGACTTTGGTACTAAGAAAGTTGGTTGATCTTAACAGGCTGTTCTGCTTCCTGACATTATTGTTTACCTTGCTGCATTGGCCACTGGAAACTCAAAGCTAAATTGTATGTTCAATCCAAGTATAATTTTAACTAAGAAATGTCTCCCCTTGCCTTTCCGTTTAACTTTTTTCTTTGAAATATTTTTAATCCATAAAAAATTTGCAAGTACAATACCCGAAACATAAATATTTTCCTCTGAGCTATTTGAAAGTAAGTTTCCCAACACGATTCCCCATCACCCCTGAATATTTTAGTGTGTAATTCCTACAAAGACATTCTCCTACATAACCTCAATAAAAACATCAAAATCAGGAAATTACATTGATACATTATCATCATAAAATCCACGGATTTCACTCAAGTTTCACCAGTTGTTCCCATATTGTCATTAGTGACAAACGGATGTCCAAAATGGTGCATTATATTAGTTGTGTCTCTTTAGTCTCCTTCATTCGCAAACAGTTCCTCCTTTCTGCCTTGACTTGCATGACCTTGACATTTTTTAATAATACAGGCCAGTTTCTATAATGTCCCCTCATCTGGGTTTGCTGATATTTCTTTATAATTAGATTCTTTTTTTTTTATTTTTGGCAGAAATGTTACAGAAGATATGCTATATTCTGTTTGATCTTCTCAGATGGTATATGTTTTTGAGTTGTTTCATTATTTGTGGTGTTAACTTTGATCATTCGATTAAGGTGGAATTAGCCCACTATAAACTTCCTCCTTTTCTCTTTGTAATTACTAAGTATTTAAGGGGAGATACTCCGAGACTAGGTAAATATTCCATTCCTTATCATACTTTTTCCACTCATGTTTGGCATCCACTGAGGTTCGGCAAATGGTGATTTTCTAATTCAATCATTCCCTCGCAATGCATTAGTATTCTAATTTAATCATTTCTTCTACAAATACTAGTTAGGAAAGGCTTTCTTTTTTCACCATTCATTCATTCATATATTTGTATGAGTATTTGTTATTTTAAGGCTCAAATTATGCCAAATTTGGCCAGTGAGAGCCTTTTCAAGCTGGCATCTGTGTTGAGTGTTTTCTTAGTTTCTGGTGCAAGATGTTCCAGGGTTATCTTTTACTTGCCCAGAATCAATTGTAAAACCTACTACTTTTCCAAGGAGACCTGGCTCCTTTTAGTGAGAAATTGTATTTAGGAAACCATGATCTGAGCACTACATGTGTTCCTTGTTATTGGAGTGTCATTGTTCCCAGACCCATATCCACATGGGTCTGATCAACATCGCAGAATTTATTCTAGCTTTCACCATGCCATATATTTAACAGCATTCTTCAGTAGTAAGAAACCTAACTTCTGTTTTTGTTGTTACATTAACTCATATATTGTCCTTACTGCATTTATTACTCTAATCTCTCCTATATCTAAACATCTCAGCCAGGCTCCAACACTTCACCCTGGGCCATGACCATCATCCACCCTCAGGGATATCGTTCGTAAATCCACACAGATGCTGACATCTCAGGCCAGGCTGCTTCAGCTGTCCTCCCTGCTCCTAACCCCACAATCCCAATGAATCCCTACCGTGGTCAGCCCCACATATTAACTTTTGGACTGAATTATTCAGCAAGGAAGAAAGGCAGGAAGACAGCCAAGTAGGAAGAAAAATTCTCTGGCCTTTTTACTTGGATTTTATGGTGGGTTTTTGTACTTATTTTAATAGCTTTATTATATATGTATCCCTCATAAACCACCTTATATCCTATTTGATGAGTATAAACAATATAAAATGATGCAAACAAAAGTTTCAGTTGGAAGAATTCCAGAATAGTTCTGAACACTATGAAAGTACAGTGTTCATCAAATCTGCATTTTAAGACCTCTCAGAACATGAAAGTCTATTTTCAGTAACATGCTTCACTCCACAAAAGCCAAGGCAGATAAAAGGAATGGCCCCAGGAACGTTAGTGGCACTTTTGATTCCACACACCTTCTTACTCGTACGGATAGTGTGTACTACTTGTGTGATCTTGAGCATTTTACTTAATGTTTCTGTGAGCTGATTTCATCACCCATGAAAGGAAAAGGCTTGCTCCTTTGCCAACCTCACAGGAATGTCATTTTGATTTTTATGAAGCACAGACTACTTTTGAATTTCTCAACAATAATCAGTATATTCTGAGCCTAAGACCAGGAGAAAATACACCATCACAAATTCATGGAGCAGAGCCCCCTGTGGACTTAGGATTAAAGGAAGGGACAATTTCTCCATAACATCATGGCCCAGTCCTACACAATCCTCTCCTAGGATCTAAAGGGAAGGCTTTCAGGCCTTGAGTGGGCACAGAGCCAGCAGCCGATGACCTCCAAGGAGAGGCAGAACATCGTGATTCGGAGAAGCAGCTGTGTCCTGTAAGTGAACAGGGCCCTGGACATGTCTAACCAGAGTCCTGTCTACCAGATGTAGATAGAGCAAAGGTAGGAATCAGCAGTGCTACCTCTGCCTTCCTGGTCTATAGCTTACCACATGATCAGAAGTAATTAACTGAAACTGTCTGAGCCTAGATTTTGCATGGTATGTTGTGGGGTCAAATGAGATAGCATGTGGAAAGATCTGATTTATGTTAAGCTCTTAATAAATATCAGTAGATTCCAGAAAAGTTTTCCTTTGATTTTTAAAAACGGATGTGAATATTTATTGCAGTATTATTTACCATGGCAAAAACAAAACAAAAAATATGAAATTAGAAACAATGTAAATGTCCATCAGTTGGATAGTTTCTGAATAAACTCCAGTACATCCACATCACTGAATATCAGGAAATAAAAAGAAATTACAGCAAATTAAATGAAGAAGCAGGTATACAAATTCAGTTATTTTCTATTAAGCCAAACAGTAAAGAGATTTGCAAAGAAGTAAAACAATGTCACTCTTCATTGATTTTTGGTTTTGAAAATATAGGCATTTTGATCAAATATGTTAATTGTGCTAACATGTATGGGCTGATCAGTATTATTTTAAATGAATTAATACATAAATATTATTTTGATAACAGTTCTCATCAAATGAGGATAAGGAAACCACAAATTTAATTAGAAAAAAAAACAGGCAACACAATAGAAATATTGGCTAATGACAGAGACTTCACAAAAGAAACTCCAAATGACTGTTAATTATATAAAAAGATTCTTAACTGTTGAAGTAATTTAAAACCAACTGTTTTATCATCATCTATAAGGATTTCTAGTTGCCAGAAAATTCTTCTCTGGTGAAACTAAATCTTA